>NW_026731638.1:0-475000 GCF_028476545.2 Physella acuta
TATATATATATATATATATATATATATATATATATATATATATATATATATATATATATATATATATATATATATATATATATATATATATATATATATATTATATATATATATATATATATATATATATATATATATATATATATATATATATATATATATATATATATATATAATATATATATATATGTATTATATATATATATATATATATATATATATATATATATATATATATATATATATATATATATATATATATATATATATATATATATATATATATATAAATATATATATATATATATATATATATATATATATATACATATAACACACAATACGAACATAGGATACTCATTTCTGGCCTGATCGGGTTTTGAAAAAAAAATTCAATAAAATCTAATCACAACAATATGTCATGTGTATGAATGCATTGGTCTGTTTTGAAAATCTCTGTTTTCATTTATGTTTGCTTTAATACATCTAATCATAAAGTCGGTCAAAAGTATATAAATCATGAAGCTTTGTATAAGAATGGTGTTTCGTGTTATGTTTATTTTTATCTTTTTTTTGTATTTATATTATTAGTTTTAACTACATTTCATTATTATACTATACCATTCTTTAGTAGGCCCCCTACTTATTTTTAAAAAAATAATAATTTAGATAAGTAATTGCTGTTTAATTTGATTATTACAAATCTATTATGACAAATATTATTATGCTTATGAGCACCCCTATTTGGCTATTTGTAAAAGGGAAATAATTTATGGAAGTGGTTTGAACGTTTGCCTATCTTTCACACTACAGCTGATGTGTATATTTTAAAAAAAAAATTTTACGCAACAGCATGTCTTAGCTACTATATAATATCACTACTGTATTATATCTGTTATCTGTTTGTTATTTACAAAACCACTATCAAGGTGCCAGTGACGAAACTAATATATATATATATATATATATATATATATATATATATATATATATATATATATATATATATATATATATATATATATATATATATATATATATATATATATGTATATATATATATAACACGCTATCATTCGTGTATATATTTGAGACGTTTGCTTTTTGTCTAGAACAGTCGTTATTAAATGTAAACAATGTCGGCACTTTATTTCTTGGATATTAGTTGTTGGAACGCTAGTTTGTCTACACTACCACCGATTCGAGCCAGCTTTGTTGTTGAGGCGCTATCTATTCGCTTCTTGTAAGGCTAAGAGCGGGAGGGGAGGTCTGAAAAGGAACTTAAAAGGGACAACAAAGCACCGATGTGCTTTTATCCATCAGTACCAAATTTGGGATGGTCTCAAAAAGCCGTCTTAATATCTAGCGGCCTCTCGCGCAATTGATGTTTTTTCAAAAGAATTTTGCCGACAACAGCGTATGTTTGATTGTAGGAAAAAGAATCTACAAGAGCGTGGGATGGTGCCTATAGAATAAAGATACTCCAACCTCAGCTACAGTATTCTTTTTTCAAAACAACCATCAGGTCAAAAATGCAAGAAAATTAGTTTTAACTAAAAAAAAAAATTATTATGGGCGGCTGAGGGCCCCCTAAACGGCGTGGCCCCCCCCCCCCCCCCCACGCATTGCGGGGTCTGGCGGCACTGTAGTTCCGCCCCTGATATATATATATATATATATATATATATATATATATATATATATATATATATATATATATATATATATATATATGTGTGTGTGTGTGTATGTGTGTGTGTGTGCAAAGGCGTAGCGACCCTTCCTGGCGCCCGGGGACAAACTTGCAATTTGAAATTTGCACCCCCCCTCAAACTTTCAATTAGTTTTTCCGACCCATTTTGGCGCCCCTAAGGTTGGCGCCCGAGGACATATGTCCCCCCACCGCCCCCCTCGCTACGCCTCTGTGTGTGTGTTACGGTCAAAGCCCGAAGTCGGCAATTCACGCATTGGCCTGCAATTACGCGCTTTGGCTAGTATCACCTCCCTTGGCCTTGCTATTGCGGAGATATATAGGCCTAGTCACAGTTTACTTGTGATATTTTATATTCTCTCGTCAGCTCTTTTTCCATAAGTATGGGTCATCCATGTCACACACTCACTCAGCCACTCACACATTCATTCACAGACACACACTCATACACACACACATACAAACAGACACACTAATACAAACAATTCATACTCACTCACACACACAGACAGGGGCGGATTAAGCTTGAGTGGGGCCCTTAGATGAAATTGTTTGGGGGTCCATATATTGCTTGACCTGACCGACAGAAAATCGCGGAAACACATTGAAATCATCTTACATGATGCAATCTGTGTTTTCACACAAAAAATGGCGGAGACGACCGTACAATTGAAACGGTAAGTTAGTTTTTGTTTTTAGTCACTCTTCGATGTAATATCGAGAATGTCTATCTAGCTGTACCATGAAGCAGAGAATACGTGTAACTATTTTTATTTCTTCTAAGGTGCCAACATATCCATTATGCTGCATTATGCTTCATTACTAATTACTAAACACATCTTATTTTGATTTTGTTTGCCGGTTAAAACTCGGAAGCAAATGTCTCTGTACGGTGGAGGTCGGCTCAGTCGTACCAAGCTAGGGCGGCTATTGGGTACTGGTGGTACTAGTTACACAACTAGTGTACATTTTACACGCTGCTAACTAATAGTATACCTGGTCTATGTGTTACAAGTTTCATTCAGAAATCCTGTTAAAGGAAGTTATTTATTTCTTTACATTATTAAAAGATTTTTGCATTTCTGTTTTTTGAAAACGTGCACCGACATGGACTGAAGCAGATCTGAAAAAAACTATTCAGGCTTACAGAGAAGTGGTTTGTGGATTTAATGAATGTGCAATATTGTATGGAGTTAGTTTTTAAGCCCACTTTAAGACTTCATTTACTTAACAAAAACAAATTCGCAAGAGGTAGGCCGACAATTTTTCCACCTAAAATGGAACAAGATCTTGTCAAGCACATTTTGGTGCTTGAAGGAATGCTGTTTGGCATAACGAGAAAGAACCTAGTGAATTTAGAATTTAGAGTTTCAATTAGCAGAAGCTAACCAATTGCCACATAATTTTAATAAAGCTAAACGAATTGCTGGCAAAGATTGATACACCTCTTTTATGGCTTTAATACTCAATAATAGGTATGCCATAAATGGATTTTATGACAAGCTACAATATATCTTAGATAAACATTCACTTCAGGCCAAAGATATAAACTAGTATAAATCCTTCAGGAAACTAAGAAAGTACTAGATCTTTTTGGCACATTCAATTAAAAGAGACGAAAAATGACTTTTTTGAAAAGCTCTTCTACAGAATATAAAAAAATATATCTCAAACCACCTTACGTGGAAGAATCATGAATATTTACAGGATATTTAAATACTAGCGCCATATCGCGTTGACTAACATAAGCTAATTTAGTCTTGCGCCCTTAGGTGCAAGTGTGTTTAAAATTGTTTTTAATAAAAATAAATTTATCAGTATTAAGTTCCGAAACATACAGGAGAATAATATTCAGTTACTACTTCTATTACATGAGGAGTTTAAATACAGGATAAATGTGTTAAACTCTGATATTACAACTACAGTACTTATAAAATCGTGCTTGATTATAGCTTATCTTTTAAAAATCATAACTATGCGAAATTTGATTCACATAACAAAATTTGAAAACATCTCTCCATACCTTTTTAATAGGCCTACTGTTGTAAACATGTTAAATTTATAGTGCTGTTTGTCTAGATCCAATGTAAGACACAATATGATTATAAAAAAAGATATATCACTTTATATTATTTTAGTGTGTGTGTGTGTGATCAGTCCACTATACATTCGCAGATCTGAAAAATAAGCTAGCCTGATTTAAAATATACTTAGTGGTCGTATTTTATAGGCTAAGCAAGATCAATCAGAAATACATTTATTATTTTAAGGAGAGTTCACGTTAAATAAAAACATTGTTTGACATGAAATATATAATAATTTAGGGAACATCGCATTATGTCAGTGGTTCCCAAACTTTTTCGAGTGGCGACTACCTTTTATAAAAATTAAGTGACCCGCGACCCCCATAGAACTAAAAAGTCGAAATTAGTAAGGAAATTAATGAGTACTTAAATAAGATTTTCTAGTAGACTTTCAATATGAATTATTCTTGATGACTGTTTTAATACGATGAGTACAACTGCATGCTATCAACTAGCCTCAACATTCATGAAGTTTTGTCATTCTGAGCATTTAATTTATTTCTTTGTTTTACTTTTAATTAGAGAAGTGTTGAAAATCTGTTCTCGCAAAGATATGTAGACACAAAAAGAACTAAAACTCAATCAATTTCACGTTTGGTTATGAATGGTGCATAGGCCTACTACACCAAAATTGTGTGAGCAGTTTTTCATCTGACGCGGAATCATTCCGCAGATTTAAGATTCCATCTTGTAATTCACTGAGAATGCTCTCAAAATCAAGGTAAGCAAAGAAGGGGTAACGTGTCAATGCAGATTCTTCTTTCAGCTCAGGGATAACGCCGCATTTCGATGCCAAGAGATTCAAGATGCCAAGAAAACTCCTATTTCCAATTTTTATTTACCTCACAATCATACTCATCAAGCATGGCAATATTTCCTAGATTTATTGTTCTTCGCCAATTTTGCAGCTTTGATAATCATGAAAAGAGATAATATTCGTTCATTTTCCCCGAAGCTTCAGGCTAAGCTTATGTTGATGTTCGAATATATCTGCTCGGTATGATACTCTCTCAAAACCACTCTTTGTCGTTAAAGTATACCAAAAGGTCTTGTTTCCCTTGCACTTCCTTCTTCTTCTTCTTCTTCGTTCTTAATTATTATCCAACACAATTAAGCGTTACGTGTCAACTGGTTATACGCCATTGAGGCCATTGACTCCGATTTCAGCCTTTCTTTTTTGGATTTGCTTCCATAGCCTTTTGTCCAACCAAGAACAAACTACAAGGCAGTTGTTTAATTTTGGAGTTGTCTCTCCTAGAAGAGTGGCTGTCCCCAGCTAACGAGCCTCATCTGCCCGAGGGTTCGAACTCGAGACTTTTCGGTTTAGCAACCATGAGCTTTACCGACTCGACCACGCCTCCAACACAATTAAGCGTTACGTGTCAACTGGTTATACGCCATTGAGGCCATTGACTCCGATTTCAGCCTGCTTTTCTTTTTTGGATTTGCTTCCATAGCCTTTTGTCCAACCAAGAACAAACTACAAGGCAGTTGTTTAATTTTGGAGTTGTCTCTCCTAGAAGAGTGGCTGTCCCCAGCTAACGAGCCTCATCTGCCCGAGGGTTCGAACTCGAGACTTTTCGGTTTAGCAACCATGAGCTTTACCGACTCGACCACGCCGACCCCTCCGTGCACTTCCAAGACCGACTTGATTTCATCTTTCAATTGAAAAACACGAAAAACACCTTTTCATTTGACAGCCAGAGTACTGTACTGTAGAAAAGCAGACACTCGTGATCTTTATTCATATCTTTGCACAGTTATTTAATCAGACGGGTGTTTAGGGCTCCAGATTTAATATAATTTAACACTTTTACTAGCATTAGCAATGGATTCGGAAGAGTCTTGCTGGCAAGGACATACCGGTAAAGCATGCAGTAGATTCCCCTTGGTTAGGGACCTAAATCGTTTACTGTTTCCTGAAAGCCCGATCTTGACCCAAACATAGATGGCGCACCATCCGTATAAAAAACCCACATCCGTTTTCCCATTTTTAATCATCCAGTTTTTTAAAAAAAAACGTATTTATTTTCTCCGTGATATCTTCACATAATAGCAACTCTTCTTTGCTATCATCTGAATGAATATATTTCACAAAGACAAGCAACTGCGAACACGAAATAATGTCTGTTAATTCATCACTTGAAAAGCAAACAATGGTGAAAGCTTGATTTCATTTAAAATGTGTCCTTTAACATCTACGGACATGTCTGCTATAAGCCGCCGAATAGAATTATTAGACAGAAATATGTGTTGCAGCTTTACTGCACTGAAATCCTCAAAAATTAATTTCACCATCTTCAGCATTGAGGGTTTGATGAGATGTTCTCCTATTGTGTAAGAGGTTTTTTGCATGGCAATTTCTAGAAAGGACGTCACGCTTGTTTGGCCATTTTTTTTACCCCACCCCTACGTCACACATCGTCACAAAAAGTCAGACCCCCCTAAAATGACGTCACACTTCACCCCCCCCCCTAATTTACAATTTATCCTATGTTTTACATTTGCTGTGTTTTTATCCCTTTAAAATTACCCCTCGTTGACACAGCATTAACAATAAGCGTTCAGGTCCCATTCGTGGCACCAGCAGGTAAACAGTAATACAGTGAGGTGATGTTAAAGCTGATAAGATTAATTTTTTTAAAATACTTAATGTAAATGTAGGTATTTCTTGCAGACATGACGACACACGTGAGAATAACAATATATTCAGTATAATATGCAAACTATTAAACTGTTAGCAGTATGCCCAGACCTTTAATTTTCCTAGTATATTTCATTGCAGCCTATATGATGGATTTAAAGGATGTCATCTCTCACAAAGCAATATAAATGTCATAGATTTTTAATAGTAAAGACTCACCACTAGAGTATTAAATTTTGCTGTTGGCGAAGAGGATGTTGAAATAGGACAAGAAATACTCTCACACTGACTTAAATCTAAGCAAATTTTATAGAAATTTTAATAATAACGATTAAATAATAATATCAGTAACAAGTTATACTTATAACTTAACCGACCATATCTATATACATTCAAATTTCTAAATCTTAGCAAGATCATTAACCGAAGTATTAAAAAAAACTACTTACAACAGTATTAACTTGGCAACCCTCGATTAAAAGTTGTGATTTTTAAGCTTATTCATTCTCCCATGGAGAATTAAAATGTTCCTTCATTGAATACACAGGGACGGAATTGATTTTTCCCCCGTATGGAATGGAAATTCCCTTTACATCAAGGTCTTCTTCTTTTATCCAATCTACACTCTCACTATTAATTTCATTGGCAATTATCACCATCAGTTCACGTTGGCGACGTGCAGCAACTCTCAGATGCCTGATGCGCTGTAATGGCACAATTGATGATTCCTGTTTGTGAGTTAAGGAATGACGCAGCATAACCAAATGAAGAGAAGTATGAATGACACTTCTGACAAACCCTGTCGCTGATCACGGATTGAACAGACGGACAATACAAATCATAAGGGATTGTGCGATAAGGATTTGAAGAGCGGGAGAGGATTTCATCCACTTTTATACATTGAGCAGCAAAAAGAGATGGAAATTTATGTGAAGAGCCATCTGTTGAACGCTCAGGTATTGTTAGTCCACAGCTTGTTTAGGCGACTGGTAAAGGTGAAGGAAGAAATCTATCAGTTATTAAGCTGAAATACGAGCTTCTTGACTTTGAGCAACATTTACCATCCATGCATTTAAAGATCTGAGTCAAATACTGGCTAGCTCTCACATGAATATCGTGCCAACGCTGATCATTTGAGAGCAGAAAAGTTTCAAGGAGTTCAGACTCTTCTGGATCTATGTATGCTGCCACTGTAGGAAATGTATCCACTGTTAAGTGTGACCATATTTCTGCCAAAGTGTTTCCGGCAAATTGAAAATTCTTCTTCTCTAAATCTGTGTCTATTGTGACTCCTCTTTCATCCAAATGACTGCCGTAGTGGTCATGGGGTAAAACTAATCATGTGAGCTCATTGCTAAGTGGCGCAATTTTCCTTTCAACCCTATTAAATGCATTTCTTCCTGGTGCATTGGTAGAAATGAACAAACCATCATAGTTCTGATTGAGAAAGTGGTGCACCGCAACTTTGATCACCTTTTGATACCTAGCGTTTTCGTCTGTGCCACCATCAACCGTCAACACTAATATTGGTTTAACAATTTGATCCTCACCACTCTTTGTGATATCATCAAATTCATGTAAAGTAAGTAATTTTTCAAAATGAAGTCCACGACTAAGTGCTGTGGATGAGGAATGTTTACCAGATCTGATTGATATGTATGATGGGCCGGAGTATCCAACAGCTTCTCGATTTCCCAAGGCGTTGGGTTGATTTTATATTCCGGCATAAACTGAAGGGATCAGCTTATGTCCAGCAGCCACAACCCAGTCATGGTCAGACAAGCTCACCCTGTATTCCATGTGCATGAGCGGAACGCGGGCCTTGTCGTCTTGACTTATAAAGCATACCTCATTCGGTCCAAGCATTGAAGCTAACTCTTCTAGGTGATGCAGTGTTGCCGCTGTAAACAAGCGATCAATGTGATTTGCATGGCAATCGTTTTGCGCTCTTATCAGTTTTACTGGGACTGTCGATACATGTCGTTGCCCTTCATGAGAAGAAGTACGTCTTGACAACAGTCGAAGGTACAGCCCACTTCTACTAATTATAAACCCGTCCTGCTTTAACTGATCAGTTAGCTGATCTAATGTTTTAATAGTCCTGTATACTTCGTTCTGCCTCCTCTCGTGTGATGCTGATCCATACATAGCAATGTTAATGATAGTTTCCAATAAAGAAGATTGATCTGCTTCAATCCTTGGCCTGCCAGAGTTAGATCTAACATTCAAAGTGGCGCGTAGCCCCGGATTCTTTTCAAACAAAGCATTCAGTTTTCTTTTCAATTCGAGCTTTCTGAGATCTTATTTGATCAGATATCTTCCTCTTTAGCTTTTTTTCCAAATCACTCTTTTTCTGTTTCTTTTCTTTAAGCTCCATGTTCTGTTTTTGCGTTAACATTTTAACATTCCGCGAGTTTGTCACTCATACAAGCCGAATAGATCAGAATTCAGAATCTCAATCTCTGATTGTAAGTTTATCTGGACTGTAGCCTGCTTAGATGTTGATAGTTTGCTGGTAGAGGGTTTGAAATCACTGACTTCATGAGCATCGTTCACTTTTTCATCTGACTGCAGCCAGACCTCCGCTTTCAAGTGCAGATCTGCATCGCTTTTTAGTTGAATCCACTTTTCGACAACTTCTTCTTGGGAAATCTTTTTACTCTTTTTAGGATATGCCAGCACGTAGGCATAAAAAATACACGGAAACATTTTATTTCTATCCATGATTAACAGTCGATTTTTAAGCAAAATTTATCAGATTATTAGATCTACCTTTCAATTGAAAAGCCTCACACAGACAAAGTTGATTCAGCAAGACACGTGTAGGCCTATTGGGGTTGATCGAATAAACACGCATCACAAGCTGACCCTACACACATCCGCTTCTTTTTTAACCACATCTACAAAAATCACGTGATCTCGACCTTGAACCTGATTGTACAAGTTATTTTTCCTCTAGATCGTTCAACAAGCATGAGCTACCGGCACGAACACCACGATGTAAGGAAGACAAGGCGTGTCATCAAGGGCAAGAGTCGCAGCCCTAAGTGTGAACATAAGTTCTGTAAATAGTTTTTAATTGAAATATTCGGGAAACGGGGTTTAAAGTTTTATTATGGCTGCCCTACCTGTAAACTTCAAAGAATAGCAAGCATTACACTGATACCCCGCCTTACTCTCACTAGTTGACATGCTTCCGACCTTTAGTCAAATAGCACCATTTACAAATTTGCAAATACGACAGTCTACTACACAATATACATCGTCAAATTATAGGGCAATTTAATTAGAACAACGATATATTTCACAATCTTTTGACAACCCACCCCTACATGGTCTGGTGAGCTGTGGTTCACGCTAAATGTTTACATAGAGCGGGTTTAGTGACGGCTATTAGGGGCAGATAATTTAGTTTGAAACTATTTTAAACTTAGGGGAGGTAACTAAGAGGAGGCTGCTTTCACGGGGGGTGGGGGTGGGGTGTAGGGTAGGGGTTGGGGGAAAGGAGGGTGGTGGTAGGATCGTTCTTAACGACCTACTGATAGTGTTTTAAAGCAAATATTTTCAGTGGCAGCATTGGTACTGTCGAATTCACAAATTATGAATTACTGAAAAGTAGAAAATAAAACAACTAAATAGCGGCGTATGATATGCCGCTGGTCGGCTCGTAGTATATATTTTGTTAGAAGTATCGCAACCAATGTAAAAAATTATTTAGTATTTAGTAAGTTTATTTTTCTAAAAACTAAACAAAAATGCACGTCATGATTGTTAATCAATTCGTGGAATTAAGACAACGTGACGTCACACTGTCTCTACCTCCCCCTCGTCACACATCGTCACAAAGGTCTGAATCCCCCCCCCCTAGGCGTGTGACGTCATTTATGGAGGACCCATAAGCGATATCTGGTCCGGACTATGTTATTTTTAGTGAGCGTCGGCTTTATATAAACAATGTCTGGGTAGGAGGTGATGACATGTGGTATTTATACTTAAGTGTGTGCACGTGTTAGATATTTTGAAAACGAAATTGAAGCCTGTGATGCAAACATAGGCTTAAAACGTAAGTTTTTATAGTGAAAACCAACAATTAAGCATTAAATTTGGAAACCCTAAAAATCGGGAGCCCCGACTGCACCCCCCCCCCCGCTACTGCTCACAGACACACACTCATACTCACACTCATACAAACACACTTTCATACTTACACACACACACTCATACACACACGCACTTAAAAGTGTGCTTTCACTTAGACTAGTAAATGTTCATGATGAGATAAGTTTATTTTACAATTTGAGGTATAGTATAGAATAACCAGAATTACAATTTTCATCACTTTTATGTAATTTTATTGAGCGCCTGGATTCTTACATCATAAATTATTAACAGAGTGGTAAAGTCGAAGACAACTTTTTATCGGTATTTTTTGTGGAAAGGGGGGGGGGGAGGGACTGGGTTGGTATGTCTTATATTGGTGATTGATCTTTAAAAAGTGATATAATGTATATGTGGTTCGGGGTTGGGTAAATGATTACATATTTTCTTGAATAATTTGTCAATAAATTTCATTCTTTGCTGCAATGTTAGTTGACATTTGTTTAACTGTAATGAATCCTAGCATGAGAATAAAATGTTAATAAATATTGGTCTCTCTGCCGCTTGGTCTGGCGGTTCTTTTGGTCCGTCATATTTTATATAGAATGTTATGCAGACACGAGCCAAGCAGTGTTACTCACAAAGAAATCAACCGAGTAATTAAAACCCTATCACTCCGTAGCCTACATCGAGCATTGGCCAGGAAATCACAGCCAATCCGCGCATTGGCTTGAAATACGCTGTCACTTTTAAGCTTTTCGAACATTGGCCAAGACATCTTTGGCCGGCAAAATCGCACACTGGCCGGAATGTCAAAGCAGTGTCTGAAGAATTTTAAAATGGACAACGTAATTTCGTACATTGGCTGGCCAATGCATGATGAGTGTGCGTGTGTTTTGTGAGTGTGTCTGTGTGTTATACACACATGCACGTAACACACACCATATTCATCTTCTGTGTTACACGCATACGCACGCTCGCACACACACACACAAACCTATATAAGCATAAGCAACCCTATTTCCTGACCTCTTATATGAGCAACGCCCTCCCTTTGTCATGTTTACATACAAACCAATGAGGTAAAAAATCATCATCTGTTGTTTTTTTCAGGAAAGTAAAGGTATAGGCCTATTTAAATTGCTACTTTGAAAAATGAAACTCTTATCCATTAAAAATGAAAATGTTTAATACAGATATAACAACACAGAGAAGAAATGATTTTAGAGGTTTTCTAATTATTTGTTACTTTGTTAACCTTGATAGATCAAGACATCTTGACGGCTTGACGCCCACACTACTATCCCCTGCAGTAATGTAACTGATGCGCCCGAGACGGCACTGGTACCTTGGCGATCACCGAGGTGTGTTGTACCGCACAATTGCTGAGGGTGATCAACAGACACTCGGGCATTGTTTCTTCCAGGGGGGGGGGGTTGGCACTTGAAGTTTTCCGAAGAGATGCCTGGAAGAAACTCTGCTGCAATTGAGGTTTTCATACAGCACACCTTGAGGCGTCTCGGTCGCGTTACAACAATAATGATCCAGTGCCGAGTGCCAACATTGTTTAAATTTACATAACCTAGTTCAAAAAGATGTACGATTAATATAACACTCATAAAATGTTGAATTAGTTTTGCTTATAGGTCTACTAGTTTGTACATTTATCATTTTCCTCCCTAAAGGCCTTTTATTTCGCGCGTGGCGAGGCGCGACTTCGATTCTATAATGCTATTAATTATATTTTCGAATATTAAAAGTAGGCTATACCACAAATCTAGCTGCTTTTTTAAAATATAATTTAGCATATTTCTTCACGACAAATGTTTTTAAAATATTTGAACTGTTAAAATACGTACCATTTCATTTTGGCCATGCTACACAAGAAAATACGTCAGGTAAGCCTGATATCCACAGCATATTTTATTTTTAGTGTATTGCGCTACACTTCACTGGGTTTTTCTCTTTCTGGGAATTTGTTATATTTTAAGTGGTAACCAATCGGATATTTCCTATCTTTACAAATAACAGAATAATAATTTTTTTTAAATACTGAAAAAAATAATGTATGATTCATTGTCACGTTTATAAAATTACGGCTGTACAGTAGGCTTAATAATAGGTGTTTACTAGGCCTATCTCATAGTTGTATTGTAGTAGTAAAACACCAAAATTGAAACTGAAACTAATCGAGCACATCTTGTTTCAATTTTGGTTTTTAGGTCTTAAAATAATTATGAAAAAAGTATACACAGGGTAGGCCTATACTGTAGTATAGTTCTACGCTTCTTTTACTTTTCTTCTTTGGGGTCGTCCATAAATGACGTCACACTCGTAGGAGGGAGTGGGTCTGTAATTTGTGATGAGGAGCAGAGTTTCTTCCAGGCATCTCTTCGGGGGGGCGAAGCCACCCCGAAAAATTTTTACCGCCCCCCCGAACGGAATGAAATTTATATAATTTATATAGAAAATATATACTTTTAACAGTGTCCGCCCCCCCCCCCCCGAAGAAAGTTTACCGCCCCCCCGAAAATTTCAAGTGCCCCCCCGGAGAAAAAAGTCTGGAAGAAACACTGATGAGGAGGGGGGGGGGAAATCAAGATGGCGTGACGACCTGTGACGTCACACAGTTCAATTATAAAAAAGCAATGTTATAAAACGAATTTTAGCCGTTATTTCTCGTTTTAGCAAAATGTTTAAATACATTGTAATATAAATTGATTAAAATACTCTATAGGCCTATTGACAGAGTTGGAAAAATATCGATGTTGTTTTTAGGAAAATTCAACTGCAAATTTGAGGGGGGCGGGGTTGTAGGCTGAGGTGTGACGTCATTTTAGTCAACAACATGAGAGTTGAAAATAAAATATAGATCTGACAACTGCAACTAGCAGGGAATGTAATGATCAAAGCACGTAGGCCTTCGTTCCAGTCTTATACGACGAATAGACCTGCGTAACCAAATATTGGCCAGGCACACTACTTATCAAATAAGCCTACATAAAAATTCATCTCTGCATACTCGAACACGTCTTGCAAGTAACAGCAGCGCAACGACACGTTTTCTTTCCACCGCAACCAACTCCCTGTAACATAATATGAAACGCATCAGTGTTTGGGTTATCAGGGTCTTGCCTTAGAATTCCTACTACTATTCCATACAAATTGACTACATTACCAGTACGTCTTACTCGCTATTAAGTTTTCAAATCATGCTGAGCCTGAAAATAAATTAACTTTTTTTCTTTTTCTCGGTTACTGTTCATTATGAACCTACTGACAAAATATGTGGAGGAAAATCTAAACTACATCGTCAACTAAATCTACTTTCTATTTAATACATGGGACTATAGACTTTGTAGAATACACAAGAGACCTGATAAAACATGCATTGAATAAGAAATAGGAACTTGACAATAACAGTTAATAACGCTTCCATTTATTTCTTTAAACGGTTAGGAATTAGATGTAATATAGATAATTAGCTTAATTAAATTTGTTAAAACTTAATCTAGCTAGGTGAAATATAAAATTTATAAAACAAGTTGTATTGGTCTAAATCAGTTTATTTTCTCACAGCACTTTTGAAACAGTAATGAAACATGTGATTCATCAAATAATTCCACAATACATTTAGTAAAAGACAAAAAAAAACATACATTCACAGTTTCTTTAATAACAACTACCAAATTCAATGTAATCAATATTATTTAAGTTTCAGGAGAGAAATTTTTTATGATCCAAATAAGTTTTTTTTCTTTTTACTGTAAATAAAATTTCCAGAAAGGATAATAAATAACAATAAAATCAAACATCAGAGTTCAAATAGAAGATCTCTATTCCTGATGGAAAATGAAAGAAATTTTTAACCTAATGTCTATCTACAGAAAATAAATAACAAAACACTGATTAACATAAGCCCAAGAAATATATGTTATTGTAGAGTATGTTATTGCATTTAAGTTTCAACAAAACACTGATAAACATAAGCCCAAGATACATATGTTATTGTAGAGTATGTTATTGCATTTAAGTTTCAATACAAACCAGTATAGCCACCATTAAACAACAAGGAGTATAATACTTTCTGATCAAAAATATATTGCAAATTTTCTGTTTCAAACATAAATAAATGAAACACACAATTTAAAGCAAGTAAAATTAATGTTTATGGTTTTACAAAATGATTGGGAATACTAAGAAATTAATTGTAGTGGTAATTACAATTTAATTTACATTTATCATCCCTAAAATTTAACATTACTGCTTCATTCAGTGCCAGGTCATTGTAAATGTTTGAGCACATAGTTTAACACTTCAAATGGTGTTGTTGCACAGTAACTAACAACAATAATACTGCCTTTGTCATCTTTTTTTTTTAAAAAGCATTATATACATTGTTTTAATATTTGTAAGATACTAAAAGTAAAACAAGCTCACATACTCTTTTTTTAAAATTAAAAATAACAAGTACATTTAAAAATACATACAATTAACAGGCAGTATTATTGTTATTTCAGCAAAAATCAATAACAAGTATTAATCATTAAAAACTTAATTGTTTTATTTAAAGTAACATACCAAACACCATAGCCATTTTAATGTAATTATCAAATTAAAAAATTTAAAAGTTGAAAGTATTTAGAACCATCTAGGAAAATGTGATCATGTACTCAGGATAAGCTTGAGCATCATGAAAAATGATGTACATCACACCATTACCATCAGTGCCTGAATCGTAAGTGTAGATTTTTCCAGGTTTGTTTGGGGGATGTCGATCCCCCCGCTTGGTCACAGCTGATTCTCCTACAAGAACCCTGGCCTGGTACATTTTCTTAATACCATTACTGTCCGCGCCTGCATAATTCACTGAGTAGGTTGGGTCTGTAGCAAAATATACACCTTCACCGTAGACAGTTGCTGAAATAGAGTGAAAAATTTAGCTACATTTTTATAGTTTAGAGTTTAGTATAGTACTGGTAAATTATTAATCACAACAGCTGATTTAAAAAAAAAAAAAATATATATATATATATATATATATAGGCCTATATTATTACTACATTTGGTCATCATGAATAGAATTTTAGAAATATTTCATAAAAATATAAACAAAAAAGGGGGAGTGCAGAAGTTCCCAACATGCATGTAATACATAATTACCATTAGCTCCACTGTAGTTCCGACTGAAACCAGTTAGGTTTATTTGATCAACATTATTGTAATTGGTTCCATGATAAAGTCTTTTTTCATTTTCGTGTCCTTCTGGATTTCTGCCAGCAATTTCTCGTCTTTTTGCAGCATATTGTTGGTACAGTGTTTTATTTTGGACACGGTCAATCTGCGAAAATTATAGTTAGCCACAATATGGTTTGTGTTTGTTCATATAAAGTTTTGTTGATGTTTTGATTAATGTATATCATTTCCACTAAATCATTCATAAACTCTAATTGTATAATGTTTAAAAAAAAATAAAACAACTAACCTGAATAATTTTTTTACTTGTCTTTTTGAAACCATCCTCTACTTTTTTATATTCAGGACTTCCAGGTTTTAGAGGCACCAGTTTTAGATTTTCTGAGTCTTCCATTTCAGACCATCGTTTTGGAAGAGGTTCCTCTATCATAAAAAAAGTTCAAAATATTTGACCAAACATATTTTAAAATTATTGTTATGGATAATATAAATGATTTCTTCTTCTTAAGTAAGCCCTATGTGTCAACTTGTTATGCTCCATTTAGGCCCTTTGTCTACCCATCTCTGGAGGGTACCTGACTCACATTACAAGACATTACGAGAGTAAAGGAGACTGGGCATAGTGCTGACCATCTTATCCCTTAATATGCAAAGGTCAAAGAAACAAGTGAATTATATTTCCCCTGCCCCATGAACCTTCAGTTTTGAAAAGATACTTTAATTTTTACATGACATGTAGGCAAAATAAATAAAACATTTGATACAAAATTGATTGGCTAACATATTTATTTGTAGAATTTCAAAACTATTATTTAAAATTAATACCTTAGATTAATATATTTATTAATCTAGTGCATATACAACACATGTCTTAGTTTTGATTTTTGTGTGTGCATGATTTTCAAATTCTAAAGCATATTAGTCTATGGGCAGTGTGATAATTTTTTTTTTAACTTTGTATTATGCATATTGTTATATATTCAGCAATTGTTTTCTTTGGCCTCCTTCAGAATGTATGTATATAATTTAGAATGATAAAACATGTATAATATCAATAGGGTAGACTGTTATGAATTGAAATATAAATGATACCTTTTGTTTGATCTTGGCGTCTGATTTTAAGTTGCTTGTTCTGAGGGTTACCATGAGCATCAACAAGACATTCAGTCATATTTTGAAAATCAATTCTGTACGACCGACCTTTGGAGTCTTTAACATCAAGTGTGGGCTTCTTTTTTTTATATCCACTTTCTATTTCAGCATTTAAACTGTAAATATAATACTAATTTCTTAAACATCAGGTAAAATGTACATTATACATGCAATTGATTTTTTTAAAGTAATTTATTAGTTATATAAGAAATATAATTCTGTATACAAACATGGGCTCAAAATTTCTCCATTTATGACTGTCTTTGAACTGCCACTGAATGGCTACAGCCACAGCTTGATGAATGGTTGTATAGTGATGTTTGACAGCAGCCATTAATGCATCGTTGATCTTATCTTTTACTATTGACACATTTTCTTGTAACCCTTGTAAAAGTACTGAACATTCGCTGGTATCAATGTTTACTTTTACATAATGCTTTAGCCCAAAAGCTTCTAATTCTTTCACCTACAAATTGAAAAGTGGTTGTGAATATTGTATAATAATATTAGTGGTATTAATAATATTACTAAGCAACAGACTAAAAAAAAAGACATGGAGTTTCCCAAGAGAACAAATTAACAAATTTAAAGCTAATATAGGAATGTTTGTTAAAGAAGTGTGAATTTCATTTAAAGCTTCAACAGGACATGACCCCTTTCCTCCTTTCAAATTAATAAAATCTTTTTGTTTTCAAAAGTAGCCAATAGCTGTTTATTTTGTTTTAGATTAGCATTAAGAAACATGTTACTCCTGTCTATTAGCTACCCCACTCAAAACAATGGATTGTGGGAGTTATTTTAAAATTTAATACCTGTGAGCTGTCCAATTTCTTTAGATCTTCCTTTTTAACTGTGTCACTGATAAATTTCCTACTGCATTCACTGTTCAGTTTTTTAATAATTTCCTTAACATCTTTTGAACTTTCATAAAATATTGTTGATTCAGCATATTCTGACACTCCAGCTGAGGAACTAGCTTGATTTCTTGGTGCATAAGCTCCTACATAGTTAATGGAATACAAAAATATTGTTAATTTTGTATAAATCTGAAAAATAAAAATAAATCTGAAAATTATAGAAAATTCCCACAATCATTCCGCACTACCAAGAATAAAAAGTAAAGTGTACAATAAACTATGGTACAAATTACCTTTGTGAGTTGCCTGGTTTTGAGGTAAAAATGTATCCAGCAGTTCCTTATTAAAAATAACCAACCGCAAGTCTGTTAATGTACGTTTGCCATGAGTACCAAACTGCTCAATTGCACGGAAAAGTAGTTTTTTTATTTGGTGAACATCTGCTCTTCTCCCCGCTTAAAAAAACAATATTATAAAAATTGATAATTCTTGATAAACTTTATTTAGAAAGTTTTCCCTAGAGACAAATGTAAAGACTTTACATTCACTCTAATGCCAATAATTGTTGTCTACTCTTGTAATGAAGCATCTCATGTACTTAGTATAAAACTTGAATGGGCATTCTTCTAACAATTGCAGGACTTTGCTTGTCCAGAACAGAGTGTGAAGTGACTAATCTGCATACTCTAATGTCTGGCTGCTACCATTTTATATCTTAGACAAAACAGTAAAGACTTGCAATTTATTAAGTCAGAATATACCATTTTTAATGATTTTTTAAACTAAAATGAGTTTAATTAATTAATTTTAAAAAATTGAAAGCCAATTTTTTATTTTTATTCTAATATACACGAAAATGCCAAATTCTCACTGTAACAAGTGATTTCACAAGGATTTTTAAATGAAGCGACCACAAAAATATTGGAAAGATCAACAGCAGTGCTGCCCTTGGTACAAAATACCATAACTATGCCACAAAATGCGGGTCTTCTTATGGCAAACCCCTCACTTTCATCAACTCAGTTTATGTGCAGTACCCAACTTCTCTTCTCCATCACTCAATCTGCTTTGTGAAATCTATTTTTAAAGTTAACCACCTGAAATTTTCTCTGGTTGTGTTTACATAATAAGTTGTTTTAGCAGCTTATATTATGAGGTAGATTTTTACAAAGATGTGCAAGAAATTGGTGATCAAAGGATTAAAACAAAGCAACTTACAGCAGCCAAGGGCAGGAAAAGCTAAAGATTTAACTCCCTGTCTCTCAGCTTCTTCCAACACCAGCTTCAGGCCACTGTCCCAGTGTTGTCCAAACTTTTTCATGCTCAGATGGAAAATTTTATCACATGGTAAACTCCCTGATGATGTCACAGCTAAACCACTTTCTCGGATATCACTGACTACAGGGGAAAAATAATAGAATTTAAAAAAACACATTTCATTGTTGGATTTGTGATATTTAACACTAGAACCAAAGCAAGTGGACTTTATAGACCTACCTTTGCTTTCACATTCCTTTTGGAATTCATCCCCACACTTTTGAAGAATTGATTTACACACAGCTCCTGTCAGAGTTTCAAAAAAAAAATTATGTAAAAATTAAAAAAAAATGTTTCACACGCAAAGTTAAAAAAATTCTTGTTAAAATAGTTTAGATAGCATTGACTTTGTTTTTACAAATGAGTTTAAGGTTCTGTTACCTGAAGCTTGTAGATCCATAGCATTATTGATACCATTAACAATAGCATCACATTTTTCTTCTGTGATGTCACCACTTTTAATTTTTAATGTCACTGAACCAAAAGTTTGATTGTAGCCTGATCCTAACATTAAAAAAATAGTTTAAAACAAGGATATTGATTATTAGATAACAAGTAACAGTAATATTATATTATCATGTAAGTTATTTAAGTGATTAAGTCAGTGTCATTTCAATATTTCAACAAAAAAATGCATTTAATTTAAGTAAACATTTTTTTTTCATGGAGGAATTTCGTTATTTTATAGGCCTATATCAAATTAGCATATGAACACATAACATTTCTGTCTTGCTTGTTTTTTTTTTACATTAATCTATAAAGTCCTGTATTAAAGTTAATCTAAATAGGCTAAGACAAACAAAAACTAAAAAATGCCATGTTCAACCCTTTTTTGTCAAAAGTTATAATCAACTATAGGCTCAATAATTTATTCACAAAATGAATTAAGTATGATATGTTAAAATATATAATAACAACCAACTTGGTCTTATGTGCTTAAAAAACAATGAAAATACCCTCCTAACAAAATGATTTAAAAATTAAACTTTCTAAACTAGAAGCACTCCTGAAACAACTGCTAGCAATTCTTAATGGCACTTAAGTCTCAATGCAAAAGTGAAATGCTTTACATTTAGACCATTTGTAAAGTGAATTCAGCTGAAAAAAATGAGCACATTAGGGAAATAAAAGGATTGTCATTAGGTGAATATGTTTATGAACATGTATATATCTATAATATTGATAACAGAATTTAGATATACACTTTTTAACTGTCTATAATTTTGCTAACACATGTTAGTGAACACATACTTAAAACCCAAGTTTGTC
The DNA here is from genome assembly GCF_028476545.2 of Physella acuta. Taxonomy (NCBI): domain Eukaryota; kingdom Metazoa; phylum Mollusca; class Gastropoda; family Physidae; genus Physella; species Physella acuta. The sequence continues at coordinate 20,329 of NW_026731638.1, forward strand.
ATTTATATATTACACAAGTATATCTTCACTGAGACATATTTTAAGGTTAGTTGTAAAAGAATATTTAGAATTTACTAATGTTCAATTTTCAACTAAAAAACCATCTTCAATAAAAAATCTGCTAGTTTGGTAGGCTTATAATAATAAGCTTTTAAATATGTTGAGATTTTCAAAAATAAAAAAAAATGCATTCGCTTGAGGGAAAGCACTAGTTGCTAAATTTTTAAAGAGATTTAATGAGTTCTTATTGCATTTACTAAAGAAACCAAGTTTTTTGTTATATTTTTTTATATTTTCAGTGCATTTTAAAACTTTTTTTTACACCAAATACAATTACAAATATTACAAAATTTGGCTTCCATTCTATTAAAGACAATTATCTGCACTTTCTTAACATCCATACTTAACTTTCGGGTGTGAAAACAGTTCACAATTCACCTGGCTCATTGAGTGATTGCTTACTCATGTATCTCCCCTCTTTTTATTGCTTTGAGTGGTCTTAAATTAATTTTAATGGCTAACTTAGTGTCTGATTAGATTAAAAAATTAGACAAACTTGCGAAATCTTTATAGACAAATATTTTGGAAGGTTTGAAAAAAAAACTGGTTAAAATTAAGTTACAAGATTTGCCATAAACAAAAATGAATGATATATAGAAGGCCAGACATTGTAAACTAAATAAAAGCAACAGAAATGGTAAAACTGGCTTACCCAAAACATTTTTTAATGAATCATATGCACTTTTGGCACACCCTTTAACACTACTCCATATACCTAATTTTTTTTTTTTTAAATCAATCAAAAAGAAATATATTTAGATCAAATGTCTTTTATTTTTAGAATTACAATGAGACTGAATAATTCATTTAATGTAAAAGGTTCATAGTAACTATAGACTGAAATAAAAAAAATATATAGAGGAATAATAAAAATTACAAAAAGCACTACAAAATATTAACTAAATAATCCTCTAAGAATACAAATGAAAGGAAGAAAAAAATGTGTATCTGTTAAATATTCTATGAATCTTATTCATATCAACCAAAATTTAATTGAAAATAAAAATTATAGAGCAACAAAAAGAAACAAAGTGGTTTCCGTTACATATTTATCTACAGTAAAAATGTAGGTCTAATAACAACAAAAGGTTACTATTTACCTGATTCAGCTTCATCATTTTTGGAAGAGGAAAATACATCCTTGAAAACCTATTGCAATATTAAAAAAGTTTTTAGACTTTTATTTAGTTCTAACAAATGTAAAAGGATTGAAGAATATCCACTAAACTTTCAAAGATGACTGGGGAATTTAGTTTTATAAAAAAGTTTTATACTAATAAAAACAATTCTACAAAAGTTATCAACCAAAAAAGTAAATATATTTGAAATTTCAAATTTGTATAACATACTAGACTTTATTTAATTCTGTATTGAAAGAAAACTTCTTACCTGTTCAGATTCTGAGTCTTTGAAATAAATAATGATGTCAATTTTTCTCAAGGATTTTATTTTATCTTTAGCAAATAGCCCAATCGCTTTTGCTATTCCTTTTGCACTTTCTCCTGTAAAGATAATTTTGAGGAAAAGTAAATCAAATCCTTTTTTTGTAGAAATTTAATTGCAGAATTTTCCTAACATCAACTTAATATGAATTTTATACATTTTTTTTGAGCTGAGAGAAAAGATACACAATTATTATTAATGACAGTGAAATAGTATTTTTTTTTACTATTTGCCTTTTTAAATTGTGAAAAACAAATAAATAAAATATCTATAGTTATCGAAATATATTTATAGTCTGTTTTGATAAAGAAACTAGAAATAAACAGAATGATACTAACTTGCAGGGTATTTTAACCCCCCTGTCCCAAGGGTAGGGAATGCTATAGAAGTCATATTTTTTTTCTCAGCTGTCTCCAGAATTGTTTTCACTACCTCAGTCAACTACAGGAAATTATAAGAAAAATTCGGTACATTTAGCAGGCTATATTAATAATTTATATGAAGGTCATCATCGAAAGCATTGAGCACTAACCTGTTTATTGTTGCCTTTGTAGCTTTGAAGGTATGCGTACATAATGTGTTTGCACTTAAGATTCCCTCCACTAGATTCAGCAAATTCTCCAGGCTTTATTCCTGAGGGATAGCTGTAACCAATCAAAACATTGCAAATTTGAGCTAAGAATAAAATAAATTGTTAAATATTTGGCTACTTTATTACTGTATCCTCATTATTTATGAGTAATAGAAGTTGAGAAATAGAAAAAAAAAGAATGAACAGGAAATGATTTACTTGTTACGGAGTTCTTGTTGGATGTCGCTCCCACCATAGCGAAGGACATCTTTTGATATCATTCCATTATTTAAGTCCAGATTACCTCCAATGGTTGTTACAATAGCATCAGTCTAAGAAGGTTAACAAATAAATTACAATGAGATGTTTTAATGTTAATGTAAAAATATTATATTGTATATATATATATATATATATATATATATATATATATATATATATATATATATATATATATATATATATATATATATATATATATACATATATATATATATATATATATATATATACCGTAACATATATATATATATATATTTAATTTTATAATTATAAAGCATTATTTTGACAATACATAAGACAAGTTTCTGATTTCTTTGGTATCAACTAGATATGGTTCTTAACCTTTATGGTGGTATTAAACCCCACCAGCTTCATATGCACATTCACAGAACCCTTCTTAAAAACAAATATGATTGTTTTTTAAATTCAAAACATAGGTATATATCTTACTGGTGCACTAAATGAACATAATAAGTGTGACTTCTGCTGCTGCCTTTCAGACACCAGTTCAGAAATGTTCTACTTCACCTTAAATTCAGTGAACATTGTGTTCTTGTATTTTCTATGTCAAGTAGCTTAAGGAAATGTTTTCTTAGTTTTGCCAGTTCTAGGCTAAAATTTCTCAAATCGGCATTGTAAATCATGCAGTAAGGATGCTGAGTCCCTTCAAGTTTTGTTACACATGTGAATCCATACTGTACTAATTCGTCTGACCACTTTCTTTTTTTGCTCGACATAAAAGGATTAAAATATCCAGGTTTAGAACCACTGAATTAGAAATGCTTATTAATATTTAATTGCTTCTATGTTTATAACAATTTCCACAACTTCTATTTAAACAGAACCATGAGAAAACCTATATTGATAACTACATCGTACCCTAGATTTTGTGATGACACCTTTATGAATCTGGATCTCTATATTCCCAAACCTTGAGCTTTGTTTCTCATGACTCTGTTGGTCTGTGTGTTGATTTCTGTCTGGGTGATGGGACTTAGAGTTTTTGTCTTTGGAATGCTGTGAGCTAATGTCTTTGGCTGAAAGTAAATTTCAGTTATACAAATGAGGCAAGGAATTGAGGAAGAAGAATAACAGCATCATTTTAAATTAATTATAATTAAATATAATTTTAAATAAATTAATCAATTTTAAATAAATAAAGTAAATTAACAGTTTCTACTTTCTTGTATATATGAAGTATAGAGAAAGTCTTGTAATCGTGCAAAAAAAAAAAATCAAGATTTTTACAAATCTCGACGTTTTACACCTCACTGATATGGAAAAACATAATTTTGCAATCTTGTCTGTGTGTGTGTGTGTGTCTGTCTGTGTGTAAACATGATAACTTGAGTACCGTTACAGCTAGGTTGATGAAATTTCATATATAAGTATTTTATCAAAATCGTAGATCCGTATCAACTTTTGAGTGATTTCCGATAACCGGAAGTGGTACTTTTTCTCCTTTGAATTTTTCAAAAGCCTAAAACTTGAGTACTATTTCAGTTCGATAAATGAAATTTCACATGTAAGTAAAAGATCTATATCTCTACCTTCGGTCAAATTTTGAGTAATTTCTGTTGACCGGAAGTACTAATTTACGCTATTTCTATGAGATTCTATTCTATTTTTAAAAGTTTAAGTAATTAAAAATCATGTCTATACTCCAAGTTATTCAAGAATATTCAAGAAAGTTTAGGGGAGATCACTCCCGGTTTATTTAACAGAATAATGGTCAGCCCTACGTTTAATAGATGCAATAAATGTATAATTGGAACAATCAAATAATTTTATAAAGGTAACATGGTAAAATTAAGCAAGCAAAAAAAAATTAATATAAAGTTATTATTAAACAGCATAGCTTACATTTACTGGCATCTTCATTAATGTCATTAACATTTATGGGATCTTCACCCAATTCTGGGCTGCATCTGTCTATCAGATCCTCAATAATTTCACCACTGGCGTCACAGATTATTATTTGCTGAAGGTGTGGACTATGCTGCACATGTTCTTTAATGGTTCGCAAAATGGAATTACAGATTTTCAGTTTTGGAAAGGATACATTTTCTGAAAAAAGAAAAGAAAAAAAAAGTTTTAATACATGATACATTTTCTGAAATTTTTTTTTTTAATGTTTTAATAACCAGCTTTAAAATAATTATGCACTACAAAGTAGAAAATAAATTATTTTCTTATAACATATAGTAATGCACCACTGTTTAAATAACTATAAAGAACAGTGTGGGTAGCTTCTTAGTATTCAATACATAATGTAGTGACACACACTTTTCTTGATTATTATTTAAATTACGATGCATTTTTATATATTAAAAGAATATAATTTATTTTCTACTTTGTTGTACATAATTATATGATTTAAAAGCTAGTTATCAAAACTTTAATACAAATTTACACAACAAATGAGCACAATGTGCGTATAATAGAGGGGTAAATAGTGCTTTATATAGGAAACTATAATTAATTCTTAAAAATTAATTTAAGCAACCAGTTAAAGTCAAATTCGATGTCACATTGCATTGTCATCAGATCTTGATCCATGTGCCAAGTTTGAAAGACATTGGTCTGTTAGAAGTGATCAAAATATTGCTCTCCCTTTTCAACCCATGATAAAAAAGACAAACACAAGCATGACAGACAGAGAAAGCAAGTTAAACAAAAGCTTGTAAAAATGTAAGAAATAGAAAACAATCTTACAGATTTTTCAAAAACGATAATCATATGTGTATTCTGACATGAAAATACCTTCTGTGCAGGTTTTTTAAATAAATACAAAAGCCACTAATTAAAGTTACCGTCTGTAATAGTGTATTCTAAATCAGTTTTACAGAGGTTAGTTTTTCATAGAAATCAGCCATGCCTGATTTACATTTAATCTATTGTAGGATATAAATGTTAAATGAGAAGGATTGAGCATATAAAAACTGAGATTCAACAAGTAATTTTAAAGAGCAGATCAATCCAAATATAAATGGCATTTTCAGAAATGAGTAGCACAACAAAAAATATCGTTTTAAAAAGTATGAAGGTATTTTATAATAGAAAAATAAACCGGGAGTGATCTCCCCTAAACTTTCTCAAATATTTTTATATAAAATTGCAGGGGATGGGAACTCGGGCTAAAGACATGATTTTTAATCCATTTTAATTTTAAATACTTAAAGTTTTAAAAATAGAATAAAATTTCGTAGACAAAAGAATTGCACACCAAGTGAACGCTAAATAAAAAAGTGCATAATAGTGCGAAATATTATTAGTACTTTAAAAATTTACATTAGTTTTTTGAGAAATCGGAAGTAGCGTAAATTACTACTTCCGTTCAACGGAAATTACTCAAAATTTGACAGAAGGTAGAGAATTAGATCTTTTACTTACATGTGAAATTTCGTTTATCTATCTGAAATAGTACTCAAGTTATAGGCTTTTGAAAATTTCAAAGTAGGAAAAGTACCACTTCCGGTTATCGGAAATCGCTCAAAAGTTGAAACGGATCTACGATTTTGATAAAATACTTATATATGAAATTTCATCAACCTAGCTGTAACGGTACTCAAGTTATCGTGTTTACACACACACAGACAGACAGACAGACAGACAGACACACAGACATACGGACAAGATTGCAAAATTATGTTTTTCCGTATCAGTGAGATGTAAAACGTCGAGATTTGTAAAAATCTCGATTTTTTTTTTTTGCACGATTACAATACTTTCTCTATACTTCGTATATACGAGAAAGTAAAAATGAGTCTATCTACAAATTCTAAAACCTAAGTAATAAATGTAAAGCTTAAAAAAAAGTGTATTTGGACCTGTTTTTATAAACATATTTACTTTATGACTATGTGATGAAAATTTTTATTTCTACAGAATAAAATAATGCAGAATTAAAAACTGAGCTATTAAATAAAAATTATTTTTAAAAAGTACAAAAGAAACAGCCAAACTTACTGCCAATGCCCAAAACTGGCATAACAACAGATTTAATTCCTTGTTCTGCAATTTGTTTCAAGCATTCTTTCAGTAAAGCTGCTACTTCATCAAAATCAAAGCCCGGTTTCGGCCAGACTATATGGAAAACTGTTTGCACATTTTTTAGGTTACCAGCAGATGTTTTAACTACATCAGATGAGCTACTCATTTTATTTTCTAGGTCACTTTTGATCTGCATTCCTCCTAAAAATTACAAAAAAAAAAAACAATTTAAATTATAATAACAAATTTTTTAGTGCTAAATTAAAAAATATTTTTTCTATTTCACCTAATTCTGATCATAAAACTAATAAAAGAGACATATTTCAAAACTACTAATTACCTTTACTGATAACAGTCTTCCCTAGTGCACCTAAACATTTGCCAGTGGAATCAACTCGACTGATAAGTGCATCAGCCTGGATTGAGAAAATATCCCCTTGCATAAACTCTATTTTGCAGTCATTAACAGGTAAATAGGCTATTTTTATGGCCAAGCTTATACTGTGTTGTTGAGATCTGTCTGAAGAATTATCATGAGTAGACTTTTTCTTAATCAAACACTTGTTCCCTTTTTCTATTTCTTTCAGAAATTGTTTTCCTTCTTCAGTACACAAAAATTCCCTGATGCCAAAATATTTTAGACGCGTGTTCTCTTGCTTGATACTTAAACTGTGGAATATTAAACAAAAAAAAAAAAACAATAGTTAAATAATGAATTGTACAACACTTGGAAATTAACTAATTTCTATTGATTTTGTAAGATCGTGAACCATTTTTAGTTCAAAATGGTAATGTAGAACAAGTGGGACCACAGACCTTCTAATGTAGAACAAGTGGGACCACAGTCCTATTAATGTAGAACAAGTGGGACCACAAATCTATACCATATAGTACAAGTGGGATGACAGACCTATAAAATGTAGTACAAGTGGGACCATAGGCCTGGTAATGTAGTAAAAAGGGACCATAGACCTACATTATGTAATAAACGTCCCCCCAAACACTAGCCAGAAAGTCTGAAGTTCAGATCTCGGTCAGGACTTGTGACTGTATAGCTCTGATGGATAGGCCTACTCACATTGTTGAAAGTAAAGACGGCTGGGCATAGTGTTGACCACACCATCAATTCATATGCCTAAGTCAAGAAACATGTGAACTCTACTTCATCTACCCTATAGATCCTTTGGTCTGAAAGGGGAACTTTTATGTTGTATAAGTGGGTCCATAAACCTTTATACAATTAGTGCAAACAATGCATTTTATGTGGACATAGTTTTTCTCTAAAATTTATTAAACTTTATAGTTTATAGATAAACTGCAGTATATCAAAACAAAAGATATTAGATTTAAAAAATTGTTAAAATTTGAACAAATCATAAAGCATATTTTGATATTTACAAAGACAAACAATGACCTTATTTGTGAAAGCAATTTTTCTCCTTTACTGACATCATCTTCAGCACCTTTCAAGACAAACTTTGTTGGTTCTTCTACCAGTGAAACACCTAATTCACCAATTTTGTTCTTTACATCATTCATCTTGTCTGACAAAAACCTCTTTATGAATTCCTGTTTTTCTTTAGAGCAAAGTATTTCAGCTTTGTGAACTTTATTTTCCCTGATAAATCTTTTGACAGCTTCAAGTTTGTTGTTGAATTGTTCTTGGACAGAAACAACAGTAATGCACTTCTTCTGTTTTGGAATAATGACCAGTGATGTTTCATCATTTAGTGTATCAAAGAATTCCTCAGCTTGTTTGGTTTGGATAAATATCAGAGTGTCTTCATCTATGTTTATTTCATTTTCAAGGATCTCCCCATTGATAAAATCAATGCACGCATATTGTTTGTTTACAGATTGAAAATAGTACAGGAAAACATTTTCTCTACCATCAATGAAACAGATGTGCCCTTTGTCCTTACATTTTTCATTGATGTAGTTTTGAACTTTGCTGCGTTTTAAGAACTCCACTTTTGACATGCTAATGTTGGTGTCATTCAGATTTTGCTTTTTTATATCCACACATTTTTGCAAGATTTCTACTTTTACTTTCTGTCGAAGACTTTTGTCACCACTTATAATTATTTGTTTTGTTTCTTTATCTGGAAACACCACAATGGGACTGTGTTTTTTATTTATTTCATCAAAGTAAGAAATTTGTTCCAGTAAATATATGTCCGCGTCCTTAGAGTCCAATTTATCTTCCATGTCACTGTTTCTCTTTCTTTGGATTTCACTTGTGTTTGAGAATTCTGTCAGTGTATCCGCTGTTGGCTCAAAAGTAGGATCAAAACATTTATTGTAAACCTCTTCAGTCAGACTAGGAAAGTAATGTTGTACTGTAAGAGTTTTATTCTCCAAGGAATGTCCTTGTTTGTCAACAATCTTGCAGGCAGCTAAAAATGATAGGTGAAACGGTTGTGAAAATTATGTGTGCACTTATTATCTATATATAACTATATAAAATTGAATGTATGCTTGTTTGTTTGTCTGTCTTGTATGCTTTATTACATCATTAATTGCCATGAAACTTTGGGAAGTTGTTGAGTAAAATGTTTAAATTTAAATATCCTCCAGGGCCCATAATGTTCCCCAAGGACCCTAATAATGTTTTGAATAAGGAAATAAAGTAAATAACTTTTTTATGAAATTGTATCACAGTTCATAGGGTGGAAGGGGGCAGGAGGGTATGGGGAAAAAGTGTGACATCATTTTAACTAGATTTGATGCATTCAACTTTTATTGTGATTTTCTTATAAATTACAGAATTGCATAGCTTTTAGTGCCTATACTGTAATGTCTATGGGATTATTATAATAAATTTCAAGTCTATAATTATTTGGACTGGGCACACATTTTGTAAAACAGCTGATTTTAAAAATCTATATCATAAATTTTAATTTATTTCTTATCACTGTCCTCTTTAGACCTAGTGATCCACTGGGCAAATGAAGTAGAGTTCATGTTTCTTGACCTCGGCTTATGAAGGGAAGGTGTGGTCAGCATTTTGCCCAGGAGCTTTTACTTTCCCTAACATGAATTAGGTACCCATCAGAGCTAACTGGACTCGAGGACATTCTACTGAACTTGAATCAGGATTCAAAATTGAGATTTTTGGGTTAGCAGCCCAGCGATCTACTGCTTAGGCCATGCCATCCCCTATACATTGGCATCTGTATATTAGATCCTCAATATTTTCACCTATGACATCACAGATTATTATTTGCTTGGGATGCAAACTAAACCGCTCATGCTCTTTATAAGTTTCCAAAATAAAATTTGAATAACATTTCCTTGTACTGATTTAATAAGTAGATTGATATAGACACACATACTTTACATTCCATCAGTTCTTTAAAAAACAACCTATATTTCTAAAATGTTTAATATAAAATTACAATCAATAAATATTGTAAAATATTACCTTCAAAAGATTTTAAAGTTATGATTGAAGAGTTTGGATTTTTTCTTTCCAAGTTTTCAATAATTCCAGAGCGTCCTCCACTACGACTGTTGTTAAAGTACCTTTTAAGTGAATCATCTGAAATCTTCTCATCAATTCCTTCAACTAAGATCATCCTGCTCTTCTGTACTGGAGCACAGATGAGGTACTGATCCATAAAGTCACCAGCACATTTCCATGTCATTGCTGGGATGTTTTCTGTTAAAAATAACAACAAAGCAATATATAATTAATAATAGCAGTTTTCATAATAATAAAAAAGTGAGCGTATAAATAATACATTAAGTAATGACACTAAAGTGAATGTCTACTTTTGGTAATTATTAAATAACACATCTAAGTCAAGCTCATTAATTTAATAAATCCATTATAGTTTATTAAAAATTTGTATGCAAAATCATGTAGCAAAGGACTTAAGAAAAAAAAAAGAATTTACTCATTCATCTATATATGCCAGATGTTGAAGACCTACAAAATTCTATTATGCAGCTAAATATAAAAAATTGTGCTGATAGCATCACTGGAGATACAAATTTCTGGACAATTTTATTTCAGAGTAGATTGATTGTATGAAGCAGTAGCAAAACTTTATGAGCTACAGCTGATGAAGTATTAGCACGGTTTACTTTATTTCACATATTATCTTTAAGTAAATTTGGCCTAAATAATGAAAGTAAAAAATTTATTGCTGAAGAAAAAGATAATATAAACTAAATGTTAAGTGATAAAAAAATAAACTCAGAAAATCACCTCGGGGACAGCTGTCTGCAGAAAATTTTATAATAATTGATCTTTCTTCACTATACTGGAATGTGTTAACCACTTTAAGGCCAGTTTGTTTCCTGATGCGATGCTTTAGTTCACCCATGTCTGTAATAGGCTGTCTGCTATGGACTGAAATAAGGTTGCTGTAGATGTCTAAATCCTCTAGTGTGGCAATTGTAATGCCACTAAAATTGCTACTTCCATCATGTTGAATTTTTGTGAATTCTTTAGCATCTGAAATTTTGAAATAAGATTTTATAATCAAATTTTTTAGAAGAAAATAGTTGCATAATTTTAAAATTGGTTTACATGTTTAAAAAAACAGCAAGACTTTTGAAAAAGTTCCTTTTTTCTAAAGTGATTAACTAGCCTACATAATGTTATTAATGGCTTATCATTTACTATAATGGCTTGATGGCAATAACCATTTGTTTTGGTTATGCATGATTTGTGCACACTTTTAAAATTTGTTAATTTACCTTTACTGTTCTTGAATGTAACAAATAAAACTTTTCTCAACCCATCCAGCATCATAAGTCTGTTATAGTAAGGCCCAGCACCAGTTTCTTCATCTTCTAACAAAAGTTCATAAAAATCTTTAGATTTAGTTACATCTATGATTGAAATTTTCACAGTTCTTCTGACCATTTTAGTCAGATCTCCAGTCTCAGAAAACAGCTGTTTCTCTAGATCAGCTTCACTTCCTGGGTTACTAGTATCAGATATATCTTTGGTTAGTTTCTTGTCTCTCTTTGACTTGTTCTTAGAACCTTCTGCAGAGACTGGACTTTCTGTATCTGTTTTTTTCTGTTTAACTGCAGAAGATGGTGGCTGCTGTTTGGTGCGATTTCTTTTTTTATCTTTATCCTGGTCAATATCAGATGTTGAAGTATCTCGTGCAGAAGATGAATCACAGCTTTTTTTAACCTTGTTTTGTGGTGTATTGCCTGTATGTATCTGGCCAGAGCCTTTATCTTTGTTTTTTGGTGATTTAGAGAGTTCTGGATCTGTGGTTTTTGCTGTTTTTGAACGGTGCTGTTTGTTTGTTTTTGTTTCATCAGTACTCTGAACACTCTCTCCATCTGACGAACTGAAATCACTTTCAACATTTCTTTCATCAAAGTTTTTATCTAAAGTTGGTTTATGTCCAGAAACTTTTGCTTTGCTTTTCTCTAGTTTGGGGTTACTAGGGCTTACAGTTGTAGCTAGTTTTGATAAAGGCGGATGTTTTGCCTTGGTAGTTTCACCTCCATCCTCATCAGACAAAGATGATTCACTGCTTGTTGCCAAATTGATTTTGTCAGAACTATTCTTTGGTTTATCTGATTTCTTTGATAGGTTCCCTACACTGGCGCTGGTTTTATTTCCTTGTTCTTCCTTGATTCTTGGTTTGGACAAGGTTGACGTCTGCTTCTTCTGTGCCTGATGCTCATTAGTTTTACCTTGACCTTGACCACTATCACCACCAGAATCTGTGTCAGATGAGTCACTGCTGGTCTCTGATTCATCATTCTCTTCTACAGTTGATTTTTGGTCATTTTTTGCTGTTTGCAAATCTTGAGTCCCGGCTGCAGCTGTTTTTCTATTTTCATAATAAGGTTCAACCTGAACAACAACTTCGTCAATCTTGACTGTGCTTCCTCGTTGTAGAATTATTTTTACAGCTGTTGATCAGAAAAAAATATTTTAAATGTATTAAAAATCTTTTAACATCTATATTTCCTTTGACTAACATTTTTTTTACTCTTGTGGTTTCTTACAATATTGACAATTGTGTTCAAATATAGATTGGCTAACTTACAAAAACTTTAGTTTTGAAATAAACAATACTATATCACTAAATAAAAAGATCATTTCTTTATAATATTTAAAATATTAATAACTATTGTATTTTGGTAAATAACTATAACATTTTTAAATTTAAAAAAAAATCTCTTACATAATGATTATGCCTGTAATTAATGTTAAGTGACAATAACAGTTTTTTAGAACTTACAAATTACCAAAACAAGTCTTTATTCTATCAATTCAGGGAATGAACACATAATAAAGCATTTTATTTGTGATCTATGTAAAACAAAAAAAAATAATTTGATGTTGTGTATTTTTTTTGTGCATAAAAAAAATATTACAATATATACCTTCACTGTCTTGAAATATAATTTTAGCAGAAGAGTTTGAACTATCCAACTGAACATCATCAACAGGCCCACCTCCCTGGCCGCGCTTGTTCTTAAATAAAATCTTGAGTTTATCTGTTGTTATATCTGGTGGTAGCCTAGTGACTTTAAGAACTTTTGTATCATCAGCCATCTTACATTTGTCATATAATTAATTCTGAAATAAAATTTGAATCATCAGTAAATAGAATGCAGGATTTAAGCATAATGTGGTCTGTGGTGTGGCATATTAGCCAGCAATTAATGAGGGTGTTGTAGTAGAGGTTATAAAACAAACATTCAAATGCACTACATCACTTTTTGCATTGCATGATTATGACATTACTTTTGGATGCATGTAGGGGTGAGCTGTGAGATAAAAATAATTATTTTAAAATAAAATTTCTTGAGAATGCTCTTATCAATTTGTAAAATAAAAAAGTTTAAAATCCCATGGCATGGCATGCAACACAATACAATAGTCACATAATTACATTTAAAAATAAGTAATACATAGATTCTAGTAATACATAGATATAGATCTAGAGATCTACTAGTAATAGTTGACAACACACAACTAAAAGTAAAACTAAAAGTAATACTTATAAGGGTCAGTGGCGTAACGAGGTCGGGTGTCACCCGGTGCAGCACTTAATGGTGTGTCCCCCCAGAGGCGTAGCGACTATTCCCGAGGACAAACTTTCAATTTTCAATTTGCACCCCCCCCTTGAACTTTCTATTTGCAACCCCCCCCTCTAATTTTTCTCTATAATGTCTATATATTTTACTATTTTTTGCCTTAGTGTCACCCCCCTAAATGGTGTCACCTGGTGGGGTCCGCACCCCCCGCCCCCTCTCTACGCCTCTGCTTAGGGTATTTATTAGATCTAGTAAATCTAGACGTCTAGGCCTAAATAAATATTGTAAATATTATAATTAATAATTATAGTTCTATATCTAGGCCTATTATAGGCCTTAGATCTACATCTAGATCTTGTCTAGATCTAGTCAATTCTAGTCTAACTAAAGTTACACTAAAGTACTAATAATACTTAAGTCTAACAAAATGAAAATACTAGATCTAGAATCTAGATCTAGAATCTAGATCTAGATCTAGATTCTAGATCTACTGGTCCACTACTACTGGATTCTAATTAAATGGTGTAGGCCCTAATTGATAATTCTAGACCTAGAATCTAGATCTAGAAAGAATCTAGGCCTACTAGTCTAGATTCTAGATCTAGATTCTAGACTCTAGAGATCTAGAATCGTATAGATTCTAGTTAGTAAGTATAGTATAGATAGTTACGTATATATAGTAGTAGTATAATAATAATCATAATGAAGTATAATTTAGTATAATATTTTAATGTGCATATTTAATTATTATTTAATGTGCATCTTTATTCTAAAGTTAATTAATACTAGACTACTAACTACTACAGTACTAGTACTAGACTTAGGACTAGATCTAGAATCTAAGTAAGTATTTTAAAAAAGAGTTTTAGAGTAGGCTAGCCTGCAGTGCAGATTCTTAGAATAGTGACTGTTGTGTATTGCAGAGTGTAGATCCAGGATTGTGGAAATGATAAGTCAAAGTGTCAAGTGAGATTATTTTATTTTTAGACTTTTCGGAAATGAAACAAAAATTTAGGCCTAATATTTTTAATTCATGATAAGTTCCAAATGAAGATCTGTGGTCGTCACTGCATTAGATTTATATCTAGACTCTAGATCTAGATCTAGCATCCACATCTAGCCTAGAATCTGGATTCTAGAATAACTTACCTTAAGTTACAGACAGTGTCTTACAGTCCCCCTACTAAACTAGCCTATGCAGTCCTGATCAATTTGCGGTTGTTCTCAGCTACCAAAATAGTTCAACAAAATCCCGGTAAGTATAAATAGCTAATGTGAAATTCCCAATTTATTTCTTGGAAAACAAAACTAGCACCCCGTAAAACACACTGGGAAAATTTTTCATGAAATTAAGAAGTAGGTAGGTAGACTATGTCTCTCTAAACTCTAATAATGAGGTTTTTCAGTTAAAAATTTAATTACCTACTTCATAATTGACAAATAAATATTAAAAAGAATTAGATCTAGATCTAGACCTAGTTAAAGTAGTTAAGTAGGCCTAGTCTATATTTATATTGTATAATTTTGAAAGTAGATGAGTGGTAGAGTATAACTATAAACTAAAGTTTATACTCTACTTTCACATAAACAGTGTAAAAGTAAGTAGATTTCTAGCTAGATTAAGATCTTTCTTCTTTATTTATGTTATCATGTTAAAGTAGATCTAGTGTTAAAGACTTTAAGACATTAAACTATGTGTATGATGATGTTTTTAGTAGTAAGTAGTTACTAAGTAGTAAGTATATTATATAGATCAAGATCTAGAATGTACTAAAGGTACTGTCTAAGTACTACTATATTATAATACTATTATAAGCCTAGGATTCATAAATTCATACAACTTTCATAGATACTTTCCTTTGATCTGTAATTATCCTTTATTGTTTAATATTATTAGGTACTTGTCTGTCTATATGTATATATATATGTGTGTCTATCAAGCAATTATAAACAGTCTCTCGCTAGATCTATATATAATAAGCCTGGGGCCATCCATAAATGACGTCACGCTTTTTTTGACGATTTTTACCTTACCCCCCCCCCCCTCCCCTCCGTCACACGTCGTCACAAAAAGCCATATCCCCCTAAAATGACGTCACACCTCAACCTACAACCCCCCTCAAAATTGCAGTTGAATTTTTTTAAAACATTGATATTTTTCTAAAATCTTGTCTAAACTATTACAATTTATTAAAACAGTTATCTAAAATGCGAAATAACGTCTAAAATTCGTTTTCTAACATTGCTTTTTTATAATGCAAAAATGTGACGTCGCAACATCTGAACCCCCTCCCCCTACCCCTCATCAAACATCATCACAAAATTACGGACCCCCCTCCCCCCTACGAGTGTGACGTCATTTATGGATGACCCCTATGTAAGGCAAGGCCAAGGTACCAAAAATGGAGCCCATAGACCTATCTAAATAAATATTTAGTTCATAGGAATATAACCTATAACATACCTAATTCTTAATATAATGTAGGCATTGTCTAATAAAGCCTATGTTTTTTTTTGTGAATATGAAGACTGAAGACAAGGATCTAAAGGATGAAGGAGTACATTGTGTTGCAGGTAAATTAATTGCACTAGTAGTTAGGCCCTAAATGCATTAGTAAATAATTAGTAATTAGTGATTGTCCTTAAATGACATTCATTACATCCAGCATTCGCTACCACAAATTATCTTGCCCCTTGCTTTTTTGTTACTGGTTTTATGGACAAAAGTTTACTTAAGGAGCCAATATTTGTTCTAGATCTAGTGCAGTTTAAAAATTTTAATACTTTTAAGCCTATATTAGGTGAATTTTTTACAATGTTTGATTACATAGATTATCATTCTTAATTTTTAACTTTTCCTCCACTTATCATTGATTAATCAGTATAAGCAACTCGATAAATGCCTACTTTTAAAAAAATACAATATAGACTAAGAATTTGAAAGTTATAAATGATTTTATTTTTTTTTTAAATAATCTACCTATGCTATAAGAACCTAAACATTGGTATAGGTAAAAATATTAGGCCTTTATTTTCAGAATATTCCAAGTGGATACTCAGATCAGTTGGTTAAAGATTATGTAGAAGCAAATCTGGACATAGATGTAGATACAGTCTCTGTCATATCAGACTTAGCATGGGTCATGTTGAAAAGAAAAATCAAAGGTGAAGTACAAGTATCATATAGGAGTGTTAAATGCTCTGACTTGATGATTTATGCTTAAATTATGCTAATAAATCAGAAGAAGCACTGTGTATATGTGTGTGTGTGTGTGTGTGTGCTTTAGAAGGTGTCATCTTTTGCTTAAAAGATGAAGGCTATGTAAATTTAAAGCTATATTCTTTTAAAATTAGGATCCTTGAGACTGTAAGAGTGCAATTAATTCTATTACCATTAAATGATGCTAAATGATTAGTTAACATTAGCTAAATGTATCTTGAGAATGTTGCAGATTAGTGAAAGAAAGATCTTAATTTTCTATTAAAAATAAGTGCTTTGATCATTTATGTTTAGAATGCTAGGGATTATCTGAAAAGGCTGGGAAGAAAAATGTAGTATTCATTTATTTCTTTTCTCTAGACCATCAAGAAGCACAGCGTGTTGTGTCTACAGAGCCCATAGAGTCTCATCAGATAAGGCTGCATTTTTCTCAGGTTGTGACAACAGCCATTGTTGTATCCAACACAGACAAAGAGAAAGCTTCACAAGAACAGATTAAGAAGTTTTTGGAAAACAAGTTTAATGTAGAAGTCTTGAAAATCCAAATCTGGCGAGATAAAAAGATTGCATTTGTCCATTTTGAAGAGGGATCAGAAAAAGGTGAACATTAAGTATTTCTCTCTTCATTTAGAAATTATATAGGCTATATATATATATATATATATATATATATATATATATATATATATATATATATATATATATATATATATATACACACACACATATATATATATATATATATATATATATATATATATATATATATATATATATATATATATATATTTATATATGCATGTGTTTTTCTGAGTAAATTAAAATGATCTAAATATTATTGCTGATGTGAATTGTATGTAATTCTATTCCGCAAAATAGATATTACTAAAGAGGAAATGTGTTCAAAATTAAATTAAATTAAGCATCTCAATGTTCTTTGTTTTTTTCCATAACTTATTAACTAATGTACATCTCTCTGTCTTTCGCCTGTAATTAAGTCTTTGTTGTATCTTTAATATATTTAAAAGAGACTCATAATCAAAATATGTATATATTTGTTTTTATTAGAACAAATTTTTCACTGTTTACTTTAACTAAATGTTAACTTTTTATATCTATTTACAGCTGTTAAAAAGATGATTAAAAAACATGATCTTGTTATGCTAAAAGAAAAGAACTACCACATTTTTGTAGAACCATACTTTCAACATTTCCATGATGTTTTAGAATCAAAGTTTAAGATGGATTCTGGGACTAAAGTGACACTGAAAGCTAATCAGAAGGATCAGGATGAAAGCAGTGAATCCTCAAGTGAAGATACGGATGAAACTGATACATCTTCAGATGATGCTAGTGAGAACTACTCTTCCAATGAAAAGAAAAGTGTTAAGAAAAAAGAAAGTAAACCAGCATTGCAGAACTCAGATGATGAGTCAGACTCTGATGATGAACAAGTCAACAGTTTCAAGTTAAGAAAATCAGAAAATTTAAGCCAGAAAGAAAAGATTAAAAGAAAAGTAGAGAGTAGTGATGATAGTGACGATGAAGATAAACATTTAGATTTAAATGGAAGAAAATTAAGGAAATCAGAAAATTTAAGCCAGAAAGAAAAGATTAAAAGAAAAGTAGAGAGTAGTGATGATAGTGGCGATGAAAATAAACATTTAGATTTAAATGGAAGAAAGTTAAGAAAATCAGAAAATCTAAGTCATAATAAAAAGATAAAAACCATAGAGTCTAGTGATGATAGTGAAGATGAAGATAAACATTTAGAAGAGGATGATACAGAAAGTGATGACAGTAAATTTTCTGATAGGGATTCTAGTACAGAAAGTGAAACAGATGAGAAGCAAGCCTGTGAACCATTACCTGTTCACAAAGCTAAACGTTCCTATAACCATTATGATAGTTCAAGACAAAGTCAAGACCCAGATAATAAGAAAATTAGAAATCTTAAAAAAGAAAATATGACATTAAAATTAAAAATAAATGAACTAGAAAATACTGTTCAATGTTTATCAAATAAAATAAAAGAGTTAGAAGATTCAAAGCCCTATAAAAAAACACAGGAAATGAAGAAGCATGAATATGAACAGTTAGTTGATTTTTTTGGAGTTATTGATGGTGTTTGCGTTAGTTATAACAAGGAAAAGAAACTAGCCACATTAAAAGGCAAAGAAAATGAAGTCAATTTTCATCTATGTAAAATGCTGACGAAATTAACACAATTAGAAATTGAAAAGTTAGAAATTTCTCCAACAATGTTTTCAATTCTTTCTACAGAAAAGGGTGAGAAATTTCTAAAAGATTTTATGGACAGTAACTCCCAAGGAAAAAGAGTAACTTTTACAATAGATGACAAATGTATTTATCTTGCTGCAACAGATGACACATCTCTAAACAGTGTTAAAGATAAACTGCAGAGGAAACTAAATTATAAGGACATTACATTGTCAAATACTCCTGTTTCCGAAGGAAATCTTTACTTGTTAAAACATAATTTAGAAAAGAATTGGCTACTTTGTTTATCCTGGAAAGAAGATTTGAAAGAAATCTATACAGAGGGCATAGAAGATGATGTCATCTATTCCCAGAGAGACATAAATGAATTGATTGGTTCACATTTGATACATGAAAAAGTTTACACAGTGAATGATTTAAGGGCACAATTTATACAAAAACACCTGCAGCCAAAGGTAACATCAATTGTAAGTAAAGTGGAGTGCGAAACAAAAGATTATAAAACCTATACATTTAAAGGAGATAATAATTCAGTCCGTATTGTATATGGTGCTTTCAGGGATATTGTTGAAAATATTGTCACACAGACATGGGATCTCAGAAAGGTTTATTTAAATAGTGATATGGATCTTTGGCTTCTCTTTAATGGTTTGAATGAAGATATGGTCAAAGAAAAAATAGACCAAATTGAAATAAAAGAAAAGTGCCTTATTAGAATAAATCTTCCTGTTACAAATACTTTTACAAGAAATGTGGATAGTGCCAAAGCTAAGGCAAATAGTACCAGCACTAAAGCTATAAAAAAGAGTGGCCAAGTAAACATTAAGATAGGAAACATTGTGGAAGAAAGCTCAGATATCCTAGTATGTGTGTTAGACAACCATATCAAGCTATCAAGAACAGGTATAGGGAAAGCCTTTCTGAAGGCTTGTCCTGCATTGAAGGACAAACTAGAAACTACTAAACAACAAAATCCAAAGTCTACAGTCATTACAACAATGGGACCATTTGCAGCTGGTTTAACATGTAAAGCTGTTTGTAGCATTGTCGTCACTAGATGGGATAAAAGCCACTCAAAACATGAACTTAAAGAATGGGTGAATACAATTATGAAAAAGGCAATGGAAATAGGTGCCAAGTCCATTTCCTTCCCACCCATTGGCTGTGGTAAAGCGTTTAAATTTCCGATCACTAAATTAAGCAAGACAATGCTGGAAACAGTCAATACATTTTTGACATCCAACCCTGGAGCGCTTAAAGTAAATATTGTAGCTGAAAAGAAAGATGATTTTGATGTTTTGAACCAAACTGCTGAGCTCTATGCAAAACCATCAACTGATGTTGTAGAAAATAATGTAGATAACACTAATGATGAAGAGGAGAATAAAGTGCAATTAGTCAGAAGAGTTAAATTTGAGTTATCCATAACAGCTGAAAAAGAAACAGACAAGAATGTCATTTTTACAAAACTGTCTGAATATTTTAACAACCAGTGTTTACATACAGCTGAAGTGAAGGATAATACACTACCTGTCTGGCCAAGTACATTACAAAAGAGAATAGAAGAAAAGGCTGAAAATTCTTCAGTGCATGTTAGTTTTTCATCAGATGAAAATGAAATAAAATGTTGCCTGAAAGGCTTCAAGCAAAATGTTGAAGTTCTAGAAAAGTTTGCAATGAATGAAATTCATGAGGTAGTTAAAAACTTTCCAAGGAAATCAATTAAAGCAAGTAATACACCTGCAAGGGGTACAGTTGAATTTATCAAATACGCTTCTAAAATAAATGAAACCTGCCCAACCTATTGGAAGGTGTACTCAGACAAAAGATATTGGAAGAATGTTGTTGACAGAAATGAAGAAAGACCAGCTAGTGGACAAAGTAAAACATTCCTGATATCAGTGGATGATAAAACAAAGAAGGCTGTAATAGATTTAGTTCAGAAAACTTGGGAACCAGCTTTAGTTGGAGCTGGAGCAGATGCTAGAGGTCTGGTACCCAACACAACTATTGAAGTCTTAGATGTGCAAAGAGTTGAGAATATACATCTGTTTGATCGCTATGCTAATGAACGCAAAATGCTCTTTCAGAAAATGGTTGAAAATGATAAACCTTGTGATGATTTTGGTATTACTTTACCTAGCAAGCAGCTAAAGACAACTGAGTTTTTGGAAAGTTTTATGAAGGAAGAATTGTATTCAGAGATCAATGAACATTATTTATTTCATGGAACTAAATCTAATCTGATTGTACCTTTAACCAAACAAGGCCTTGACCCTAAACTTTGCACAAATGGAATGTTAGGTAAAGGTGTGTATTTGGCTGAAAAATCTACCAAATCTGATCAATACACAGATCCAAAGCCAAAAGGTAAGTAGAACTAAGGCTGATTTTTTTTTCTTCAGAGTATCATAACCTGTGATGATTCCCAACCAATAGTTCATGACTGCACCCCTTCCCCCACATTGGGCATTTAATCAGGTTGCTATTAATAAATTTGATCCTAGTTTAGAAGCGGTTTCCGAGATCACAATGTCAAGCCATTTCTGGTTAAGTACACATTTTAATGTAGTGATTTGTTTCTAATGGTACTAAAAGACAGAGGTGTTGTGAGGGGGGGGGGGGGGGGGCGCAAGGTTGCGGACCACACCAGGTGACACCATTTAGTGGGGTGACACCAAGCCAAAAAAAGCAAAATATATATATAGAAAAATAGTTAAATAAATGATTAATTAGAGTTAAATGTGTTTTTATTAAAAGCTTAATTGACAAATCCCAACAAGGATGGGGGAGGAGGGGCTGACACCATGATGTAAACCTGCTAATGTTATAGAAAACTATACTACATCCAACTGTATTTATAACCCACTATAGATAAACATTGTTAGTATTATCTGTGCACAGTTTAAAGCTATCACTGGCTGGAGGAGGGGGGGGGGGGGGTGTGAAACCCACTAAATGTTGTAAAATTTGCCTGAAGAAAAATGTTTTCTTGACAATTGTAATAACTGACATGTCAATCCAAGTCTGACGTGGGGTGGGAAAGGGGTGTGTAAAAATATGTATATGTATATATACACTCATATATATAGGCCCATACATAGTTTTTTTGCAGGGGGGAGGGGGCACACCATTAGATGCCTCACCTGGTAACACCCGACCTAGCGACGTCACTGCTAAAGGAATAACTAATTTTTAGTTTAATTAGACATTAAATGAATTATCAAAAAGGAATTTAATTATTTCAATATTCTGTAACAACATGAGAGAAAACAGTTCATTTTAAAGCTTGTTGTAAAAAGGTTTTCATATTTAGATTGTGTTTTATGTGATATTATTTTTCTGAAATATAAAATAAATTAAAAAATATAATTGAAGTTGGTAAAATATGAGTAGTTTACTGTAGTCAATTCAAAGTTTGAAAACAACCCCACACATGAAACAACAGCATAATTAATAGCCAGTTTTTTCCACTCCAAAAAAATAGATTTTTTTTCATTGACGAAAAAAACAACAACAGTGACTTTATTTAGTTAAAGCTATGAATATTAAAAAAAAAATCTTTAAGCCTATATGTATGATGAGAGGTTGGGTTCTTTTTCAGACATCTTTAAGAATTTTTTTTTTTTAAAAGTTGATAATAAAAACTTTGAGAAAATAAAATTGTTATCTGTAACTTAGCAACAGTACCTTATCTTTGAATGTATTTAACGGGCGAATTCGTACCTCAGTTTTGATGTACATATCACATGTATGAGTCATATTCTGTGATATTGTTTGTAGGTTTGTCACACCTTATTTCAAGTTAATTTTATAAACATGTTTCAGCATTTACTTTTTGTGAACTACTAAATATAGTCATGAACTACAAAGATGGCTGGTTTTAAAGTTCATATTCTACCTTAGCTATAAGAGATTGTTGTTAAAATATGATAATTCTTCATTTGCAGAAGCAGATCAGAAACGTAGTGCTCCAGGGACAAAGCTTTATCTGTTCCTCTTAAGATCATTGCTAGGCAACACTTATGTAGTTCAAAGAGACCACCCAAAAGTTGGTGGTAAGGGTAAGTTTAATTTCTTCTTCACTCCAGAAGGGGAATGGTTGACTGGAGGTGTCATTGTTGATTGGAGGTGACAAATAAGTTATGCATTGGAACCTGATGGTCAATATGGTAGATGAAGTAATTCACCTGCTTCTAAGACCATAGCATTTAAAGGAATTTTTTGGTTGATTCTATGCCCAGATGCTTTTACTTTCCCTAAAGTGAGTCAGGTACCATCAGAGCCTGGTGGATTTAGAACTTCCTGTGAACTTAAGTCCAGTATCCGAGCTTGAGTCGTTTTTAGGTTCATCATTTAATTCCGAAGAATTAAAAATTTTGAAATTCACTTTTTTATTTTGCAGAAGCAAGATTTGTTCGCCCTCCATGTTTGAATTGTAAGGATGATAAATGCAGTAAAGGTCATGAGTCTTATGATTCCATCACACTGGATGGTGGAAACTCCCCAAATTCACTATACAGAGAGTTTGTTGTATACTCTGATAGGTGCTGCTATCCCGAATATTTAATTACATACAAAAGAGTGCCACCTAAGTGAGGACTCATTTGAAAACCATTCACAAGTGGATGGAAAATGTTTGAAACTTTTGTTTTATTTACATAAATTCTAATGTTAAAACCAAAGATTTCACATATTAATGTAGATCTAGTTTCTTTCTAATAAATCAATTACTATTGAAAATTTCTTTTCATCCTACCAATTGCTCAATGTTATTTAAACAGGAAGATAAATCATATTTATTCTAAGCTCTGTATATTAATTAAAATTAAGTATAATGTTATTTATCCTTCTCAATGAATTTTTATTTCAAATGGCAAAGATGAAAAGTTTTTGTGATGAGGTTGTTTATTTTTAAAAAATATTTTGTGAACTTTACTAATACAACTATGTAAACAACACAAAATATGTTGTAATAGTAACAATAACTATGTGCAATAA
Source organism: Physella acuta (assembly GCF_028476545.2). Lineage (NCBI taxonomy): Eukaryota > Metazoa > Mollusca > Gastropoda > Physidae > Physella > Physella acuta. The sequence continues at coordinate 44,166 of NW_026731638.1, forward strand.
AACATTATCATATATATATATTTATTTTATGTTTCTTTCTTCTTCACAATTAGTTGAGAAATATTTATGATTGTGTAGTCTTTCATTACTGTTAATAATTAGACTCTAAACATACATATCAGTCCATCTAAAAATATGCATTGATAATAAACACCCCATTTCCTTTTGCAATAAAGAGTGTTCATACATTTTGCATTGATCTTAGTTGATGTGTAAAATGTTTAGTATGTTTCACACAGCCGCAGAGAAATAGAACAAGTTAAAGAATACATAGACGTTTAAAAGCGCTTTCGTGAGTTTTTAGAGTTGTTTGTTTACATTTGTTTATATAATTTAACTTGAAGATAAACAGGCTAAAACTCATATAAAGGCAATTTTAAGAAAACTCTTCGAAAAAAATAGGCTTTATTAGTTGTAAAAAACGCGTTGATAAATCTTGAGTTTCGTTATTTTCTAATTCTGACCATTGGTGTGTACTATTTTGCCCAATCATCCAACGAAGGCCACACTCACACAACTCTGGATTGAGCAAAATGTAGATCATAATTAGGCCTGTAAGTATAAGTTGATGCTGAAATATGTACGTCTTAACTTCATTCATTGGCGAAAAAACTTAAAACACTCCCTTTTTTAAGTGAACACATTACCAATAGTAAAAAAGTTGATACTTTAAAAACTAAGCTGTATGCGAAATTTCAATATTCAGACTATATGTGACTATGTAAGGGGAGGGAACCGAATTGATGGTTGTCGTTATTGTTATGTGTTTTTCGCTTCATCTGTGCATAGCTACTCGTTGAAATAAAACCTGAGCAAACCAAAAAAATAACTAAAAATAAAACTTGTTCACAATCAGTTCAATACAGTAATTTGACGCCACAATTTTTTACATGTTTAAAAAGTAGGCTGACCTTAATTGGAGCTTAAGCGAAAATAACAAAATTAAGAAATTAGACATTGTCCAACCAATTCTTTGAAATTATACTACAGACCGAAAGACAAACAAATAAAACATTTCGACTGAGATATTCATTAAGACATATCACATTTAGGGGTCGTCCATAAATGACGTCACACTCGTAGGGGTGAGGGGGGTCCTGTGTGTGATGAGGGGAGGGGGGGTTCAGATGGTGTGACTCAGAGGCGTAGCGACCCTTCCCGGCGCCCGGAGACTAACTTTTCGATTTGCATCCCCCCTCATGATTTTGATTTGCAACCCTCCCCCTCAAACTTTCGATTTGCACCCCCCCCCCCCCTCAAGATTTCGATTTGCACCCCCCTCGACCATTCAATTTATTTTTCCAACCCATTATGGCGCCCCCTAAGGTCGACGCCCGGGGACATATGTTCCCCCGCCCGCCCCCCCCCCCTTGCTACGCTACTATAAAAAAAGCAATGTTAGAAAACAAGTTTTAGCCGTTATTTCGCGTTTTAGAAAACGGTTTTTAATAAATTGTAATAGGAATTGATCAAAATACTCTATGTTGACAGAGCTTTCACAAGATTTCAACAACAATTTTGAGGGGGGGGGGGAATAAGATTTCAGACCAACATGAGGAACAAGAAGTCAGGCCACCGGAATAAGACGTCAGACCAACATGAGGAACTAGAAATCAGGCCACAGGAATAAGACGTCAGACCAACATGAGGAACTAGAAGTCAGGCCACAGGAATAAGACGTCAGACCAACATGAGGAACTAGAAGTCAGGCCACAGGAATAAGACGTCAGACCAACATGAGGAACTAGAAGTCAGGCCACAGGAATAAGACGTCAGACCAACATGAGGAACTAGAAGTCAGGCCACAGGAATAAGACGTCAGACCAACATGAGGAACTAGAAGTCAGGCCACAGGAATAAGACGTCAGACCAACATGAGGAACTAGAAGTCAGGCCACAGGAATAAGACGTCAGACCAACATGAGAAACTAGAAGTCAGTCCACAGGAATAAGACGTCAGACCAACATGAGGAACTAGAAGTCAGGCCACAGGAATAAGACGTCAGACCAACATGAGGAACTAGAAGTCAGGCCACAGGAATAAGACGTCAGACCAACATGAGGAACTAGAAGTCAGGCCACAGGAATAAGACGTTAGACCAACATGAGGAACTAGAAGTCAGGCCACAGGAATAAGACGTCAAACCAACATGAGGAACTGTGGCCACAGGAATAAGACGTCATACCAACATGAGGAACTAGAAGTCAGGCCACAGGAATAAGACGTCAGACCAACATGAGGAACTAGAAGTCAGGCCACAGGAATAAGACGTCAGACCAACATGAGGAACTGTGGCCACAGGAATAAGACGTCATACCAACATGAGGAACTAGAAGTCAGGCCACAGGAATAAGACGTCAGACCAACATGAGGAACTAGAAGTCAGGCCACAGGAATAAGACGTCAAACCAACATGAGGAACTAGAAGTCAGACCACAGGAATAAGACGTCAGACCAACATGAGAAACTAGAAGTCAGGCCACAGGAATAAGACGTCAAACCAACATGAGGAACTAGAAGTCAGACCACAGGAATAAGACGTCAGATCAACATGAGGAACTAGAAGTCAGGCCACAGGAATAAGATGTTAGACCAACATGAGGAACTAGAAGTCAGGCCACAGGAATAAGACGTCAGACCAACATGAGGAACTAGAAGTCAGGCCACAGGAATAAGACGTCAGACCAAGATGATGAACTAGAAGCCAGGCCACAGGAATAAGACGTCAGACCAACATGAGGAACTAGAAGTCAGGCCACAGGAATAAGACGTCAAACCAACATGAGGAACTAGAAGTCAGACCACAGGAATAAGACGTCAGACCAACATGAGGAACTAGAAGTCAGGCCACAGGAATAAGACGTCAAACCAACATGAGGAACTAGAAGTCAGACCACAGGAATAAGACGTCAGATCAACATGAGGAACTAGAAGTCAGGCCACAGGAATAAGACGTTAGACCAACATGAGGAACTAGAAGTCAGGCCACAGGAATAAGACGTCAGACCAACATGAGGAACTAGAAGTCAGGCCACAGGAATAAGACGTCAGACCAAGATGATGAACTAGAAGCCAGGCCACAGGAATAAGACGTCAGACCAACATGAGGAACTAGAAGTCAGGCCACAGGAATAAGACGTCAGACTAACATGAGGAACTAGAAGTCAGGCCACAGGAATAAGACGTCAGACCAACATGAGGAACTAGAAGTCAGGCCACAGGAATAAGACGTCAGACCAACATGAGAAACTAGAAGTCAGTCCACAGGAATAAGACGTCAGACCAACATGAGGAACTAGAAGTCAGGCCACAGGAATAAGACGTCAGACCAACATGAGGAACTAGAAGTCAGGCCACAGGAATAAGACGTCAGACCAACATGAGGAACTAGAAGTCAGGCCACAGGAATAAGACGTTAGACCAACATGAGGAACTAGAAGTCAGGCCACAGGAATAAGACGTCAAACCAACATGAGGAACTGTGGCCACAGGAATAAGACGTCATACCAACATGAGGAACTAGAAGTCAGGCCACAGGAATAAGACGTCAGACCAACATGAGGAACTAGAAGTCAGGCCACAGGAATAAGACGTCACACCAACATGAGGAACTGTGGCCACAGGAATAAGACGTCATACCAACATGAGGAACTAGAAGTCAGGCCACAGGAATAAGACGTCAGACCAACATGAGGAACTAGAAGTCAGGCCACAGGAATAAGACGTCAAACCAACATGAGGAACTAGAAGTCAGACCACAGGAATAAGACGTCAGACCAACATGAGAAACTAGAAGTCAGGCCACAGGAATAAGACGTCAAACCAACATGAGGAACTAGAAGTCAGACCACAGGAATAAGACGTCAGATCAACATGAGGAACTAGAAGTCAGGCCACAGGAATAAGACGTTAGACCAACATGAGGAACTAGAAGTCAGGCCACAGGAATAAGACGTCAGACCAACATGAGGAACTAGAAGTCAGGCCACAGGAATAAGACGTCAGACCAAGATGATGAACTAGAAGCCAGGCCACAGGAATAAGACGTCAGACCAACATGAGGAACTAGAAGTCAGGCCACAGGAATAAGACGTCAGACCAACATGAGGAACTAGAAGTCAGGCCACAGGAATAAGACGTCAGACCAACATGAGGAACTAGAAGTCAGGCCACAGGAATAAGACGTCAGACCAACATGAGGAACTAGAAGTCAGGCCACAGGAATAAGACGTCAGACCAACATGAGGAACTAGAAGTCAGGCCACAGGAATAAGACGTCAGACCAACATGAGGAACTAGAAGTCAGGCCACAGGAATAAGACGTCAGACCAACATTTGGAACTAGAAGTCAGGCCACAGGAATAAGACGTCAGACCAACATGAGGAACTAGAAGTCAGGCCACAGGAATAAGACGTCAGACCAACATGAGGAACTGTGGCCACAGGAATAAGACGTCAGACCAACATGAGGAACTAGAAGTCAGGCCACAGGAATAAGACGTCAGACCAACATGAGGAACTAGAAGTCAGGCCACAGGAATAAGACGTTAGACCAACATGAGGAACTAGAAGTCAGGCCACAGGAATAAGACGTCAGACCAACATGAGGAACTAGAAGTCAGGCCACAGGAATAAAACGTCAGACCAACATGAGGAACTAGAAGTCAGGCCACAGGAATAAGACGTCAGACCAACATGAGGAACTAGAAGTCAGGCCACAGGAATAAGACGTCAGACCAACATGAGGAACTAGAAGTCAGGCCACAGGAATAAGACGTCAGACCAACATGAGGAACTAGAAGTCAGGCCACAGGAATAAGACGTCAGACCAACATGAGGAACTAGAAGTCAGGCCACAGGAATAAGACGTTAGACCAACATGAGGAACTAGAAGTCAGGCCACAGGAATAAGACGTCAAACCAACATGAGGAACTGTGGCCACAGGAATAAGACGTCATACCAACATGAGGAACTAGAAGTCAGGCCACAGGAATAAGACGTCAGACCAACATGAGGAACTAGAAGTCAGGCCACAGGAATACGACGTCAGACCAACATGAGGAACTGTGGCCACAGGAATAAGACGTCATACCAACATGAGGAACTAGAAGTCAGGCCACAGGAATAAGACGTCAGACCAACATGAGGAACTAGAAGTCAGGCCACAGGAATAAGACGTCAAACCAACATGAGGAACTAGAAGTCAGACCACAGGAATAAGACGTCAGACCAACATGAGGAACTAGAAGTCAGGCCACAGGAATAAGACGTCAAACCAACATGAGGAACTAGAAGTCAGACCACAGGAATAAGACGTCAGATCAACATGAGGAACTAGAAGTCAGGCCACAGGAATAAGACGTTAGACCAACATGAGGAACTAGAAGTCAGGCCACAGGAATAAGACGTCAGACCAACATGAGGAACTAGAAGTCAGGCCACAGGAATAAGACGTCAGACCAAGATGATGAACTAGAAGCCAGGCCACAGGAATAAGACGTCAGACCAACATGAGGAACTAGAAGTCAGGCCACAGGAATAAGACGTCAGACCAACATGAGGAACTAGAAGTCAGGCCACAGGAATAAGACGTCAGACCAACATGAGGAACTAGAAGTCAGGCCACAGGAATAAGACGTCAGACCAACATGAGGAACTAGAAGTCAGGCCACAGGAATAAGACGTCAGACCAACATGAGGAACTAGAAGTCAGGCCACAGGAATAAGACGTCAGACCAACATGAGGAACTAGAAGTCAGGCCACAGGAATAAGACGTCAGACCAAGATGATGAACTAGAAGCCAGGCCACAGGAATAAGACGTCAGACCAACATGAGGAACTAGAAGTCAGGCCACAGGAATAAGACGTCAGACCAACATGAGGAACTAGAAGTCAGGCCACAGGAATAAGACGTCAGACCAACATGAGGAACTAGAAGTCAGGCCACAGGAAGAAGACGTCAGACCAACATGAGGAACTAGAAGTCAGGCCACAGGAATAAGACGTCAGACCAACATGAGAAACTAGAAGTCAGGCCACAGGAATAAGACGTCAGACCAACATGAGGAACTAGAAGTCAGGCCACAGGAATAAGACGTCAGACCAACATTTGGAACTAGAAGTCAGGCCACAGGAATAAGACGTCAGACCAACATGAGGAACTAGAAGTCAGGCCACAGGAATAAGACGTCAGACCAACATGAGGAACTAGAAGTCAGGCCACAGGAATAAGACGTTAGACCAACATGAGGAACTAGAAGTCAGGCCACAGGAATAAGACGTCAGACCAACATGAGGAACTAGAAGTCAGTCCACAGGAATAAGACGTCAGACCAACATGAGGAACTAGAAGTCAGGCCACAGGAATAAGACGTCAGACCAACATGAGGAACTAGAAGTCAGGCCACAGGAATAAGACGTCAGACCAACATGAGAAACTAGAAGTCAGTCCACAGGGATAAGACGTCAGACCAACATGAGGAACTAGAAGTCAGGCCACAGGAATAAGACGTCAGACCAACATGAGGAACTAGAAGTCAGGCCACAGGAATAAGACGTCAGACCAACATGAGGAACTAGAAGTCAGGCCACAGGAATAAGACGTTAGACCAACATGAGGAACTAGAAGTCAGGCCACAGGAATAAGACGTCAAACCAACATGAGGAACTGTGGCCACAGGAATAAGACGTCATACCAACATGAGGAACTAGAAGTCAGGCCACAGGAATAAGAAGTCAGACCAACATGAGGAACTAGAAGTCAGGCCACAGGAATAAGACGTCAGACCAACATGAGGAACTGTGGCCACAGGAATAAGACGTCATACCAACATGAGGAACTAGAAGTCAGGCCACAGGAATAAGACGTCAGACCAACATGAGGAACTAGAAGTCAGGCCACAGGAATAAGACGTCAAACCAACATGAGGAACTAGAAGTCAGACCACAGGAATAAGACGTCAGACCAACATGAGAAACTAGAAGTCAGGCCACAGGAATAAGACGTCAAACCAACATGAGGAACTAGAAGTCAGACCACAGGAATAAGACGTCAGATCAACATGAGGAACTAGAAGTCAGGCCACAGGAATAAGATGTTAGACCAACATGAGGAACTAGAAGTCAGGCCACAGGAATAAGACGTCAGACCAACATGAGGAACTAGAAGTCAGGCCACAGGAATAAGACGTCAGACCAAGATGATGAACTAGAAGCCAGGCCACAGGAATAAGACGTCAGACCAACATGAGGAACTAGAAGTCAGGCAACAGGAATAAGACGTCAGACTAACATGAGGAACTAGAAGTCAGGCCACAGGAATAAGACGTCAGACCAACATGAGGAACTAGAAGTCAGGCCACAGGAATAAGACGTCAGACCAACATGAGAAACTAGAAGTCAGTCCACAGGAATAAGACGTCAGACCAACATGAGGAACTAGAAGTCAGGCCACAGGAATAAGACGTCAGACCAACATGAGGAACTAGAAGTCAGGCCACAGGAATAAGACGTCAGACCAACATGAGGAACTAGAAGTCAGGCCACAGGAATAAGACGTTAGACCAACATGAGGAACTAGAAGTCAGGCCACAGGAATAAGACGTCAAACCAACATGAGGAACTGTGGCCACAGGAATAAGACGTCATACCAACATGAGGAACTAGAAGTCAGGCCACAGGAATAAGACGTCAGACCAACATGAGGAACTAGAAGTCAGGCCACAGGAATAAGACGTCACACCAACATGAGGAACTGTGGCCACAGGAATAAGACGTCATACCAACATGAGGAACTAGAAGTCAGGCCACAGGAATAAGACGTCAGACCAACATGAGGAACTAGAAGTCAGGCCACAGGAATAAGACGTCAAACCAACATGAGGAACTAGAAGTCAGACCACAGGAATAAGACGTCAGACCAACATGAGAAACTAGAAGTCAGGCCACAGGAATAAGACGTCAAACCAACATGAGGAACTAGAAGTCAGACCACAGGAATAAGACGTCAGATCAACATGAGGAACTAGAAGTCAGGCCACAGGAATAAGACGTTAGACCAACATGAGGAACTAGAAGTCAGGCCACAGGAATAAGACGTCAGACCAACATGAGGAACTAGAAGTCAGGCCACAGGAATAAGACGTCAGACCAAGATGATGAACTAGAAGCCAGGCCACAGGAATAAGACGTCAGACCAACATGAGGAACTAGAAGTCAGGCCACAGGAATAAGACGTCAGACCAACATGAGGAACTAGAAGTCAGGCCACAGGAATAAGACGTCAGACCAACATGAGGAACTAGAAGTCAGGCCACAGGAATAAGACGTCAGACCAACATGAGGAACTAGAAGTCAGGCCACAGGAATAAGACGTCAGACCAACATGAGAAACTAGAAGTCAGGCCACAGGAATAAGACGTCAGACCAACATGAGGAACTAGAAGTCAGGCCACAGGAATAAGACGTCAGACCAACATTTGGAACTAGAAGTCAGGCCACAGGAATAAGACGTCAGACCAACATGAGGAACTAGAAGTCAGGCCACAGGAATAAGACGTCAGACCAACATGAGGAACTGTGGCCACAGGAATAAGACGTCAGACCAAGATGATGAACTAGAAGTCAGGCCACAGGAATAAGACGTCAGACCAACATGAGGAACTAGAAGTCAGGCCACAGGAATAAGACGTTAGACCAACATGAGGAACTAGAAGTCAGGCCACAGGAATAAGACGTCAGACCAACATGAGGAACTAGAAGTCAGGCCACAGGAATAAAACGTCAGACCAACATGAGGAACTAGAAGTCAGGCCACAGGAATAAGACGTCAGACCAACATGAGGAACTAGAAGTCAGGCCACAGGAATAAGACGTCAGACCAACATGAGGAACTAGAAGTCAGGCCACAGGAATAAGACGTCAGACCAACATGAGGAACTAGAAGTCAGGCCACAGGAATAAGACGTCAGACCAACATGAGGAACTAGAAGTCAGGCCACAGGAATAAGACGTTAGACCAACATGAGTAACTAGAAGTCAGGCCACAGGAATAAGACGTCAAACCAACATGAGGAACTGTGGCCACAGGAATAAGACGTCATACCAACATGAGGAACTAGAAGTCAGGCCACAGGAATAAGACGTCAGACCAACATGAGGAACTAGAAGTCAGGCCACAGGAATAAGACGTCAGACCAACATGAGGAACTGTGGCCACAGGAATAAGACGTCATACCAACATGAGGAACTAGAAGTCAGGCCACAGGAATAAGACGTCAGACCAACATGAGGAACTAGAAGTCAGACCACAGGAATAAGACGTCAAACCAACATGAGGAACTAGAAGTCAGACCACAGGAATAAGACGTCAGACCAACATGAGGAACTAGAAGTCAGGCCACAGGAATAAGACGTCAAACCAACATGAGGAACTAGAAGTCAGACCACAGGAATAAGACGTCAGATCAACATGAGGAACTAGAAGTCAGGCCACAGGAATAAGACGTTAGACCAACATGAGGAACTAGAAGTCAGGCCACAGGAATAAGACGTCAGACCAACATGAGGAACTAGAAGTCAGGCCACAGGAATAAGACGTCAGACCAAGATGATGAACTAGAAGCCAGGCCACAGGAATAAGACGTCAGACCAACATGAGGAACTAGAAGTCAGGCCACAGGAATAAGACGTCAGACCAACATGAGGAGCTAGAAGTCAGGCCACAGGAATAAGACGTCAGACCAACATGAGGAACTAGAAGTCAGGCCACAGGAAGAAGACGTCAGACCAACATGAGGAACTAGAAGTCAGGCCACAGGAATAAGACGTCAGACCAACATAGAAACTAGAAGTCAGGCCACAGGAATAAGACGTCAGACCAACATGAGGAACTAGAAGTCAGGCCACAGGAATAAGACGTCAGACCAACATTTGGAACTAGAAGTCAGGCCACAGGAATAAGACGTCAGACCAACATGAGGAACTAGAAGTCAGGCCACAGGAATAAGACGTCAGACCAACATGAGGAACTGTGGCCACAGGAATAAGACGTCAGACCAACATGAGGAACTAGAAGTCAGGCCACAGGAATAAGACGTCAGACCAACATGAGGAACTAGAAGTCAGGCCACAGGAATAAGACGTTAGACCAACATGAGGAACTAGAAGTCAGGCCACAGGAATAAGACGTCAGACCAACATGAGGAACTAGAAGTCAGGCCACAGGAATAAAACGTCAGACCAACATGAGGAACTAGAAGTCAGGCCACAGGAATAAGACGTCAGACCAACATGAGGAACTAGAAGTCAGGCCACAGGAATAAGACGTCAGACCAACATGAGGAACTAGAAGTCAGGCCACAGGAATAAGACGTCAGACCAACATGAGGAACTAGAAGTCAGGCCACAGGAATAAGACGTCAGACCAACATGAGGAACTAGAAGTCAGGCCACAGGAATAGGACGTCAGACCAACATGAGGAACTAGAAGTCAGGCCACAGGAATAAGACGTCAGACCAACATTAGGAACTAGAAGTCAGGCCACAGGAATAAGACGTCAGACCAACATGAGAAACTAGAAGTCAGGCCACAGGAATAAGACGTCAGACCAAGATGATGAACTAGAAGTCAGGCCACAGGAATAAGACATTAGACCAACATGAGGAACTAGAAGTCAGGCCACAGGAATAAGACGTCAGACCAACATGAGAAACTAGAAGTCAGGCCACAGGAATAAGACGTCAGACCAACATGAGGAACTAGAAGTCAGGCCACAGGAATAAGACATTAGACCAACACGAGGAACTAGAAGTCAGGCCACAGGAATAAGACGTCAGACCAACATGAGAAACTAGAAGTCAGGCCACAGGAATAAGACGTCAGACCAACATGAGGAACTAGAAGTCAGGCCACAGGAATAAGACGTCAGACCAACATGAGGAACTAGAAGTCAGGCCACAGGAATAAGACGTTAGACCAACATGAGGAACTAGAAGTCAGGCCACAGGAATAAGACGTCAGACCAACATGAGGAACTAGAAGTCAGGCCACAGGAATAAAACGTCAGACCAACATGAGGAACTAGAAGTCAGGCCACAGGAATAAGACGTTAGACCAACATGAGGAACTAGAAGTCAGGCCACAGGAATAAGACGTCAGACCAACATGAGGAACTAGAAGTCAGGCCACAGGAATAAAACGTCAGACCAACATGAGGAACTAGAAGTCAGGCCACAGGAATAAGACGTCAGACCAACATGAGGAACTAGAAGTCAGGCCACAGGAATAAGACGTCAGACCAACATGAGGAACTAGAAGTCAGGCCACAGGAATAAGACATTAGACCAACATGAGGAACTAGAAGTCAGGCCACAGGAATAAGACGTCAGACCAACATGAGAAACTAGAAGTCAGGCCACAGGAATAAGACGTCAGACCAACATGAGGAACTAGAAGTCAGGCCACAGGAATAAGACGTCAGACCAACATGAGGAACTAGAAGTCAGGCCACAGGAATAAGACGTTAGACCAACATGAGGAACTAGAAGTCAGGCCACAGGAATAAGACGTCAGACCAACATGAGGAACTAGAAGTCAGGCCACAGGAATAAGACGTCAGACCAACATGAGGAACTAGAAGTCAGGCCACAGGAATAAGACGTTAGAATAACATGAGGAACTAGAAGTCAGGCCACAGGAATAAGACGTCAGACCAACATGAGGAACTAGAAGTCAGGCCACAGGAATAAAACGTCAGACCAACATGAGGAACTAGAAGTCAGGCCACAGGAATAAGACGTCAGACCAACATGAGGAACTAGAAGTCAGGCCACAGGAATAAGACGTCAGACCAACATGAGGAACTAGAAGTCAGGCCACAGGAATAAGACGTCAGACCAACATGAGGAACTAGAAGTCAGGCCACAGGAATAAGACGTCAGACCAACATGAGGAACTAGAAGTCAGGCCACAGGAATAAGACGTCAGACCAACATGAGGAACTAGAAGTCAGGCCACAGGAATAAGACGTCAGACCAACATTAGGAACTAGAAGTCAGGCCACAGGAATAAGACGTCAGACCAACATGAGAAACTAGAAGTCAGGCCACAGGAATAAGACGTCAGACCAAGATGATGAACTAGAAGTCAGGCCACAGGAATAAGACATTAGACCAACATGAGGAACTAGAAGTCAGGCCACAGGAATAAGACGTCAGACCAACATGAGAAACTAGAAGTCAGGCCACAGGAATAAGACGTCAGACCAACATGAGGAACTAGAAGTCAGGCCACAGGAATAAGACATTAGACCAACATGAGGAACTAGAAGTCAGGCCACAGGAATAAGACGTCAGACCAACATGAGAAACTAGAAGTCAGGCCACAGGAATAAGACGTCAGACCAACATGAGGAACTAGAAGTCAGGCCACAGGAATAAGACGTCAGACCAACATGAGGAACTAGAAGTCAGGCCACAGGAATAAGACGTCAGACCAACATGAGGAACTAGAAGTCAGGCCACAGGAATAAGACGTCAGACCAACATGAGGAACTAGAAGTCAGGCCACAGGAATAAGACGTCAGACCAACATGAGGAACTAGAAATCAGGCCACAGGAATAAGACGTCAGACCAACATGAGGAACTAGAAGTCAGGCCACAGGAATAAGACGTCAGACCAACATGAGGAACTAGAAGTCAGGCCACAGGAATAAGACGTCAGACCAACATGAGGAACTAGAAGTCAGGCCACAGGAATAAGACGTCAGACCAACATGAGGAACTAGAAGTCAGGCCACAGGAATAAGACGTCAGACCAAGATGATGAACTAGAAGCCAGGCCACAGGAATAAGACGTCAGACCAACATGAGGAACTAGAAGTCAGGCCACAGGAATAAGACGTCAGACCAACATGAGGAACTAGAAGTCAGGCCACAGGAATAAGACGTCAGACCAACATGAGGAACTAGAAGTCAGGCCACAGGAAGAAGACGTCAGACCAACATGAGGAACTAGAAGTCAGGCCACAGGAATAAGACGTCAGACCAACATGAGAAACTAGAAGTCAGGCCACAGGAATAAGACGTCAGACCAACATGAGGAACTAGAAGTCAGGCCACAGGAATATGACGTCAGACCAACATTTGGAACTAGAAGTCAGGCCACAGGAATAAGACGTCAGACCAACATGAGGAACTAGAAGTCAGGCCACAGGAATAAGACGTCAGACCAACATGAGGAACTAGAAGTCAGGCCACAGGAATAAGACGTTAGACCAACATGAGGAACTAGAAGTCAGGCCACAGGAATAAGACGTCAGACCAACATGAGGAACTAGAAGTCAGTCCACAGGAATAAGACGTCAGACCAACATGAGGAACTAGAAGTCAGGCCACAGGAATAAGACGTCAGACCAACATGAGGAACTAGAAGTCAGGCCACAGGAATAAGACGTCAGACCAACATGAGAAACTAGAAGTCAGTCCACAGGGATAAGACGTCAGACCAACATGAGGAACTAGAAGTCAGGCCACAGGAATAAGACGTCAGACCAACATGAGGAACTAGAAGTCAGGCCACAGGAATAAGACGTCAGACCAACATGAGGAACTAGAAGTCAGGCCACAGGAATAAGACGTTAGACCAACATGAGGAACTAGAAGTCAGGCCACAGGAATAAGACGTCAAACCAACATGAGGAACTGTGGCCACAGGAATAAGACGTCATACCAACATGAGGAACTAGAAGTCAGGCCACAGGAATAAGACGTCAGACCAACATGAGGAACTAGAAGTCAGGCCACAGGAATAAGACGTCAGACCAACATGAGGAACTGTGGCCACAGGAATAAGACGTCATACCAACATGAGGAACTAGAAGTCAGGCCACAGGAATAAGACGTCAGACCAACATGAGGAACTAGAAGTCAGGCCACAGGAATAAGACGTCAAACCAACATGAGGAACTAGAAGTCAGACCACAGGAATAAGACGTCAGACCAACATGAGAAACTAGAAGTCAGGCCACAGGAATAAGACGTCAAACCAACATGAGGAACTAGAAGTCAGACCACAGGAATAAGACGTCAGATCAACATGAGGAACTAGAAGTCAGGCCACAGGAATAAGATGTTAGACCAACATGAGGAACTAGAAGTCAGGCCACAGGAATAAGACGTCAGACCAACATGAGGAACTAGAAGTCAGGCCACAGGAATAAGACGTCAGACCAAGATGATGAACTAGAAGCCAGGCCACAGGAATAAGACGTCAGACCAACATGAGGAACTAGAAGTCAGGCAACAGGAATAAGACGTCAGACTAACATGAGGAACTAGAAGTCAGGCCACAGGAATAAGACGTCAGACCAACATGAGGAACTAGAAGTCAGGCCACAGGAATAAGACGTCAGACCAACATGAGAAACTAGAAGTCAGTCCACAGGAATAAGACGTCAGACCAACATGAGGAACTAGAAGTCAGGCCACAGGAATAAGACGTCAGACCAACATGAGGAACTAGAAGTCAGGCCACAGGAATAAGACGTCAGACCAACATGAGGAACTAGAAGTCAGGCCACAGGAATAAGACGTTAGACCAACATGAGGAACTAGAAGTCAGGCCACAGGAATAAGACGTCAAACCAACATGAGGAACTGTGGCCACAGGAATAAGACGTCATACCAACATGAGGAACTAGAAGTCAGGCCACAGGAATAAGACGTCAGACCAACATGAGGAACTAGAAGTCAGGCCACAGGAATAAGACGTCACACCAACATGAGGAACTGTGGCCACAGGAATAAGACGTCATACCAACATGAGGAACTAGAAGTCAGGCCACAGGAATAAGACGTCAGACCAACATGAGGAACTAGAAGTCAGGCCACAGGAATAAGACGTCAAACCAACATGAGGAACTAGAAGTCAGACCACAGGAATAAGACGTCAGACCAACATGAGAAACTAGAAGTCAGGCCACAGGAATAAGACGTCAAACCAACATGAGGAACTAGAAGTCAGACCACAGGAATAAGACGTCAGATCAACATGAGGAACTAGAAGTCAGGCCACAGGAATAAGACGTTAGACCAACATGAGGAACTAGAAGTCAGGCCACAGGAATAAGACGTCAGACCAACATGAGGAACTAGAAGTCAGGCCACAGGAATAAGACGTCAGACCAAGATGATGAACTAGAAGCCAGGCCACAGGAATAAGACGTCAGACCAACATGAGGAACTAGAAGTCAGGCCACAGGAATAAGACGTCAGACCAACATGAGGAACTAGAAGTCAGGCCACAGGAATAAGACGTCAGACCAACATGAGGAACTAGAAGTCAGGCCACAGGAATAAGACGTCAGACCAACATGAGGAACTAGAAGTCAGGCCACAGGAATAAGACGTCAGACCAACATGAGAAACTAGAAGTCAGGCCACAGGAATAAGACGTCAGACCAACATGAGGAACTAGAAGTCAGGCCACAGGAATAAGACGTCAGACCAACATTTGGAACTAGAAGTCAGGCCACAGGAATAAGACGTCAGACCAACATGAGGAACTAGAAGTCAGGCCACAGGAATAAGACGTCAGACCAACATGAGGAATTGTGGCCACAGGAATAAGACGTCAGACCAAGATGATGAACTAGAAGTCAGGCCACAGGAATAAGACGTCAGACCAACATGAGGAACTAGAAGTCAGGCCACAGGAATAAGACGTTAGACCAACATGAGGAACTAGAAGTCAGGCCACAGGAATAAGACGTCAGACCAACATGAGGAACTAGAAGTCAGGCCACAGGAATAAAACGTCAGACCAACATGAGGAACTAGAAGTCAGGCCACAGGAATAAGACGTCAGACCAACATGAGGAACTAGAAGTCAGGCCACAGGAATAAGACGTCAGACCAACATGAGGAACTAGAAGTCAGGCCACAGGAATAAGACGTCAGACCAACATGAGGAACTAGAAGTCAGGCCACAGGAATAAGACGTCAGACCAACATGAGGAACTAGAAGTCAGGCCACAGGAATAAGACGTTAGACCAACATGAGGAACTAGAAGTCAGGCCACAGGAATAAGACGTCAAACCAACATGAGGAACTGTGGCCACAGGAATAAGACGTCATACCAACATGAGGAACTAGAAGTCAGGCCACAGGAATAAGACGTCAGACCAACATGAGGAACTAGAAGTCAGGCCACAGGAATAAGACGTCAGACCAACATGAGGAACTGTGGCCACAGGAATAAGACGTCATACCAACATGAGGAACTAGAAGTCAGGCCACAGGAATAAGACGTCAGACCAACATGAGGAACTAGAAGTCAGGCCACAGGAATAAGACGTCAAACCAACATGAGGAACTAGAAGTCAGACCACAGGAATAAGACGTCAGACCAACATGAGGAACTAGAAGTCAGGCCACAGGAATAAGACGTCAAACCAACATGAGGAACTAGAAGTCAGACCACAGGAATAAGACGTCAGATCAACATGAGGAACTAGAAGTCAGGCCACAGGAATAAGACGTTAGACCAACATGAGGAACTAGAAGTCAGGCCACAGGAATAAGACGTCAGACCAACATGAGGAACTAGAAGTCAGGCCACAGGAATAAGACGTCAGACCAAGATGATGAACTAGAAGCCAGGCCACAGGAATAAGACGTCAGACCAACATGAGGAACTAGAAGTCAGGCCACAGGAATAAGACGTCAGACCAACATGAGGAACTAGAAGTCAGGCCACAGGAATAAGACGTCAGACCAACATGAGGAACTAGAAGTCAGGCCACAGGAAGAAGACGTCAGACCAACATGAGGAACTAGAAGTCAGGCCACAGGAATAAGACGTCAGACCAACATAGAAACTAGAAGTCAGGCCACAGGAATAAGACGTCAGACCAACATGAGGAACTAGAAGTCAGGCCACAGGAATAAGACGTCAGACCAACATTTGGAACTAGAAGTCAGGCCACAGGAATAAGACGTCAGACCAACATGAGGAACTAGAAGTCAGGCCACAGGAATAAGACGTCAGACCAACATGAGGAACTGTGGCCACAGGAATAAGACGTCAGACCAACATGAGGAACTAGAAGTCAGGCCACAGGAATAAGACGTCAGACCAACATGAGGAACTAGAAGTCAGGCCACAGGAATAAGACGTTAGACCAACATGAGGAACTAGAAGTCAGGCCACAGGAATAAGACGTCAGACCAACATGAGGAACTAGAAGTCAGGCCACAGGAATAAAACGTCAGACCAACATGAGGAACTAGAAGTCAGGCCACAGGAATAAGACGTCAGACCAACATGAGGAACTAGAAGTCAGGCCACAGGAATAAGACGTCAGACCAACATGAGGAACTAGAAGTCAGGCCACAGGAATAAGACGTCAGACCAACATGAGGAACTAGAAGTCAGGCCACAGGAATAAGACGTCAGACCAACATGAGGAACTAGAAGTCAGGCCACAGGAATAGGACGTCAGACCAACATGAGGAACTAGAAGTCAGGCCACAGGAATAAGACGTCAGACCAACATTAGGAACTAGAAGTCAGGCCACAGGAATAAGACGTCAGACCAACATGAGAAACTAGAAGTCAGGCCACAGGAATAAGACGTCAGACCAAGATGATGAACTAGAAGTCAGGCCACAGGAATAAGACATTAGACCAACATGAGGAACTAGAAGTCAGGCCACAGGAATAAGACGTCAGACCAACATGAGAAACTAGAAGTCAGGCCACAGGAATAAGACGTCAGACCAACATGAGGAACTAGAAGTCAGGCCACAGGAATAAGACATTAGACCAACATGAGGAACTAGAAGTCAGGCCACAGGAATAAGACGTCAGACCAACATGAGAAACTAGAAGTCAGGCCACAGGAATAAGACGTCAGACCAACATGAGGAACTAGAAGTCAGGCCACAGGAATAAGACGTCAGACCAACATGAGGAACTAGAAGTCAGGCCACAGGAATAAGACGTCAGACCAACATGAGGAACTAGAAGTCAGGCCACAGGAATAAGACGTCAGACCAACATGAGGAACTAGAAGTCAGGCCACAGGAATAAGACGTCAGACCAACATGAGGAACTAGAAATCAGGCCACAGGAATAAGACGTCAGACCAACATGAGGAACTAGAAGTCAGGCCACAGGAATAAGACGTCAGACCAACATGAGGAACTAGAAGTCAGGCCACAGGAATAAGACGTCAGACCAACATGAGGAACTAGAAGTCAGGCCACAGGAATAAGACGTCAGACCAACATGAGGAACTAGAAGTCAGGCCACAGGAATAAGACGTCAGACCAAGATGATGAACTAGAAGCCAGGCCACAGGAATAAGACGTCAGACCAAGATGATGAACTAGAAGCCAGGCCACAGGAATAAGACGTCAGACCAACATGAGGAACTAGAAGTCAGGCCACAGGAATAAGACGTCAGACCAACATGAGGAACTAGAAGTCAGGCCACAGGAATAAGACGTCAGACCAACATGAGGAACTAGAAGTCAGGCCACAGGAAGAAGACGTCAGACCAACATGAGGAACTAGAAGTCAGGCCACAGGAATAAGACGTCAGACCAACATGAGAAACTAGAAGTCAGGCCACAGGAATAAGACGTCAGACCAACATGAGGAACTAGAAGTCAGGCCACAGGAATAAGACGTCAGACCAACATTTGGAACTAGAAGTCAGGCCACAGGAATAAGACGTCAGACCAACATGAGGAACTAGAAGTCAGGCCACAGGAATAAGACGTCAGACCAACATGAGGAACTGTGGCCACAGGAATAAGACGTCAGACCAACATGAGGAACTAGAAGTCAGGCCACAGGAATAAGACGTCAGACCAACATGAGGAACTAGAAGTCAGGCCACAGGAATAAGACGTTAGACCAACATGAGGAACTAGAAGTCAGGCCACAGGAATAAGACGTCAGACCAACATGAGGAACTAGAAGTCAGGCCACAGGAATAAAACGTCAGACCAACATGAGGAACTAGAAGTCAGGCCACAGGAATAAGACGTCAGACCAACATGAGGAACTAGAAGTCAGGCCACAGGAATAAGACGTCAGACCAACATGAGGAACTAGAAGTCAGGCCACAGGAATAAGACGTCAGACCAACATGAGGAACTAGAAGTCAGGCCACAGGAATAAGACGTCAGACCAACATGAGGAACTAGAAGTCAGGCCACAGGAATAAGACGTCAGACCAACATGAGGAACTAGAAGTCAGGCCACAGGAATAAGACGTCAGACCAACATTAGGAACTAGAAGTCAGGCCACAGGAATAAGACGTCAGACCAACATGAGAAACTAGAAGTCAGGCCACAGGAATAAGACGTCAGACCAAGATGATGAACTAGAAGTCAGGCCACAGGAATAAGACATTAGACCAACATGAGGAACTAGAAGTCAGGCCACAGGAATAAGACGTCAGACCAACATGAGAAACTAGAAGTCAGGCCACAGGAATAAGACGTCAGACCAACATGAGGAACTAGAAGTCAGGCCACAGGAATAAGACATTAGACCAACATGAGGAACTAGAAGTCAGGCCACAGGAATAAGACGTCAGACCAACATGAGAAACTAGAAGTCAGGCCACAGGAATAAGACGTCAGACCAACATGAGGAACTAGAAGTCAGGCCACAGGAATAAGACGTCAGACCAACATGAGGAACTAGAAGTCAGGCCACAGGAATAAGACGTCAGACCAACATGAGGAACTAGAAGTCAGGCCACAGGAATAAGACGTCAGACCAACATGAGGAACTAGAAGTCAGGCCACAGGAATAAGACGTCAGACCAACATGAGGAACTAGAAATCATGCCACAGGAATAAGACGTCAGACCAACATGAGGAACTAGAAGTCAGGCCACAGGAATAAGACGTCAGACCAACATGAGGAACTAGAAGTCAGGCCACAGGAATAAGACGTCAGACCAACATGATGAACTAGAAGTCAGGCCACAGGAATAAGACGTCAGACCAACATGAGGAACTAGAAGTCAGGCCACAGGAATAAGAACAGCTTGGTCAGTAACATCATTGCCCCCCCCGCCCCACCTTTCAGTCAGCCTTAAACTTAAACCATTAAACACGTTAACCCCATGGGGTACATTTTTGCGATAATATATTACGACGGAAGTTGGCCCAGTTAAAAGTCAATTCTTGAACACTACGAGCATCATAAAAGATGTTGCGTTTTTTAACTCGAAGGTGAAGCCAATCATGTATGGATCAGATGCATGAATAATCTCCTGGACTAGATAAACAAGATACAGACTTCTAAACACCTCACCAAAAAGCATAGAAAAATAAGTCGGTCAATTAATTCAATAAGGATGTCCTTTTTATTCTTCGGATTGCGGAGATGTGTATGTGTAACTTCACGCCTGCTTCATTGTCTTGACGTTACCTCAAACGTCTAACACTTATTCAACGACTGCAAAATTCTTTTAGCTGCCAAAGCAAAACATCCTAATCAAATGCCTTTGTCCGTTTGAAATAGACTGAAGCAACGCCTCTTAACGCCTGATTCCCCAGCTGATATAAAATCACTTGAAGCAACGCCTCTATTAATAATATGTTTCCATTGTCTACTTAAAATGGGCCGAAGTAACGCCTCTGTTACCAAGATTCCATTGCCCACATAAAATTTTAACAAATGACGCACCTGTTACCAAGATTCCATTGCCCACATAAAATTTTAACAAATGACGCCTCTGTTATCAAGATTCCATTGCCCACATAACATTTTAACAAGTGACGCCTCTGTTATCGAGATTCCATAGCCTACAAAACATTTTAACAAGCGACGCCCCTGTTATCAAGATTTTATTGCCCACATAACATTTTAACAAGCGACGCCTCTCTTATCAAGATTCCATTGCCCACAAAACATTTTAACAAGTGACGCCTCTGTTATCAAGATTCCATTACCCACATAACATATTAAAAAGCGACACCTCTGTTATCAAGATTCCATTGCCAACATAACATTTTAACAAGTGACGCCTCTGTTATCGAGATTCCATTGTCCACATAACATTTTAACAAGTGACGCCTCTCTTTTCAAGATTACATTGCCCACATAACGTTTTAACAAGTGACGCCTCTGTTATCAAGATTCCATTGCCCACATAACATTTTAACAAGTGACGCCTCTGTTATCAAGATTCCATAGTCCACATAACATTTTAACAAGTGACGCCTCTGTTATCAAGATTCCATTGCCCACATAACATTTTAACAAGTGACGCCTCTGTTATCAAGATTCCATTGCCCACATAACATTTTAACAAGTGACGCCTCCGTTATCAAGATTCCATAGCCCACATAACATTTTAACAAGTGACGCCTCTGTTATCAAGATTCCATTGCCCACATAACGTTTTAACAAGTGACGCCTCTGTTACCAAGATTCCATTGCCAACGTAAAGTTGGCCGAAGCGACGCCGCTGCTCCTCACAAAAAGTTGGCCACCGTGAAAACTGTTCAGGTGTTTGTTTACAGGTTAGTTAAAAACTCCCGCCAGCCTCATTATTTACGTGACCAGACGATGGGGCAGACGTCTGCTTGTTGCGATAAGTATTTATTCTGTTTCATTGTGACAGAGGTTTTATTATTATTGACTTAAAATACTAGCAATGTGTAGGTATAATTATTGTAACAGTTAAAGCTATTAATTGTTTTGTTAACACAATAAAACTATCAAATATTACTCGTGGTTATCTTATTAATGATATTAGTTATGTGTAGTGTTTAGATAACAGTTGCCCCCCCCCCATCTACTCTTATTTAATAACAATATAAAGAACGCCCGCAGAGTGATGTCGAAATGTAAATAGTAGTTTCGCTGCGGGTTAGACACAGTTGTAGAGCTGTTGAGTATTGGATTTCAATCCGGGTTTGTTCCAGGGCTTTCGCTTATAGCACGGCCCTGATTTCTGTCGTTGGCTAAAGGCCGCTGGGAATAATCTCAGAAATTCCTGAAGGTGTTGGTTCATAATTTACCTCAGGCTATTTTTTTTTCATTTAACCTCCACACCACTATCACATTTCTTCACATAACCCCGGACCGCCGGGGGGGGGGGGGGGGTGGGGTTATCGTCCTTAACGAGCTACTGATAGTGTTTTAAAGCAAATATTTTCAGTGGCAGCGTTGGTATTGTCGAATTCACAAATTATGAATTACTGAAAAGTAGAAAATAAAACAACTAAATAGCGGCGTATGATACGCCGCGGGTCGGCTCGTACCTCATAATCCCTGGGTCGCTCAAAAATTCATCAGAAATTAATAGGTATACGTGTAGGCCATTTACTGAAAAAAAGTCGCAATGAAGACTTTTTACATTTTATATTTGCTGATAAATCATTAAATTGATATTACAAGTTGAAAATGTTTACTTACTACTCAGTACTCAATACACATTTTAAGTTATGTCACTTGAACATTCTGGTAGTCAACATTCAAAGTTTGGATTCGCATACTGTGTTTAGTAAAGATCTGCAGGTAGCTATTGCTATGGATGTTTTTTTTTTCTCAATATGATCAGGTGACTTTACTGGTTTCAACGTTGATGCATATGGCCAAGTCACAAAACACGAACGTCAGCACTTTGTTGTCTAGACGAGAGAATAGAAAACACTTTGTATGGGAATGTCAGAACTTTTTAGTGTGATGAGGACATCGGCACAATGTAAAGGATTTCTTCACTTTATTGACTTTATGTGTAAACAGCAATATTCCAAGACAACTGATGGAAGAAAATCAGAAGGTAGGTAACTAGGGTCTATAGAGATTTCCTTATAGTTAGTTTACATTTTAAATGTAAACTCAATTTGCTATGCCAATGACATGATAGACAATTCTTTGTTCAGATTTCATAGTATCATTTTAAGCGTCAAGGTGTTGTTTAAAATTTGATGATAGGTTCAAATATTAATTTAGTAGACCTTCCTGTTAAGTTTAACAAGGAACATGTATTGAAATTATTAAAGGGATGATCTGTTCATCATCCCCTCTACGTTGGTACCGTATGTTATTTAGGCTACATCTATAAATAATATATACAGCTAATTGTGAATAAATAAGCAAGTGCTTCCCTTTCAACTATTAAAAATAGTTTTGGTGTATATCCGGGTTGTACAGTTTACTTTCAGGCCTCACTTCTACCACCCCCCCCCTAAGGAAATAGATAATATAGAAAATCTAATATACTATCAACTCCCCCCCCCCCCTCATTGAAGTATTAAATGCCACCCCCCAAAAAAGAATCCCCTCGGAGGTAAAAGGTTAAAACATTCGATGAACAAACCTCTATTAGCTGATGATTCACGAAGTCTTGACACCCAATTAATTTGAGGAAAATATAATTAACGAGCCGGCCCGCGGCATAACATACGCCGCTATTTAGTTGTTTCTAATTTTCATTAATTCATAATTTGTGAATTCGACAGTACCAACGCTGACACTGAAAATATTTCTTTAACACTGAAAATATTTCTTTAAAACACTATAAGTAGCTCGTTAAGGACCATAACCCCCCCCCCTTTCCTTCCCTCCCCCCCTCCTCCCCCCCTACGTTTAAAATCGTTAGCTCTGCTTGTAAACATTTAGAGTGAACACAGCTCACTAAAACCATGTAGGGGTGGGGAGGTAGGGAGAGCGTTTGCAGCTTGTTTTCTAACAGCTCGAAGAAGAGAATTATATATATAGATTGTTGAAGAGTATAGATTAAAGTCGGTGATATTAAATTAACACACTTTTCTAGTATATAGCCACTTGTACATTACACATTTTTGTACACAAATTTAAGTCGGTAGCTTAGAGGTTCACCATTTAATTTGAGGTTTATATACACATTAAATCAAGTATGACAACTGTCATATCATCAGAAGATTGTCACCTGCCACATGTCATCAGAAGATTGTCAACTGCCACATGTCATCAGAAGATTGCCACCTGCCACATGTCATCACTGCCACATGTCATCAGAAGATTGTCACCTGCCACATGCCATCAGAAGATTGTCTCCTGCCACATGTCATCAGATTGTCACCTGCCACATGACATCAGAAGATTGTCAGCTGCCACATGTCATCAGAAGATTGCCACCTGCCACATGACATCAGAAGATTGTCACCTGCCACATGTCATCAGATTGTCACCTGCCACATGACATCAGAAGATTGTCACCTGCCACATGCCATCAGAAGATTGTCACCTGCCACATGTCATCAGAAGATTGCCACCTGCCACATGACATCAGAAGATTGCCACCTGCCACATGACATCAGAAGATTGCCACCTGCCACATGACATCAGAAGATTGTCACCAGCCACATGTCATCAGAAGATTGTCACCTGCCACATGTCATCAGAAGATTGTCACCTGCCACATGTCATCAGAAGATTGCCACCTGCCACATGTCATCAGAAGATTGCCACCTGCCACATGTCATCAGAAGATTGCCACCTGCCACATGTCATCAGAAGATTGTCACCTGCCACATGTCATCAGAAGATTGCCAGCTGCCACATGTCATCAGAAGATTGTCACCTGCCACATGTCATCAGAAGATTGCCACCTGCCACATGTCATCATAAGATTGTCACCTGCCACATGTCATCAGAAGATTGCCAGCTGCCACATGTCATCAGAAGATTGACACATGTCATCAGAAGATTGTCACCAGCCACATGTCACCAGAAGATTGTCACCAGCCACATGTCATCAGAAGATTGTCACCTGCCACATGTCATCAGAAGATTGTCACCTGCCACATGTCATCATAAGATTGTCACCAGCCACATGTCATCAGAAGATTGTCACCTGCCACATGTCATCAGAAGATTGCCAGCTGCCACATGTCATCAGAAGATTGTCACCAGCCACATGTCATCAGAAGATTGTCACCAGCCACATGTCATCAGAAGATTGTCACCAGCCACATGTCATCAGAAGATTGTCACCTGCCACATGTCATCAGAAGATTGTCACCAGCCACATGTCATCAGAAGATTGTCACCTGCCACATGTCATCAGAAGTCTGTCATCTACCACGTCATCTCTAGTCTGTAGTCTCCCACATGTCATCTCTAGTCTGTCGTCTCCCACATGTCATCTCTAGTCTGTCGTCTCCCACATGTCATCTCTAGTCTGTCGTCTCCCACATGTCATCTCTAGTCTGTCGTCTCCCACATGTCATCTCTAGTCTGTCGTCTCCCACATGTCATCTCTAGTCTGTCGTCTCCCACATGTCATCTCTAGTCTGTCGTCTCCCACATGTCATCTCTAGTCTGTCGTCTCCCACATGTCATCTCTAGTCTGTCGTCTCCCACATGTCATCTCAAGTCTGTCGTCTCCCACATGTCATCTCTAGTCTGTCGTCTCCCACGTGTCATCTCTAGTCTGTCGTCTCCCACATGTCATCTCTAGTCTGTCGTCTCCCACATGTCTTCTCTAGTCTGTCACTTAATGTCATCTCTAGTCTGTCACCTAATGTCATCTCTAGTCTGTCGTCTCTCACATGTCATCTCTAGTCTGTCATCTAATGTCATCTCTAGTCTGTCGTCTCTCACATGTCATCTCTAGTCTGTCGTCTCTCACATGTCATCTCTAGTCTGTCGTCTCTCACATGTCATCTCTAGTCTGTCGTCTCTCACATGTCATCTCTAGTCTGTCGTCTCTCACATGTCATCTCTAGTCTGTCGTCTCTCACATGTCATCTCTAGTCTGTCACCTAATGTCATCTCTAGTCTGTCATCTCTCACATGTCATCTCTAGTCTGTCGTCTCTCACATGTCATCTCTAGTCTGTCGTCTCTCACATGTCATCTCTAGACTGTCACCTAATGTCATCTCTAGTCTGTCGTCTCTCACATGTCATCTCTAGTCTGTCGTCTCTCACATGTCATCTCTAGTCTGTCGTCTCTCACATGTCATCTCTAGTCTGTCGTCTCTCACATGTCATCTCTAGTCTGTCACCTAATGTCATCTCTAGTCTGTCGTCTCTCACATGTCATCTCTAGTCTGTCGTCTCTCACATGTCATCTCTAGTCTGTCGTCTCTCACATGTCATCTCTAGTCTGTCACCTAATGTCATCTCTAGTCTGTCGTCTCTCACATGTCATCTCTAGTCTGTCGTCTCCCACGTGTCATCTCTAGACTGTCGTCTCCCACGTGTCATCTCTAGACTGTCGTCTCCCACGTGTCATCTCTAGACTGTCGTCTCCCACGTGTCATCTCTAAACTGTCGTCTCCCACGTGTCATCTCTAGACTGTCGTCTCCCACGTGTCATCTCTCTGTCATCGCCCCTATGTCATCTCTAGTTCATCACCTACTGTCATCTCTAGTCTGTCACCTAATGTCATCTCTAGTCTGTCACCACATGTCATCTCTTAGTCTATCGTCTCCAACATGTCATCTCTAGACTGTCGTCTCCCACGTGTCATCTTTCTGTCATCGCCCCTATGTCATCTCTAGTTCATTACCTAATGTCATCTCTAGTCTGTCACCTAATGTCATCTCTAGTCTGTCACCTAATGTCATCTCTAGTCTGTCACCACATGTCATCTCTTAGTCTGTCGTCTCCCACATGTCATCTCTCTGTCATCGCCCCTATGTCATCTCTAGTTCATCACCTAATGTCATCTCTAGTTCATCACCTAATGTCATCTCTAGTCTGTCACCTAATGTCATCTTTAGTCTGTCACCTAATGTCATCTCTAGTTTATCACCTAATGTCATCTCTAGTCTGTCATCTAATGTCATCTCTAGTCTGTCACCACATGTCATCTTTAGTCTGTCGTCTCCCACATGTCATCTCTAGTCTGTCATCTCCCACGTAATCTCTAGTCTGTCGTCTCTCACATGTCATCTCTAGTCTGTCACATAATGTCATCTCTAGTCTGTCGTCTCTCACATGTCATCTCTAGTCTGTCGTCTCCCACATGTCATCTCTAGTCTGTCGTCTCCCACATGTCTTCTCTAGTCTGTCACTTAATGTCATCTCTAGTCTGTCACCTAATGTCATCTCTAGTCTGTCGTCTCTCACATGTCATCTCTAGTCTGTCACCTAATGTCATCTCTAGTCTGTCGTCTCTCACATGTCATCTCTAGTCTGTCGTCTCTCACATGTCATCTCTAGTCTGTCGTCTCTCACATGTCATCTCTAGTCTGTCACCTAATGTCATCTCTAGTCTGTCGTCTCTCACATGTCATCTCTAGTCTGTCGTCTCTCACATGTCATCTCTAGTCTGTCGTCTCTCACATGTCATCTCTAGTCTGTCACCTAATGTCATCTCTAGTCTGTCGTCTCTCACATGTCATCTCTAGTCTGTCGTCTCTCACATGTCATCTCTAGTCTGTCGTCTCTCACATGTCATCTCTAGTCTGTCGTCTCTCACATGTCATCTCTAGTCTGTCACCTAATGTCATCTCTAGTCTGTCGTCTCTCACATGTCATCTCTAGTCTGTCGTCTCTCACATGTCATCTCTAGTCTGTCGTCTCTCACATGTCATCTCTAGTCTGTCACCTAATGTCATCTCTAGTCTGTCACCTAATGTCATCTCTAGTCTGTCGTCTCTCACATGTCATCTCTAGTCTGTCGTCTCTCACATGTAATCTCTAGTCTGTCGTCTCTCACATGTCATCTCTAGTCTGTCACCTAATGTCATCTCTAGTCTGTCGTCTCTCACATGTCATCTCTAGTCTGTCGTCTTCCACGTGTCATCTCTAGACTGTCGTCTCCCACGTGTCATCTCTAGACTGTCGTCTCCCACGTGTCATCTCTAGACTGTCGTCTCCCACGTGTCATCTCTAGACTGTCGTCTCCCACGTGTCATCTCTAGACTGTCGTCTCCCACGTGTCATCTCTCTGTCATCGCCCCTATGTCATCTCTAGTTCATCACCTACTGTCATCTCTAGTCTGTCACCTAATGTCATCTCTAGTCTGTCACCACATGTCATCTCTTAGTCTATCGTCTCCAACATGTCATCTCTAGACTGTCGTCTCCCACGTGTCATCTTTCTGTCATCGCCCCTATGTCATCTCTAGTTCATCACCTAATGTCATCTCTAGTCTGTCACCTAATGTCATCTCTAGTCTGTCACCACATGTCATCTCTTAGTCTGTCGTCTCCCACATGTCATCTCTCTGTCATCGCCCCTATGTCATCTCTAGTTCATCACCTAATGTCATCTCTAGTTCATCACCTAATGTCATCTTTAGTCTGTCACCTAATGTCATCTCTAGTTTATCACCTAATGTCATCTCTAGTCTGTCATCTAATGTCATCTCTAGTCTGTCACCACATGTCATCTTTAGTCTGTCGTCTCCCACATGTCATCTCTAGTCTGTCATCTCCCACATGTCATCTCTAGTCTGTCGTCTCTCACATGTCATCTCTAGTCTGTCACATAATGTCATCTCTAGTCTGTCGTCTCTCACATGTCATCTCTAGTTTGTCGTCTCTCACGTGTCATCTCTAGACTGTCGTCTCTCACATGTCATCTCTAGTCTGTCACCTAATGTCATCTCTAGTCTGTCGTCTCTCACATGTCATCTCTAGTCTGTCGTCTCTCACATGTCATCTCTAGTCTGTCGTCTCTCACATGTCATCTCTAGTCTGTCGTCTCCCACGTGTCATCTCTAGTCTGTCGTCTCTCACATGTCATCTCTAGTCTGTCACATAATGTCATCTCTAGTCTGTCACATAATGTCATCTCTAGTCTGTCGTCCCCCACATGTCATCTCTAGTTTGTCGTCTCTCACGTGTCATCTCTAATCTGTAGTCTCCAACATGTCTTCTCTAGTCTGTCACTGTCATCTCTAGTCTGTCACCACATGTCATCTCTTAGTCTGTCGTCTCCCACATGTCATCTCTTAGTCTGTTGTCTCCCACATGTCATCTCTAGTCTGTCGTCTCCCACATGTCATCTCTAGTCTGTAGTCTCCCACATGTCATCTCTAGTCTGTAGTCTCCCACGTGTCATCTCTCTGTCAGCGCCACTATGTCATCTCTAGTTCATCACCTAATGTCATCTCTAGTTCATCACCTAATGTCATCTCTAGTTTATCACCTAATGTCATCTCTAGTCTGTCACCTAAATTCATCTCTAGTCTGTCACCTAATGTCATCTCTAGTCTGTCACCACATGTCATTTCTAGTCTGTCACCACATGTCATCTCTAGTCTGTCACCACATGTCATCTCTAGTCTGTCACATGTCATCTCTAGTCTGTCACCACATGTCATCTCTAGTCTGTCACCACATGTCATCTCTAGTCTGTCACCACATGTCATCTCTAGTCTGTCGTCTCCCACATGTCATCTCTAGTCTGTCGTCTCCCACATGTCATCTCTAGTCTGTCGTCTCCCACGTGTCATCTCTAGTCTGTCGTCTCCCACGTGTCATCTCTCTGTCATCGCCACTATGTCATCTCTAGTTCATCACCTAATGTCATCTCTAGTTCATCACCTAATGTCATCTCTAGTTCATCACCTAATGTCATCTCTAGTTCATCACCTAATGTCATCTCTAGTTCATCACCTAATGTCATCTCTAGTTCATCACCTAATGTCATCTCTAGTTCATCACCTAATGTCATCTCTAGTTCATCACCTAATGTCATCTCTAGTTCATCACCTAATGTCATCTCTAGTTCATCACCTAATGTCATCTCTAGTTCATCACCTAATGTCATCTCTAGTTCATCACCTAATGTCATCTCTAGTTCATCACCTAATGTCATCTCTAGTTCATCACCTAATGTCATCTCTAGTTCATCACCTAATGTCATCTCTAGTTCATCACCTAATGTCATCTCTAGTTCATCACCTAATGTCATCTCTAGTTCATCACCTAATGTCATCTCTAGTTCATCACCTAATGTCATCTCTAGTTCATCACCTAATGTCATCTCTAGTTCATCACCTAATGTCATCTCTAGTTCATCACCTAATGTCATCTCTAGTTCATCA
The DNA here is from genome assembly GCF_028476545.2 of Physella acuta. NCBI lineage: Eukaryota > Metazoa > Mollusca > Gastropoda > Physidae > Physella > Physella acuta. The sequence continues at coordinate 74,201 of NW_026731638.1, forward strand.
CCTAATGTCATCTCTAGTTCATCACCTAATGTCATCTCTAGTTCATCACCTAATGTCATCTCTAGTTCATCACCTAATGTCATCTCTAGTTCATCACCTAATGTCATCTCTAGTTCATCACCTAATGTCATCTCTAGTTCATCACCTAATGTCATCTCTAGTTCATCACCTAATGTCATCTCTAGTTCATCACCTAATGTCATCTCTAGTTCATCACCTAATGTCATCTCTAGTTCATCACCTAATGTCATCTCTAGTTCATCACCTAATGTCATCTCTAGTTCATCACCTAATGTCATCTCTAGTTCATCACCTAATGTCATCTCTAGTTCATCACCTAATGTCATCTCTAGTTCATCACCTAATGTCATCTCTAGTTCATCACCTAATGTCATCTCTAGTTCATCACCTAATGTCATCTCTAGTTCATCACCTAATGTCATCTCTAGTTCATCACCTAATGTCATCTCTAGTTCATCACCTAATGTCATCTCTAGTTCATCACCTAATGTCATCTCTAGTTCATCACCTAATGTCATCTCTAGTTCATCACCTAATGTCATCTCTAGTTCATCACCTAATGTCATCTCTAGTTCATCACCTAATGTCATCTCTAGTTCATCACCTAATGTCATCTCTAGTTCATCACCTAATGTCATCTCTAGTTTATCAACTAATGTCATCTCACCTACCACGTGTCATCTGTAGTCAATTGTGGCCAATAACTTTGAACTTGACTATTTTCTGGTTTCAAATAACAAGCATTTTGCAGATGTGAATCTTTAGTTGTAATAAAATTTAAAACACGCATATAATTTTTTATAAATACAAAAACAAAATTGCTTAAAAAAAAAAGCTTAAATTTGGAACCAGAAATACAAATAAATCAGATGAAACTACATGGAAAAGCTGGACATTGTAAGTCAGCTTTTCTACTTGCGTGTTTGGTGTTAATTCTAGTTTTAAGTTTTGATAGCTGGGAGAGTGTGTGTGTAGGGGAGGGAGAAGGTGAGATGCTCCCCCCTCTAAGTGGGAGGGTGGGGGTTGGGATGTGGTGCTCCCCTCCCCTCTGAGTGGGAGGGATGGGGTGCTCCCCCTTCCCCCACTCCGAGTGGGAGGGTGAGGGTTGGGGTGGGATGGGGTGCTCCCCCCTTCCCCCACCCCCAGTTCGGGAGGGTGGTGGGGGTGTGCTGGGATGGGGTGCTCCCCCCCCCCTCACCACCCCCAGTTCGGGAGGGTGGTGGGGGTGTGCTGGGATGGGGTGCCCCCCCCCCCTCACCACCCCCAGTTCGGGAGGGTGGTGGGGGTGTGCTGGGATGGGGTGCTCCCCCCCCTCACCACCCCCAGTTCGGGAGGGTGGTGGGGGTGTGCTGGGATGGGGTTCCCCCCCCCCTCACCACCCCCAGTTCGGGAGGGTGGTGGGGGTGTGCTGGGATGGGGTGCTCCCCCCCCTCACCACCCCCAGTTCGGGAGGGTGGTGGGGGTGTGCTGGGATGGGGTGCTTCCCCCCCCCCCCCTCACCACCCCCAGTTCGGGAGGGTGGTGGGGGTGTGCTGGGATGGGGTGCTTCCCCCCCCCCCCCCTCACCACCCCCAGTTCGGGAGGGTGGTGGGGGTGTGCTGGGATGGGGTGCTCCCCCCCCCCCCCCTCACCACCCCCAGTTCGGGAGGGTGGTGGGGGTGTGCTGGGATGGGGTGCTCCCCCCCCCCCCCTCACCACCCCCAGTTCGGGAGGGTGGTGGGGGTGTGCTGGGATGGGGTGCTCCCCCCCCCTCACCACCCCCAGTTCGGGAGGGTGGTGGGGGTGTGCTGGGATGGGGTGCTCCCCCCCCCCTCACCACCCCCAGTTCGGGAGGGTGGTGGGGGTGTGCTGGGATGGTGTGCTCCCCCCCCCCCCCTCACCACCCCCAGTTCGGGAGGGTGGTGGGGGTGTGCTGGGATGGGGTGCTCCCCCCCCTCACCACCCCCAGTTCGGGAGGGTGGTGGGGGGGGTGCGTTTAGGTTGCTCCTAAGTGGCAGTTAAACGGCAAGTAAATTCAATATCCCTTTACTGAAGTGGGTTGTGGGCGTGGCATGTTCATATGGTGATGCCCCTCGTAATTTGTCTGGTTATGGTTACACCCCCACCCTCACACTTCATGCCAACAAACAACTTTTATTTTCACTGCAGATTTCCGGTATACTGCGCCCAGCTAATCGGGAATTTCCGTAATTATCTAATTTTTCCGTTGCAAATATGGTAGAATTAATACTTATTAACTTAATGCGAGATCATTTTTAAAAAATTAGCCTTTACTCATCTCATGGTAAGCAACCACTAAACTTTATGCTGAAAAGCTGCAGGTTTTATTGATTAAATTTCATTAGTTTAGGTTTACTTTCGCTCTTGATATAGAGTAATACTTAATAGACTAAATAATAATAGGCTGACTTCTTTTTCCTCAAGTTAAAACTTTTGTAATGATCAACATCAAGGTAGGCATATAGATCTACTATACTATATAATTATGATATAGGCTATCAATTTTAGGTAGGCATATCTTTATCTTATAATTATAATTCATATTAATAATTACCTAGATTGTATATGCTCAGAGAAAGTCTTTTCTAACTTTTAACTATTTGTGTTTCAGGTTTAAATTTTAAATGTTAGGCTAATCAATTTTAATTTGTTTGTAGTATGTTATTAATCAAGGCTATCATATAGATAGGTCTATACTATACAAGATGATCTATAAATTATAGAGTTATAAATAGTTAATAGAGTGGGATGATTGTAAAGAAATAATGCATGGGCAACAATGTTATAAAAAGTTAATATCTGATAGACAGACTGGGGTTAGAGTTATTGATATTATATATCAGCCAATAAAACCCTTTTTCAAGAAAACAATTTTGCCATTTTGAAAGGTTGGGTAATTCTAATATTTAGTAATAGCTTATCTTTTGTTTTATAAATTGTAAAGCATAATTATTAAATGAAGACGAAATACGATATTTTTCCTACAAAAATTTGATATCCATAATTTTTTTTAAATTCAGTGGCGTCTCTGGTGACTTGACACCTTGTGAAGTAACCCTGGATGTCATCCCCACCCTTAAACAACAGATCTAGGCCTACTACAATTTAAAAATAAAGTTCTTGTTGAAGATGGAAGAAGAAACCAGAAGCCTGAGAGTGACAGAACTTCCCCCTGATGTTACCACAGACCAGCTCAAGTTTTTATTTAAAAACCAGTGGAGCCAGGGTGGTGGCCCTGTTGAAAACATCACATTAGATGAAGCTACACGTTCTGCTATTGTTGTGTTTGAAGAAAGTGAAGGTAAATTTGCTATTGGTTTTCTTTGTGAACAATAAATTTTTGATAAAGATTAAAAGCAACAATAAATTGAGTTTAAAAAGCATCAATTTTTTTATTACATTTATTATGAAAATTCTAAATCTAATAAAATAGACATGCATTAGCTTGTTATTCTTATCACAAAAATCTTTGCATCCCATGCTGGACCCTCATTGTCACATTATTTTCCCATTCTTGTTTGTATGCTGTTTTTCTGCCTAAAATAAATGTCTGTTTTTGTTCTGCAGGCCTTAAACATTAAGTTTCATTTATGTATTTATTTTAACAAGAATGGTTGAAAAGAAACAACTAAATAACATTTAAAAACAAAAACATTTTATTTATAAGAAATGCTGGTAATATGTTTGTTAAATTTTGTTTCTAAGTTTAAAATATAAATATTCTAAAATATTTTTTGTGTGCCAATAATTGTTTTAATGATCATAGAAATGAGGGTCAATTGAGGGATTGTAATCCTTTTTTTTCAGCTGTAAAAATAATTATTAAACGTGGAAACTCTGTTAATATTGGAAAGTCTTCTGTAAGAGTGGAGCCTTATTATGAAAACAGAGGAGCAACTGTTGATTCTGGTGCAAGTAACACTAATATGAAGGCTTTTAAAAAACAAGAAAAATCTATTGCATCCAATAAAATTATTTTACCTGCAACAGATTCTGATACTAGTGAGGAATTTTATGACACATTTTCTGAACATCAAACAAGTCAGCAACACATGTCTTACTCAAAAACAACGTCAAAGCCAGTTCAGATTACTCCAAACATTGGAAAACAAGCTGAGAAAAATATAAAAAAGCCCAGTGACTGTTTTAACAAACCACAACACAATAAAATTTCAGAAAATGATAAAACAAAAACAAGGCTAGGCAATGAAGATAATGAACTCGCGGAACAATTATTTTCTGAAACCACCAACCTGTCAAAGATGGCAGAAACTACAGTCAGAATTTCCCTAACTGATGTAACTAAGCCTAAAGAATTCTATATATCATTGTTAGAAAGTAAAAGAGGTTATTTTGGGCCCTACTGTAAAAATCTAATGATTCTGGATGGGATGAGAAGATTTTTATACATCACCTTTAATAATATACAAGGTAACTAATTGTTTTTACTAATTCTAAACAATTTTTTTAATGAAATATTAACACATTTTTAATTTCATTTAATAATACTTTATAAACAATCTAAAGGTTTAATATTCATTCATAAACTAATTTGTTTTTATTACATTTAAAAGTTTGTCCCCAAAAAATAAATTTCAGATGCAAAAAAGTTTTGTGAAAAGAAATATGATTCCGCCAATATTTTTGTATCTACTGCAATGGCCAGTGCTTCAGATTTAGATGTGTATGGCAACCTTATTGCGATACATGCCAGTCGTCCTATAACAGAGATAAACAAACTGAAGCAACACCTGAAAAAAGTATCTGGTTTTGAAGTAATAAAAACATACCAGTATAATGAAGAGAGATCAATAATTATAGAATTCTCTGCAGAGAAGTGTCTAAAAGGTAATTTGAATAATTCCTTTTTTTTTCAGAGTGAGTTGTATATTAAGAAAAACATTAAAGATGTTATTATTACAAACATGAAATTTGCTTATACTTTGTAATGAATTAAATTCAAAAGTTTAAATTATAGTAAAGAGTACAGTAACATAAAATGAGCTTATTTTTCTTATAGCCTTGAGAGTGCTTGTATTCTATTTTTAATGGAAACAGTTTTGCTTTGCTGGTTAATTTTAGAATACCAACATTCCCCACTAACAAATTAGTCTACATGGGGGGGGGGGGGGGGGGGGGGGAAATCTGTCCAGATATGAATTGTCTGTAATATCAAGACTGAGTAGCTTATAATTTTAAAAAGTGGATTTAGTATTTTGACAAATTTTTATTTTACTCTTTTTGTTTTTATCAGAAAACATACCAGCAATGACATGGAAATGTGCTGGTGACTTCATGGATCAGTACCTCATCTGTGCTCCAGTACAGAAAACCAGGATGATCTTAGTTGAAGGAATTGAGAAGATTTCAGATGAAACACTGAAAAGGTATATTAACAACAGTCGAAGTGGAGGATGCTCTGGAATGGTTGAAAGTTGGGAAAGAAAAAATATGAATTCTTCCATAATAACTCTAAGGAGTGTTGAAGGTAACAATTATATTTAATATTAAAAATAGTGTGCAACAAATATAAATGTAAATATGTCAATTAGTATTTATTTACACAATGTATTCTTACAATAGTTGGACATTCAGTTTTGCTTGGTTTCACATTAAAATTCAATAGCCAATATTTTAGATAATTAAAGTAGGCTTTATAGTTTAATAGGCCCTATATTATTAATTTTAACACAATATACATTTTCACTGTTTGCATTTTACAGCTACTTACAGCATTACAAATAAATCAGAACACACACTGGAAAATAAAATACTTAAAGTTACACATTACTTTCCTTGTCTGAGCAAAGAATTTTACCAAGAACATTTTGAAGTGACCATTAAAGATTCAACTAAAAATTCTCAAACACAGCAAGAGGCTGCTTTATATAAGAAAGGAGACAGGAAACAACTGGCTAGTAACTACAGCTCCAAAAGAGGAGCTTCAGTGAAAGTTGATAGCGATTCCTCCAATGAATACACGAATGAAAGTGATACTTCTTCAGATGATTCAATTAAACCAGCATTGCAGAACCTGAATGTAGAGTCAGACTCAGATGATGAAGAGGGAATAGGTTTTAAAACAAGTTTTATGATATCAGAAAAATTAAATAGATCAAAGAATCAATCAAGTTTAAATGAGAAAATATTTAAAAATAAAGTAGATTTTAGTGATGATAGTGATGATGACAGTGATCAAAACCAGCAGTTGGAAGAAGATGGCACAGAAAGTGATGATGTAGATTTTTCAGACAGTGATTCTAGCGATGAAAGTGAAACAGACAAAAAACAAATTGTTAAGCCTTTGAAAGTTACTAAAGAAAGACAAACATCTGATAGTTCTGATGATACTGAAATAGTAGAAGTAGAAGACAAGGATAAACAAATTGCATTGTTGAAACAACAAATAACTGAACAAAAAAATATAATTGAACAGCTATCAGAAAAAATTAAACAATTGGAGGAATCAAAAATTTTTAAAGTAAGACAGGAAATGCAAGAGCATGAGTATGAAATGTTGGCTCATTATTTTGGTAAACAAGGAAGTGTCAGTGTTAACTTTAACAAGATAAAGAAATTAGCAACACTTAAAGGTCAAGAAAGTGAGGTCAACACGCTTCTGTGTAAACTGCTTACAGAACTCAATCAATTAGAAAAAGCTGAGTTAAAACTATCCACTGCAATGGTCTCCATTCTTTCAAAGGAAAAGGGGAAAGCATTTATAAAAAATTTCATTGACAGTATAGCTAAGAAAAGTAGAGTTACTTTTACAATGGATCAAAGTAATATTTATCTGGCCTCAAAAGATGACAAAATGTTGAATGAGGTGAAAGGTCAGTTGCAAAGAAAGTTGAATTACAAAGACACTGCAGTGTCAAGTACAGAGCTGTCATTGGAAAAACTTTTTATGCTCAAATATAATTTAGAAAATGAGTTACTTATTTGTTTGTCATGGAAAGAGGATTTGAAAGAAATCTATGCGGAGGGCGTAGAAGATGATGTCATTTCTTCTAAACGAGACATAAATGAATTGATTGGTTCACATTTGATACATGAAAAAGTTTACACAATGAATGACTTAGTGGCACAATTTACACAAAAACACCTGCAGCCAAAGGTAACCTCAATTGTAAGTAAAGTGGAGTGCGAAACAAAAGATTATAAAACCTATACATTTAAAGGAGATAATAATTCAGTCCGTATTGTATATGGTGCTTTCAGGGATATTGTTGAAAATATTGTCACACAGACATGGGATCTCAGAAAGGTTTATTTAAATAGTGATATGGATCTTTGGCTTCTCTTTAAAGGTTTGAATGAAGAAATGGTCAAAGAAAAAATAGACCAAATTGAAATAAAAGAAAAGTGCCTTATTAGAATAAATCTTCCTGTTGCAAATACTTTTACAAGAAATGTGGATAATGCCACAGCTAAGGCAAACAGTACCAGCACTAAAGCTATAAAAAATATTGGCCAACTAAACATTAAGATAGGAAACATTGTGGAAGACAGCTCAGATATTCTAGTTTGTGTGTTAGACAACCATATCAAGCTATCAAGAACAGGTATAGGGAAAGCCTTTCTGAAGGCTTGTCCTGCATTGAAGGACAAACTAGAAACTGCTAAACAACAAAATCCAAAGTCTACAGTCATAACAACAATGGGACCATTTACAGCTGGTTTAACATGTAAAGCTGTTTGTAGCATTGTCGTCACTAGATGGGATAAAAGCCACTCAAAACATGAACTTAAAGAATGGGTGAATACAATTATGAAAAAGGCAATGGAAATAGGTGCCAAGTCTATTTCCTTCCCACCCATTGGCTGTGGCCAGGCATTTAAATTTCCTTTAGAAAAACTTGGTAAGACAATGTTGAAATCTGCATACAAGTTTTTCTCATCTAATCCAGGAGCCCCTAGAATTAATATTGTAGTTAGTTGTAAAGATGATGCTCAAGTGCTTATTAAAATGAATGAACATTATGTAAAATCAGCTGAATCAGTATCCATTAAAAAAGGGGATAACAATGATTATGAACATGTACACTCTGTGCAGTTAGTCAGTGGAGTTAAATTTGAGTTATCCATAACAGCTGAAAAAGAAACAAACAAGAGTGTCATTTTTGCAAAACTGTCTGAGTATTTTAACAACCAGTGTTTACATACAGCTGAAGTGAAGGATAATACACTACCTGTCTGGCCAAGTACATTACAAAAGAGAATAGAAGAAAAGGCTGAAAATTCTTCAGTGCATGTTAGTTTTTCATCAGATGAAAATGAAATAAAATGTTGCCTGAAAGGCTTCAAGCAAAATGTTGAAGTTCTAGAAAAGTTTGCAATGAATGAAATTCATGAGGTTGTAAAAAACTTTCCAAGGAAATCAATTAAAGCAAGTAATACACCTCCAAGGGGTTCAATTGAATTTATCAAATATGCTTCTAAAATAAATGAAACCTGCCCAACCTATTGGAAGGTGTACTCAGACAAAAGATATTGGAAGAATGTTGTTGACAGAAATGAAGAAAGACCAGCTAGTGGACAAAGTAAAACATTCCTGATACCAGTGGATGCTAAAACAAAGAAGGCTGTAATAGATTTAGTTCAGAAAACTTGGGAACCAAATTTAGTTGGAACTGGAGCAGATGCTAAAGGTCTGGTACCAAACACAACTATTGAAGTCTTAGATGTACAGAGAGTTGAGAATATACATCTGTTTGATCCCTATGCTAATGAACGCAAAAAGCTCTTTCAAAAGATGGTTGAAAATGAAAAAGTTTGTGATGATTTTGGTATTACTTTACCTAGCAAGCAGCTAAAGACAACTGAGTTTTTGGAAAGTTTTATGAAGGAAGAATTGTATTCAGAGATCAATGAACATTATTTATTTCATGGAACTAAACCAGAATTTGTGGCAACATTAACCAAACAAGGCCTCGACCCTAAACTTTGTACACATGGAATGTTGGGGAAAGGTGTGTATTTGGCTGAAAAGTCTACCAAATCTGATCAATATGCAGATCCAAAGCCAAAAGGTAAGTTTAACTGAGTATGTTTTTATTCTCTGTGGTAAAATTTTCATTGCTTTAAAATGCATTACTTTATTAGGTGTAATGATAACTCCATTACCTCAATACAGTTTATCCTATTTATTTACAGCTGCTAATCAGCCACGTAGTGCTCCAGGGACTAAGCTTTACCTTTTCCTGTTGAGAGCAGTGTTGGGAAACACATATGTGGTCCATAGAGATCATCCCAGAGTGGTTAGAGGAGGTCATTGAACTTTAATTTTTTTCTTAGAGCACTATAACAAAAAAATGAGCAAAATAAATGGTCAAGCTTGTTTGGCTGCTTACCCGATAGTCTTCAGGTTGGACACGGGGCTTGATAGGATGGCTCAAGTCGACTCAGCTGTGATGGGTACCTGACTCACAAAGTAAATGATGTTTGGCATAGTTCTGTCCACACTATACTTTCACTAGCCAAGATCACTGAAGCAAGTGAACTCGACTTTACCTGTTCTATAGACCGTAAGGTCAAAAGCTTTATTTACATACTATGGTCAAATCTATTTAATCAAAAAATGCACACTTAGATTTATTTATTTTTATCCCTAAATCTTTATATTTGAACTTCATTAGCATTTTTTATACTGCAGCTGAAAGATTTGCTAGACCACCTTGTATGGAATGTCAAGATGAAAAATGCAGTAAAGATCATGTGTTTTATGATTCTATCACACTGGATGGGGGAGGCTCAACAGTTTCACTATACAGAGAGTTTGTTGTATACTCTGAAAGGTGCTGCTATCCTGAATATTTAATCACATATAAACGAGTTCCACCTAAATAAAATTGTTAAACATTATGCATTTTTCAAATGTTTATAGATACTATTAAAAAAAAATAAAAAAAACAATTTTTAAATACACTTATCCTCAATAAAAATACTTTGTAAAACAGTTATACAATTTTTAAAAATGCTTAGTTCATTCCAAACTTTGAATAAGTTTTGATTTTATTTTTGGTAATAAATAAGAAATTCATGTTGCATTTGTATTACATTTATAATTGTAGTTAAAAATATAATGAATATTCTTATTATTGTTCATTCTTAATTGCAATGTTGGATGAGATTTCCTTATGCAGAATTAAGAATTGTGTGTCATTAAACTTTAAAGAAATAAATAATGTAGATTTTATATATATTGATTCTGGTTTACTGTAATTCAAATCAAAGTGACAAGAAATGTGATTACTTTTTAAAATAGATTTAATATGTTGCTGTAACTCTTTAAGATATCTATGCAAATTTTATTGGTTGGTGTATAAAATTGTGAGTCTATTTAATTAAAAATGTAATCTCTTTTGTGTTAGCTGTGTTCTGTACAAAATTAACCCATTGTTTTTGTGACCTAACTTTGGTATGATTGTTATTAAGCGTCTTTTAGATATTGTCTTTTATTTGGCATTCTATTAAAATATACATTTTATTGATGTATAATATCTGGAAAGTTAATATGCGCCAAAACAAATCATTTTTAAAAAAGTCATTATAGGCCTAATAGTTAAAACACAAAAACCAGCTTGTTTAGAAGTTTGATTTCCCAGGTTACAAGTTAATGTGAATAAAGTTGTCTATCATCATTTCGCCATGCTGTTTTGGAAGTTTCAAATATCAGCTGATTTGAATTTTTTTCAGAATAGTTATTTAATCATGCTTATTGATATTTTTATTATACTAAACTTAAAAAGGTATTTTTTTCAGATTAATAAAAAATTAATTGCCATTTAAATAAGAGTTTTAGAAGGTAAGAAAGGTGATCTAATAGTGGGTTTTTATTTTCAAATCATGGCTTCCAATCAAATTTTTAAATTTATTTTGCTGGTGTTTGCTTTCTCAGACGCTGACACAGCTTTAGTAATAAAGTCTAGCTATGTAAGTTCAGATTTTTTTGTTCTTACTACCAACTCTGTGCCAAAGGCGTAGCGACCCTTCCCGGCGCCCGGGGACAAACTTTCAATTTGGCGCCCCCCTTGGGAGCAAATTTTCAATTTGCACCCTCCCCCAAACTTTCGATTTGCACCCCCTCCCCCCTAAATCTTTCGATTTGCAACCCCCCCTCAAACTATTTATAATGCAAAAATGCAGCTAAAATTACATTTAAATTTGTTTTTTCAACCCATTTTGGCGCCCCCCAAGGTCGGCGCCCGGGATCATATGTACCCCCCTGCCCCCCCCCCCCATCGCTACGCCTCTGCTCTGTGCCCAGTTTCTCTCATACTCATGCACTAGACCAGGGATCTTCAAACTACGGCCCGCGGGTCGGATGCGGCACGCGAGGTCCTCTCATCCGGCCCGCGGAGATCTTTTTGTCCACGAAAAAACCGTTTGTTGGTGATGGCTGAGGAACTTGGCTCAGAAAAATCAAAGACATGCCTGAAAGAAACTGGCCCCCGAACTAAAATTTGAAAGTTAATGCGGCCCTCGGACTGAAAAGTTTGGAGACCCCTGCACTAGACATATAAGCATCAGAGTCGGATACTTTGTAGGCCAACTTGCAGATTTCTGTTTTTTTTAGCAAAGAAAAGAACATGTGTGTTCTACTTATGGCCAAAGTTTAATGGACATTTTCCAAAACAAATAAAACAAACTACACAATTGAATTAATAAAGTTTGGAGCAATTATTTAAAATTTTGTCAAAATTTAAACAAGCATCGTTAGCTTGTTTCCGTTTAGCTGTGTCTGCTCCACAAACATGGTATTTAAATATTCACTTGCACTCTACTTACTTACAAAAAAGTTTTTAAAACAAATTTTTTATTTTTTTTATTTAAATGCCAGCATGTATTAAAGATAGCTACTAATGCAAATTTTTAAATGATATCTATAACTGTTGCTTATATTGATTTGTGATGAGTAAGACAATTAATTATTTTTTTAAGGAAGAGCAACATCAAAATCTGCTAACTCTGGTACATTTTACTCTAGATTAAATAAAATTTGTTTTACATTTCTATTTCCTCATATTTTCTTTTTATTTCAAGATTCAAAATTGTGCAGATGTAGACAAATGTTTATGTATATAGGCTAGGTGCTATTTGATTTAATGAAACTTACTTTTTTATAAATAGAATTTTATAAATTACACAATAGTGCCTACGTAATTTAAGGCAAATATTTGTACATACAAAATAACAAAAGGTAGTTAGTTTTAAATCAATGTCATGATTCTAAAGCTTCACAGTCAATTTGGAAGATAGCCTAGACCTATATATTAGATGTAGATCATATAGCATATTATATGAATATGGCCTATATTATAATATTTTATAATAACCCACATTTCAAGGCGTCATATACAAATATGCTTAACCTATATTTTAAGAACACTGAAAAATCTTTTTTTCAAAAAGTAGATGTCAATCGTCTTAAGTGTAAGCTAACGATAAAATTTCTAATGACATTAAATTATTGCTATGTCACAAAGAGAAGAATTTACTATAGACTCGAACATCTGTAAGGCTAGAAGTGCGGCCGAAATACAAACATATTTATGTATGGCTGTGCTAGATCTGTCAAGTTCCAATTAGTAAAGAACTCTCACACGTTGAGCCTAGCCTGTGACTAGATATAAACATCAGCCTCCTCGGTTAATCCCCCTACTAATCTCGGCTCGCACATACTTGTAATTAAGCCTAAAACCCGTGTAATGGGTGATTACCACATCAGTGTCATTAAGCCTCAGCCCCATGCAAAAGCCTATGGGAAACACTAGCTGCCTCAATACTAACAGCCCCGGATGGAACTGAAACCTTGGGCGAAACATAGTTTGTTCTAACAATCTTGCAAAAAATTCTCATGATGATTTCTATTTTCTCGTCCATTTTAATATTCGAAGCTCGAGACAAACAATCCACCTCTAATTTTGATACAGCAAGTTTAGGTTTATCTACCAGCAAAGATGGTAGCTCTGGTGTTTGGTTTGTGTTTGTTACTGTAAGAATGTAAGCAGGTTTACTGTCGCGTGTGTTTGAGTTAACAGCGGCCTCAATTACAAATTTAAACCACTCTGAGTACACATCTTGTGTTGAAGTTGTGCAACAAGGAGACACGCTGGGCGCGTCATCCTGTATTTGACTGTCTCTACTGGTCGATGAAAGATTTAGTTCATTGTCAATAACAAACATCACAACTGTGGATGTAGACATTGCTTTTTGCAACACTTCCAAGACTTGCTGACCAGGCTGACCTATTTCGTGGCAACGAAGAACTGAAATGCCAAAATTAAATTGAATTATCTCCTTTAAGACACGAGAAACTTTGTCAGACCAACTACCTCGAACAGGCACATAATCATCTCCGATGTCTTCTATAATTATAATATTCAAACTGTTTGAATCCTTTAGATTTTCAACATTTAAGGAAGTAGAAGCAAACTCTTCTTTCATTATGTTGAGCCAAATGGGGTCCACAATGTTTGGAGATATCTTGAGGCTCCTTTTAGCTTGATGGATCATAACACTTTTTATCACCTCACTTGATTGCCATGTTAACTCACATTTTACACTAGGGGGAATTTTCGCAAAATCTAATAAGAGAGTTGCATCGTCATATTTATTATTTTCCAGCATATTTTTTACATAAATCTCAATGGATTCTTTATGACAATCATTCGTTTCCAGGAAAGTCATCATTTCGTCTAATTTCGGCAAGTAGCGATAATCTTTAACCATATCACATAATTGTATAAGTTTATTTTTGCTTTCATTACTGGCTTCAAAACTGCATGTATACCTGTCAGTCAGCCTATTAAATGATTTCCACAAGTTAGTTGCACAATTTTTGAATTCTGGAAGAGTTACTGCAATGCGTGTAGCCATACGCACTGCGTCCATTAAAAGCTCTTCGCTCTGGTCTAAAAGCATTTTTCTTGCTAAATCGGTTGTTGCCCTTTCAGCATCCAGAGCACAAATATTTCCATACAGATCGTACACAGTAACAAGACTAAACTGCTGTACCATCTCCGGGTCATCATTATCAAAAAATGTGATCAGCTCTTTACAAGTTTGTCTTGCTTTAGCATAATTTTGTATTTTTACCAGCAGAAATGCGAGATCATACTGCGCCTTTGTGTTCAGCTTGTGACTCACTTCAACAGCTGTCCGTAAATTCTCTTCGGCAAGAATTGCATATTCATTATCGGAGCTCAGTGGAAATATGTTTTCTTTTGCTAATTTTAATATCATTCTTAAACGTTTTTCCGCATGATTAAGTGTTTCTGGTGGAAAATGTTTATGATGGAATCGTGTTGTTTTATTTTCTGATTCGTATTGTATCGCTTTGTGTATGTAAGCAATGCCTAAATGATGGTACGCCCGGCTTGATGGATGTATTTTGATCGCTTCTTTTAAACACTCTATTGCTTTTTCTCTATATTTTGGATGAGATTTTAAGATTGAACCAATCATTTTTAAAACCATATCACTTGAACTTGTTATTTCAAGGGCTTTGAAGCAGAGCTGTCTCCATGACATATCCCCCAGCAGATCGCGCCAGACTTGTGTGCTCACTTGCCTTGTGCCTTTGAACCGGTCTTGATATCTCAGGTACGCCAACTCTACTATGGCAACTGCTCTAATGGTAGGATCTGATGCGGTTGTTCCAAGAGAGTGAAGACGTTTAGCCGCTTCTGTTGCGTAATGTTCAGTTTGCGGGTATTCTTCAAATTGCCAAGATACTTTTGTCATACATATTCTTCTGTAAACAACAGCGCCAAGAAACTGATGTTTTTCATCGAAATGAATCTGAGAGGAAACAACTGTTAATAGCTGTATACAACTAAGAAGATTTTTTCCACCTCCTAACTTCTGGTACGCATACGCTTGCTCGATTATTCCATCAAGTTTCATTCGTTTGTATCTGTCTAAATTTTCGAACGTTTGCAGTTGATTAATCACATGAAAAGAATCATCTACTTGTTCATTTAAGAAAAACAAAAATGCGGAATTGGCTAGAGCTGTAATGTTGTAAGTTTCTAATTCTAGAATTTCTTTATTGATTCGAATAGCTTTACCAATTTTACCAAGTTCAAAATATACTTTGGTTAGAAGGTTTTTTTTCCATATTGGATCTTCGAACTCTTTATAATCGTATTTGTCTTCCAGATCATCTGCCAAGAATTCATACGTATTATTTCTTAGTATAGGCAAATGTATGCCAGATTGTTGACATGTATGAACTATATCGCTGATATCAACAGTTCCCAAGTTAAAAGAGCACGGACAATTTTTCATGTGTTGTTCAAAACTTTTTAACGACCTTTCCTGGCTTTCTTGACGTCCTAAGTTCATGTTGAGTGTTTTCTGGGGATCATACAGTTAAATAATATTATTCATTTTCTCCTTTTTTTGTGCACAAGTAACAAAGCTAGGCCATGCTGTAGTTCAAACGTATATTCAAAAAGTATTTACTTCAAAAGTTTGAAGTAAAATGTTTTTAAGAATGTGTGACTCCGCTTTCGTCAATATAAAAAAGTAATTTTCAAAACTTAAAATTACTTTTTAGAATCAATTCAATTATATAAAAATATTTGAAAAATGTATCATATAATATTTTAATCAATTTATTTAACAATTTATAAAACGCGAAATTATTTTTAAAAATATATTTCGTTAATGCAAAAGTGTGAGTCGTGTGATGATAGACTTGTGTTCCTATATGGTGATAGATTTGTATTCTTATGGTGCCCTTCCCTCTCATCACACATCGTCGCAAAATTACGGATACCCTAACCGGCCCTACCCCCTACGAGAGTGATGTGATTTATGAACGACCCCTTATTACTTATAACGTTTAAAACACTTTTTCTACAAGCAACCGCATTAAGTTTATCTAGGGACAGATCCAGAGGCGTATTCGGGTTTTCGTTGTAGGGGGAGCGAAAAGAGCAAAATAAAAAGCGCTGAATTTTTAACACTTTCTATATTCGTGTATTATATATATATATATATATATATATATATATATATATATATATATATATCATTACTAGCTGTATGACATTACTTTGCAATGATGTAAAATAAATTGAAAGTTGCACTCTGAAGAAATAAGAAAAAACAATGTAGGCCGACAAAACAAAAATTGTATCAATCTAAAAAAAAAATAATACACACACTACAACCAAACACAATGAACTTAACACAATCTGTTTTGTAATTCTTGTAAAAAAAATTTCTTAGATAATAATTCCTGGGAAATTATTCAAGACAAGTGAAATAGGGGAAATAATCACTCTCTTAATATACATATGTATGTATCTTCAAATTTAATTATAAATGTCAAAACCAATAAATAATTACTTTAGAATATAATGAAATTGTTTAACACTATTCGTGTTTACAAAATGTTTTTTGTCTATAATCAGAATTTAATATATCGTCATCATAAATCCTAAAGTATAACAGCATAATGAAAGTTTTTAAAATCAGAGTTGGTATAAAACCACGCTTTTCGATATAATAGAAAACATTAGGAGTAACAGCCTACATTTAACTAAATACCAGTCTTTTAGTGCAGATCATATATTTTTAATTAACTACTGCTTCTTTGTGTTCTTTAAAGATCATTTTTTAACATAGTGATAGGTATGGTTTAGATCACTGTATTGATCACACACCTTTTACCGGTAATTGCAAAAACAATATTCACAGAGTTTTACATTTAAAAAGCTATTTTTCTGGCGGCATGGTACTTTGGTACATCATTACGCATTTTTCTACATGTACTTAACAGATCAGTTCGGGGTGGGTTGGGGGGGGGACGGTGGGTTCAACTTCATTCACCACTGTCCGGTCACTTTAGGTCAATTATCCAACCCAGTGTATACCTAGGTGTGACATTAATGTCGCTCTACACAATTAAGGTGGTGAGGTGTGTGTAGGGGGGGGGGGAATAACCAACTCAAAGTGAACATAGCGTCAGTTTTTAGATGACTGTTCTAAACATACATATATTACACAAATATATATATATATATATTACACAAATATATATTACAGAAATAGATTTAAATAAGTAGCAGTAATATTATGACAATATTTTTTTTTACAGAGGGGTCCATGTGGGAGTGGGTTGTAACTGTTTCATATAATTTGTAATCGTAATCACTATCGCCCAAATTGTAAGAATACTACTACTTCATCGTGATGACGTTGTTGACCTTGTCAAAATTTCCCCTCCACTACGAGGTTTGCTCATAAGTAAATTTAAATAGAGGTGCCACATCAGCTGTATTTGTTTCTGTTTTGTAATTTTTTAAAAATTAATCACACGATTCAAACTGTATATATATAAAGTAATTATGTGTGAAGTTTTATGTATAACATTTTCTAATTCAATTATACGTAAGCAAATACATTATACAGTTGCCTTTAACTTAACATCCCTCTTGCCAAGTGGTACTACCCGTAGAGGTTTTTTAAACATTGCAATGCATCGAAATGGTTATTTTTAGAATGGCAAACTGATGCAGCAGTTAATACGTGTTGTAAACGTAGACACTACTAGACTAGTACAATAATGCTTTATTGCTGCATGAAAAGAAATCTTGTGATTTACATAGATGTGCCGACCAAAAATATTTTTTTAACAAATATTATTGTTTAAAACTTTGAGTTTAAAAAGTTTCCAAAAAGGCGCCACTTTGCTGAAAATGGCCAGAGGGGGAGCGGCCGCCCCCCCCCCCCCCCTACTGGACGGATCGATCTAAATATTTTTAGAGCTTTGCGAGGTGCAGATCATCTTACTATGAGAGTTACTAACTACTAGGATAGGCAAAGCAAAACCGAAATGAAATGCGTGGAATTTCCTATATCTATTTTTAGATTTCTTGCCACGGTGTCGCAATATCTTAACAAAAGTGTTAATAATAAAACATCATTTAAATACTAGTTTTCGTTATCAAGATGTTTATTGTGTATATAGTATATTATATATATATATATAAATATATATATATATATATATATATATATATATATATATATATAGGCCTATATATATATATATAGGCCTAGCTAGATTTATATATATATAGGCCCTACCCTATATATATATATTATATGTAGGCCTATTATAAAATTCAGTTTATAATAAATATTAATACTATTAATACTCTCTGTAGCCTAAACTAAACTTAATTATTAATTAATTAGTTAATAATTTTATTAATTTAGATCTAGCAATTTCATTAAATTTGTATGTATGTAATGTAGTACAAGTAAATAGTAAATAAATAGTAAACTGTAGAGTGTAGATCTAGATCTAGAATCAAAATCTAAAGAATTAATATTATTAATCTAGAAAAATCTAGATCTAGATTCTAGACCTAGTCTAGTACTAGAATCTAGTAGATCTAGATCTAGCCCTAGGCTATACTATACTATATAGTTTTTATATATATTATAATATTAGGTACTAGGATTACATCTCGTTTTACGCCGCGCGGCGAGTTTTTCGTCCCCGTTACCCAGACGCCGAGAATTTGCGGCTACCCGAGAGCTATAGTTTCGTAATTTTTATCGCTCGGTGTTATCGCCCGATCAATTTTCGTGCGATTACTGATTTTTCATAAAAAATGGACATTTTGCGTTTTCATTGTTTTTTTAATTTTGTGCATGGATTATTCAAGATGGAGTGTTTCAGTGAAAATAAGGTAAGTTTAATTTACTCCCTACTGTTTATTTTTATAATAAACAGGAATTTTATTGCTTTACATGAATTCTACACCACTTTTCTCTATTGTTTCAAAAAATCAAGTTGTTTGGACATAGCGCACAAAAGTTATATGCTGCACAGATTTGCTACCTCTATAAAAAAAATTCGTTTGTTTACAATATGAAAGCGAAAGTGGCAAGGGAGGTAATAGAAAAAAATGTGGCGAGCGATGTTTTGACGCCGGCGATAGTGCGAACGATGTTTTTTCGCCGGCGATAGTTGCGAACGATGTTTTGCCGCCGGCGATAGTGGCGAATGATGTTTTGCCGC
Source organism: Physella acuta (assembly GCF_028476545.2). Lineage (NCBI taxonomy): Eukaryota > Metazoa > Mollusca > Gastropoda > Physidae > Physella > Physella acuta. Next base: position 93,270 of record NW_026731638.1, read on the forward strand.
CGGCGATAGTGGCGAACGATGTTTTGCCGCCGGCGATAGTGGCGAACGATGTTTTGCCGCCGGCGATAGTGGCGAACGATGTTTTGCCGCCGGCGATAGTGGCGAATGATGTTTTGCCGCCGGCGATAGTGGCGAACGATGTTTTGCCGCCGGCGATAGCGGCGAACGATGTTTTGCCGCCGGCGATAGTGGCGAACGATGTTTTGCCGCCGGCGATAGTGGCGATTTGCCGCCGGCGATAGTGGCGAACGATGTTTTGCCGCCGGCGATAGTGGCAAACGCTGTTTTGATATTGAAGGTAGTGGAGTAGAGGGGGGGGGAGGTTTGGTGCGGTAATAGCAATAAATGTTCAATATTTAATTTTAGTGTCTAGAAAAACCGTTTTATTTATTTTGATGTGAAAGCAAATAATGTACTGTTTACTTTTCCAGATAGAACCTACACTTCTAAAACCAGCACATCTCTACGATATGATGAACAGTTATATATGGCCTAATGAGGGAACACTATGTAAAGAGGAATTAAAACTATTACAATAAATGTGTTCATCTTTTATTTAGACAAATTAAGTAATATTTTTTTAAATAACTTAAATAAATTTTGAAGCAGTACATTGAAAGTTTAGTGATATGAACTAGTTCTATATCTTTTTAAAACCAACCAGTCCAATGTTGAACTTCTTCTGAAATGTAAAATACTAATGAATAGACAGAAACACATCTTTTTTAATTAAACTATATTTATAAGTAGACTAACAAGTTAATTACATTTATACAAATAAAAGACCTTACATTTCTAATAGATCTAATTTGCCATCATTTTTATTTTAATATATTAGTTCAGTTTTTCAATTATGTTAGGCGCGTCGATGACTCAGCGTTTTACCTTTTTACCATCTTTTACCTATTTGTCAACTATTTAGATAGAACCATCAAACACACTTATTTCAGAGCTTCACTCTGGTTAGTTTTTAGCTTTAGATTCAAATAGTTTGGACCTAAGCTGATATTGTATGAACAAATTTCGTATTTAAAAATAGGGGGTGTACCCAGTTCCACCCCTTATTTTTTGTCAAACAGATAGATTTAAACACATATTTTGATTGTTTCTGTTTAAGAATAGAGTCATCTAGAGCCAGGCAAATTTTGAGACTTAAGTGCTTAATAACTCAAATTTGCCATCATGTTGCATTTCACATCAACAAGACTTCGGTTTTGCGAAATTGCATAATCTATCAGCTTTGTAGCAGTTAAAACAAAAAACTTTTCAGTTGTGAATATTATTTTGATTGTAATAACTGACACATCCATAGCTCAACATTCTCAGCAAGTTTGAGCTTAATTTTTGGAATAGTTAAAATTTTAACTGAGATTGTATGAATGCACTGTATATGAAAAATTAGGGGGGGTACCCTGTTCTACTTCTGTTTTTGTTTAACTCTGCCCATAAATTTCTAATTTTATTGTTTATTATGCTTCCATATATAATAAATAAAGACATTGCAAAGTTATAACAAATTTGACCATATGGTTTACAAGCTAGGACAATTTTAGTAAACGCTTAAAAAAACTCTATCACAGAAATTGGAAAAAATCCTATGTTAAAAAAATCACAATTTTTAATACGAAAAAAAATCATAACTATTTAACCGTTTGAGCTACATCAAAAAGGAAAACTGTTCTGTTATTGTAATTTTCTGCTCCTTTTAACTGTAGTAGTTGTTTCCCTAAAAAAACAATATTCAAAATTTATCCTAGTACCTATATAATATATATTCTATATATTCTAATCTACTACTAGATCTACTACTAGTTTAAGTAGTAGCAGTTTAACTAAAGACACTTAAGTCAGAGTTAAAGTATTGAAATCACGAATTTATAATTAATTTTGTAGGCCTATTTATTTTAATGTTGCCTGGACAATGATATCACAATTTGCAGATATAAAATTATTCTCAGGGGTTGTAGGCCTACAATTATTGTCACACTATTGCTCTTATTTGTTAGCACAGCAAAAAAACATTAATATAAGAGTAACTCCCCCTTTTTTCCATGAAAGCAATGTCTTAGAAACCTTCTAAAGATGTCGTACAGTAAAATTAATTTAAACAAAATATTGCATTCTGTAAAATGATTTTAAAATATTTTCTTTCCTTTCATGAACAAATTTCAAAGAATATTGACAATAATGTGAAAAAAGTACATTGGATAATTTAGATGGTTTACAGAAACGTAGAGGGGGGGGGGGGGGTACATATGTCCCCGGGCGCCGACCTTAGGGGGCGCCAAAATGGGTTGGAAAAATAAATTGATATAGGTTGAGGTGGGTGCAAATCGAAAGTTTGAGGGGGGGGGTGGGTGTGTGCAAATCGAAAGTGAGGGGGTGCACATCAAAAGTTTGTCCACGGGCGCCGGGAAGGGTCGCTACGCCTCTGGTGGTTTATGTATATATATATATGTAAATATAGGCAGGTAGATAGGCATATAGATGGACAGTCAGGCAGACAGGTGGGCAGGTAGGTAGGTAGGCAGGAAGGTAATAGGCAGGTAGGTAGGTAGGCAGGTTGGTAGGCAGGTAGGTAGGTAGGTAGGTAAGTAGGTAGGTAGGTAGGAAGGTAGGTAGGTAGGTAGGTAGGTAGGTAGGTAGGTAGGTAGGTAGGTAGGTAGGTAAGTAGGTAGGAAGGTAGGTAGGTAGGTAGGTAAATAGGTTGGTTGGTTGGTAGGGAGGTAGGTAGGTAAGTAGGTAGGTAGGTAGGTGCGTCATAATGAAATAATATTAAATACATCATTGTTATGATGTGTGTTTTATCATGGTATTTTGGTGCGAATGAATGTTGGTGCGAGAGATATGACGAATGCATGTTTTATGACGCGGATGCAAGAGAGTGAAGTTTTGCCATAGGAACAGGTTGTTATGGTATGCAAACTAGGTAGTTCGGACTAGGGAGAATGTGAGAGATACTTCGTGTAATGTCGATATCAAGGATAGTTTTATGTTTATTTATACGAGAATAGTAGTTGAATAAATATTGACCAAGAAAATAACAGGCATTGTGTAAAGCGATTATCGCCTGTATCGTGGTGATGGGAAAGCACATGGTAGTGGTATGCTTTAAATGGTAACACATCACGTGATCAAACACGAGACTCTCACAGCAGCCCAAACAGTGATGCTAAATTTTCTCTTTTGTACATTTTTCGTTGTGTTTTTTTCTGGTTGCGCTTTTTTTCTGTGTGCGCTTTTTTCTGTTTAAGCTTTTTTCTGTTTGCGCTTTTTCCGTTTGCGCTTTTTACTTTCTCGTATATACGAAGTATAGAGAAAGTATTGTAATCGTGCACAAAAATAACATGAAATTTTGACAGTTTTCACCGTTTTACTCCTCAGTCCTTCATCACATCCGGAGTATAGAGGACTTATTTTAATCGGGCAAAAATTATCAATCCAGATTTATCAAAATTAAGAGGTTTTATGCGTAATCCAGTCTGAAAAACTGGGCTTTGCAATTCTGTCCGTATTGTGTGTGTCTGTGTGTCTGTGTGTAAACACGATAACTTGAGTACCGTTACAGCTAGGTTGATGAAATTTCATATATAAGTATTTTATCAAAATCGTAGATCCGTATCAACTTTTGAGCGATTTCCGATAACCGGAAGTGGTACTTTGTCTACTTTGAATTTTTCAAAAGCCTATAACTTGAGTACTATTTCAGATAGATAAATGAAATTTCACATGTAAGTATAAGATATAATTCTCTACCTTCTGTCAAATTTTGAGTAATTTCCGTTGACCGGAAGTAGTAATTTACCTTACTTCCGATTTCTCAAAAAAAACTAATGTAAATTTTTAACCCTTTATCTACTGACGGTACTTATAAGTACCACTTTAATTAAGTGCCTGTATAATTTTTAATTTAATACGAATTTTTAACATTATTGATGTAATTAATAGTATTATCTCCCCTGAGTAGCCGGTAGTTGGAGGGATCGATGTACTTTGAAAATTTTTGGTATGGCGCCAATTTCAATGTCTTGCTGTATCGGTAGTTTACAATTGTTCTGTAACGTTCTCACACACGTTCCTGATTTCCTTTTGTTTTACCTTATTCTTGAAGTATTCATCCCCAAATATTTTTTATTGGCATCTCCAATAGTCAGGCAAACGTGTTTAACTTCTAGTTATACAATTTTAATCAAATTGTCTTTGTATTAGATCGATGTTTACAAGTGGACTTATAAGTACCGTCAGGGCACACGGACATTTTTTTAGGATTTTTAGGAAATGGCAGATTTTCGATGTGGAGTGACATAAATATTATTTTGATAATTAATTATCGAAATGTACTCAAAAAAAATGATATTTACACATTTATAAGAAAGTTAGCATATGGTTTACATAAGAAATATTGTAATTACATGTTGATTTCTAGTAGTAAAAGAATAACAAGAATAAAGGTAGCAGTTGCTGGCTCGTTTACTAGGTTTAGTATACTTCATTTGTATACCAAAGCCTGGTTCTAGTTGTAAGATTTAATTTGTTAGTTATATTTACTGCAATAAACTGTCTTGCATACAATAACTAGTATTTACGTAATGTATATCTGTAGACTAGTAATAGTCGATACTTCTGCATATAGTATAGATCTCTATGGTAAATTTTAATCCGTCACCAGGAAACAGACTTCGGCTATCCTAAACACATTGAGCTCACTTCTATTTATGAAATTTACACTGTAGTGTAGACTTGTCATAACATTCTAGTAGGCTACAATTATACTAGTATTACTAGTAGTTGTGTACTGAATGACTAGGCTTTTGTTTGTTTATGCGGCTCATTGTAATAGCTATTGCAAGCTTCCAGCAAAAGCATGTTCAGTGCGCAACCGTTGCTACACCAGAATGACCACAGACAAGAATGAGGGAGCATGACATGTCGGCAACTTTTGCTGTATTTGAGGTCTAAGATGTGTTCCGATAGAAAATCCAATAAAAATCGTATTCAAAATATACTTTTGTGCTGTATTTATGTGTGAAAATTACAAAAAATGACGGTTATAATGATTGCCATGTTATTAGTTAATAAATTGTATCGTTTGTTCGTGTTTTGTAAAAAAAAAAATTTTTGAAAAAAATGTCCTACATTCCTGACGGTACTTATAAGTACCAATATCTGTTTGGGCCATTAAAAATTTATGAAACGAAATTTCCTTCGACATATGCTTTAAGTATGCCAAAAGCAATATGATAACACATTGGTTAAGAAAAAATGTCATTCAGAACATAATTCCGTAAATAAAGGGTTAAAGTACTAATAATATTGCGCGCTATTATGCACTTTTTTATTTGGCGTTCACTTGATGTGCAATTCTTTTGTCTACGAGATTTTATTCTATTTTTAAAACTTTAAGTATTTAAAATGGATTAAAAATCATGTCTATAGCCCGAGTTCCCATCCCCTGTTATTTTATATAAGAATATTTGAGAAAGTTTAGGGGAGATCACTCCCGGTTTATTTCTGTTTGCGCTTTTTTCTGTGTGCTTTTTTCTGTTTGCGCTTTATATATATATATATATATATATATATATATATATATATATATATATATATATATATATATATATATATATATATATATATATATATATAATTTGATTGCTATTTTATAAAAGTATGTAAATCACAGAACAAACATTACTTTGTATTGTGTCTACAACTTAATAAAAATGCTACTAATTTGATGGATTGCACTAAATAGGGGTCAGCTTTAATTTAATAATTGGTGAGATACTCTTGCTAATCTATGTGTAAATTGCTTTTCAGGACTATGAGTGTGTGTTTGGCCATCCAGATTTCATAACTACAACTGATGTTCAATTACAATGGATATTAGTCAGTCTCAGTGGACTATACACTGTGCCTAGTTTCATCCTCAGGTAACTGTACTGAAGGCATAATCCATTTTTTAAAGTAATTATTATAGCAAGAGATAGCATTATATGTTATAATAAATATAATGGATTTTAATCCAAAATATTGTATCAATTATTGTCTTTTCTTAAATTCTAATAAATCAGTGAGTTGTACAACATAGAGGGTATTATATTTGAATGATAATTGAAACACATATTGTTATAGAGCTCAAAACTATGTACTTATCTAATATAATTAATATACTGAAACAGTTTTATTGAAGCATATTTTATATTTTACCTCACAGAGACTGATGTGTAAGCTTAAAGTAAAGACATCAAATCAAAGTATCAGCCATAAAGAGGGTAAATATTGATAGTCTACTTCATTAATCTTCAATATGAATAAACAAAATTTTAAATCTATAATTATCTCTGTTTCTTGTTATTCATCATGTTCAGTGCTTTATCTTTTCAAAGTAATTAGTCATAGTAAAGAAATAGTAGAGATAGTAATATAAATTTGTAATGTATTTCTCTTGCTAGATCCACAAAAGAAAGTATCAAAATATTTTACCTTTATTTCATTTACAGAAAAACATTCAAAATCATATTGTGATACACAAGTCAAGCAAGTCTATGACCAGCATTATGATACAGGCCAAGAAAAAGCTGGATATTTGATTGGAAGGGTGGCACAAAAAACATGGGTTATCACTAAGGAAACAAGCTCGGGATACAGTTCACTGTTGGGACAGCAAGCCAAATACTTCTAAACTTATTTGAATCACTTTTGCTGTTTATTATAATAATTCACCCAATTGTCTTATTAAATAAATAAATTTATATATATATACACAATTCCTAATATAGAGTTTTTAAAAATGTTTTATTATAATATTTTAAAAATGAAACAAGAATTTTCATTTTAATCTGCAAAAGCTACATTCTGTACATTATTATTTTCAAACCACATGATATATTTTTCTCTTCTCTGATAAAAAATATTCCTCATATTGTTTGTGTCAAGTATTTTATTTTTATCTATGCAACACTATATTCTTATTTTATAATAATTACTTTTATGCAAATTCTTTTGAAAACTGTTCTTTATTGATTTGTATCATTTTCTTTATTTCTGAAAAATAAAACTTTGTTTGGGAATCCTTTTTTTGCTTCTTTACAAATTAATAAACATAAATACCTACCAGGCTTAATATCCAGCAACATTAAACAATTAAGTAGGACCTATTGTTCGTAATGGTAAATTTTATACTAATTAATGTCATTTCTCCTGACCACCTTGTTCTTAATACCTTCAACTGTGTCAATGTTGCTACCAATTCCAATAATTAAAACTGAAGCCATTTACTATGAAGTAAAACTTGGGTGTAATCCAAATCCACCCAGTTGCCGGGGGCAAGGTACCAAACATGATGTTTAGTAGAGGGTTAAGAAAGTATCATTAAATCACTATTAAACCCCTCCTACGCCACTGCATGTATGCATATGGACGTTTTCGGAATTTACTGTATTGCTTATAAGTCGAAAATGTGAAAAAGACATCTTTAACATTACTAGTTTGAAGAATATCATACATGTTAGCCGAAACAGGTGTATTCTAAAGTTGTTTAAATTCATTTAGGCAGTGGGTCAGACTTTACCTTTTCTTGAAATTTTGTTAAATAAAACCATTCTTTTTTTTCTGTTGAAACAGCACTGGATTTTCTCGTCATTTGTGGAAGACACTTTTATTAGTTTCTATTTATTGGCATCTTATATGTTAAAATTCATTATAATAAGGTGGTATGGCACCTTTTATGGCCAATCTAACCTTCTACTACTCAATTGTACGGACATACCTATAATTATAAGTCTATATTTTATCCCAGTTCCCTACCAGATGCTAATCCCAGTTATAACAACCACCAAATGGTAAAAATCAATAATGTTGTAAGCAAGACTATAAAACAAAATATTTTGATATGTTGTGGTATCATAATCTCAGGTCCATTGAAACTACTCGTTGATAGGCTAATTAGTGGTAAAGATTTTTATAAACATGATTGAATACTAAAGTACCAGGGCACATCTAAAATTCAGCCTCAAAAACATGCTTGTCACTATTCTTCATTCATTTAAAAATAAAAAAAAAAATAACATACAACAATCTTGAAATGTTGTCACTCAAAATAAAAGCCATAAAAATGGTAATTATAACTTTGAAAACTTATTTAATGTTAATATAAATATGTATAGAATGGAATGCTGTTGTATAAGGATGTTTAAACATAATCAAATTACTATTACAATACATGTATTGAACAAATTAAAAAAAAACATACTTTTGACCTTAAATTTTATTTTAAAACTTTCAATAATTTGATAGTTATTAACAAAATGATTTAAGGAGAGCATATATAAATTGATGTCTTTTCATAAAAATAAAGAAGCACAAAAATTGTGAGTATACCTATTGTAACTTAACAAACAATTTTAATCCACTCATTATATATTAGAAACTATAACCCTAACTCAATATATTATCAAAATCTTTAATTAATGAATACTTATGAAAAATTAAATTGTCACATTATCTGTTTCCTTGAAATCTATTATCAACCAGCACAAAAGAAACTAAGACCTTAATGATACAATTTTACTTTAGCATAAATGAGTGATACTACTTGAAGCTTTACGTCATTGTTTGAATAAGAAAATCTACTTAGAAAGTTGACTGGTTTTGTTGTTGTAAGCTACACGAAAGTTTAGTTGTAACAGAATAATAGGAGCTAGCAAAATGAAATACATACATATGTTTAAAAATGTTAATAAAAATTTTAATAACTACTAACAATATCATTAAAGTTGTAAAAGAAATGAAACAAAAAATGTGATTAAAATGAAAATGATGCATGTAGTTACTGACCACTCAGCTGAGAATGGCACTAGACTTAAGTAACCCTAACCCTGCATTTTAAATCAGCCAGATATTTAATCTGTTTATCATGCAAAAAAAAGGCTTAGCTTTATATTCCTCATTTAGTTCTAAACAATTAGTTATTTAAATTTTATGTTGTGATTTGATTTCATATTTCTTTTTATAAAATAGTCAAATAAATACTATAATAAATGCCAGTACCAAAACATGCAGTTATAAATAAAACAGACAAAATAAAAATGCAAAAACAGTGGGACAATGAGGTTTTCTTACTCTGTTAAAATTTTAATGAGTTTCATTTTATTGCTCATATCTATACATCTTAACTTATCTAAAGCTAGATGTTGTCCTTAATACATTTCAAATATTGGAGACTGTGATTTATAGATTTTTGGTGCAAGTAAACTTCATAACAACCAATTAAAAAGTCACTTCTGCCTGATTGTTAAATAGTTTTTATACATTTTAAGGCGCTATTCTTTTATAAGTGATTTTATATTCGGGGTAACATCGACTACAATCATAAACAGCAAATTCACGAAAGAGACATCCTTTTCCATTTAGCATCACAGAATCACAAGGCTCATGAGTTTTATTATAACAAACAGCCTTAGAACAATCTTTGCAAGGAGGTCGTCGCAATCTTGGAGCTTAAATGAAGAAAAGAAATACAAATATTCTACACCATATAAATATATTGCGGTGCTTTTTTAAATAGATTTTTCTTGTTATTTAAATTGGAATGGTCTCAGCAGGTTTCAATTGCTGTAAAAAATCAGACAAATATTATCAAAAGCTGAATATATTTCAGGTTCTGCTGAGACAATTTTCCCTCAACCTTTAGAATTATGCCTTTTCATTTAAAAAAATAGTTTTTGATGTGGCTGTTAGAGCAACCATAATATAATTCATTCTGAATTCATTTGTGGATGTTGATTATTCACCTTATGTGATAAGCGATCTTCAAATATACAAGATTTTATTGTATTTTAAATTCATACTTTTATTTTGAAATCATGTATGATTTTTTTTGGAAAATTCAAAATGAATATATTGTATAATAAGCTAGAAAAACTTTTGGAGCATTTTGGTAAAAGGTCATCCATAAATGACGTCACACTCATAGGGGGGAGGGGGGGGGGTCCGTAATTTTGTGATGATGTGTGATGAGGGGGAGGGGGGGGGGGGGTTCAGATGTTGCGACATCACATTTTTGCTTTATAAAAAAGCAATGTTAGAAAACGAATTTTAGATGTTATTTTGCGTTTTAGATAACTGTTTTAATAAATTATAATAGTTTAGACAAGATTTTGGAAAAATATCGATGTTTAAAAAAAATTCAACTGCAATTTTGAGGGGGGTTGTAGGTTGAGGTGTGACGTCATTTTAGGGGGGGGGGGGTGGGGGGGATCTGGCTTTTTGTGACGACGTGTGATGGAGGGGAGGGGGGAGGTAAAAATCGTCAAAAAAAGCTTGACGTCATTTATGGATGACCCCTAAAACAAAAAAATAAATGTAAAGGAATATGTAGACCTATACTAATATGTGTATGATGTTGTCCATGGCAAAATACCTAAAAAGGTTAAAATATCTTACGGTCAAAATTACAGAAAAAACCATCCCCAAAAAAACTTTTAAATACTGATTTAAAAGTGATCTTATAGACCTGATTTTTAATTTTTGTTTCTTTGAAAAAAGCAGTTAAAGCATAGCTTTTTTCAGACATGCTGCACTGTAGTGGGGGGGGGGGGGGGAGGGAGAAACAAACACTTGAAACTTCAGGTGCCCCTAAATTTTTTAATTTTCCAGGAGATGAGGTGTGGTGAGGATGGGTTGGACACTGGCTTAAGCTTAGATTTACTATATAAATACAAATAATTTAATTTTCAACTGTCAGGTGGGGGGCGGGGATATTAGTCATTATCCAGAGTGCACCCCCCCCCTTTCCTCAAGTGATACTTAAAAGAATCTATGATATGAAGGCATAAACTCATTAGCACTATATTCAGTTATCTTTAATTTCTTTGAAGCAAGTGAAGTCAGCCTACTGAGATAAGCAGGGATAATTTATATGTAGGTTAATAAAATACTTTGTTGTTTTTCAACTTGGAGCTAGTTAATATGATATTACTTTTGCTTGAAAATTATGTATAGGCCTACACTCTGTCAATGATGTAATATCTGTTTTAAATACATAAGTGTAAGACATAACTTTACATACCCTCTGGAGCCAAATAAGGATCATCCCTGGTTATAGCAAAGACATTACCAAGTAAAACTCTTGTTAAAAGCATCACTAGCTCAGTGCCTGGTTGTGATCTTTGGTCTCCATCCCCTGTAAATTTTTTTAAAAAGTATGTAAAGAAATATAACTGACACCAATATATAAAGGTACTTTTTGGTCCAAATAAAACCCAGTCTTCTTTATTTCTGCATAGTGAAGTCATGTACTCATCAGAGCACTAATCAGAGCTTGGTGAAGTCAAGATTTCATCAAGACTCAATCCTTTGAGCTGAGGTCAATTTTAAGATTAGCAATTGAGGAGATAAAAGTTTATTAAGAGCATTTTTAAAAAAAAATAGCTATAATATTAGATGCATATAATATATTCTTGCAATAGACACATCGATGGTATAAGATGTAAAAAAGGTGAAGGCGTGTAAGTCTAAAAATGAAATAAAATAAAAATAAAAATAAAATAAAATAAAATAAAATAAAATAAAATATAATAAAATACAATAAAAACCTTTTGGTCTGATGTCTGTGTACTGGTCTGCTTTGGTTGACATCTCTGCTGTATAAATGCCATTTCCCAGCATGGCCTGTAAGCACAATTTTGGATCTAGTCCATGTTTTGATAAACTCTCAAAGTATTCAGTTTTGGTGCCATGAAATAAATAATGTTCATTCACCTCTTCATAGAGTTCTTTTTTCATGAAATTTTCTAGAAGCTCAGTACTTTTTACTGGCATAGGCAGTGGGTCACAGAGTTTACCTTTTTCAGACATTCTGTTAAATAAAACTTTTCTTTGGCTTGCATACTGTTGAAATAGAACAGGATTTTCTATTCTTCTAACATCAAGTACCTCTATTGTTGTATGCTTCTGCAGCCCTGTTGCATCAGCTCCTACGCCAACTTTACCTGAATCCCAAGTAGCCAGTACTAAATCAGTGACAGCTTTTTTTGTTTCCTCATCCACTTTTACTAACAGCTTTTTCTTTTTTAATAAACCTAATTTAAATTTTTTTTCCCAAAATCCTCTTTTTTTGTATAAATTCCAGTAAGAAGGACATGTTTCATTAATACTTGAAGCATGACCCAAAAATTCAATGGTCTTTCTAGCTGGTGTACTTGATGATGTAATACAGTGTTTGGGCCACTTTTTAATAATTGTCATAATTTCTTTCTTAAAAAATTCTTCCAAAATATCAACTGATTGTTTTTTCCCTTTGATTGTATGACTGACGCTGTCATTGCCATTAGTCATCTCAACATAAAGGTGCAGCCCTTTAACTTTTTCTTCTACTGCCTTTAAAAAATCTATAGGCCAGAAATCCATTGCTTCCTTTGACATTTTTGATGTATACAGGCATTCAGTTTCTATGAGTTTCTGAAGTTTTATGGCCAGTTTTGCTGATTCTTTACAATCAATAAAGCAGATATCTACAGTAACACACTGGACTTCACTTGTGTCTAAATAGCCTACAGTTAACTTTTTGGTACTTTCATCTTCGGAGTCGTCATCCTCTTCAAATGATTCATCAGTATCATCATCACCAGCATCTTTATTAGTAAAAGTAGTTGATGCTACATTAACAAATTCTTGAAAATCTTCTTTGTTTACAATTATATTTACTTTACTTAAATCATTTTCCTCCAAGAATGAATGGATAGCAGTTATTAAAGGCTCAGAAATATCTGCTGTTGTGCCATTGAACAGTTTGTTTAAAGTTTTAGAAGAAATAGAAATTGTACTGGCTCCCAGAGACAGTGCTTCTTGAAGAATACCATTGATGATGTAATCTAGAAGTGAACTTAGTGAACTTTGATCATGTTGACCAACCAAAACACAACATTCTGCCCTGACATTTGGGCTCAAAGTGTCAGTGTTCATAAATACTTGAATGTCATCGGTCATAGCATCATCATCCAACATTACCTCATGCTGAAATAGTGACTTTTTTTTATCAAAACTTTTATCTCTTTTATCCAGAAACATGACAATGATGTCTGATTTTTCCTTGTGTAAATTGCCTGTTTTTACATAAACAAAACTGTTATTTGACTGAAACTTCTGACAAGCAGCATCAAGTTCTGATTCAACAGGCTTGATACAAGAGTTATCTGGTATGTTTAGCAGAATGATACATTTCTCAGACTTTTCCATCTCACGGATCTGTTGCCTCACTTCATCAGTATTTAAACCCAACACCACCAGTGTAAGATCTTCAGTCTTGGTGTACATGGTTGTGAGGTCAAACACTTGATGTTTTATTTGGTTAACAAAGTCTACTAAATTTGAGTAAACTTGATCTACAACAGCATAGCTTTCTTTGAATTTAACTTTAATACCATCTTCCCCTTCTGATTGTTCCAAAACTTCAACATCTTTTAGAAGTGAACAAAACCTTTTAGTAACATATTTATACACATACTTTGCTTTAATCCCCTTCAGAGAAAACTCTTTTTCAACAACATCAAAACTTTTAAGAAAAAGATTTATTTCCTTTTCTGCTTCAATCATGTCTTGTTTACAACTAACTAAACATATTTCAGTATTCTGTCCAGTCCATGAAATAAAAACAATGTATTTTTTTTCTAATTTCACTTTTAGGGTTTCAAGCTCTTTTACGGCTATTGGCACTTGAGCCTTGAATGTCTTTCTAATGTTAAATTCATGGCTTAAGTCATTGACAGTGCTGTATAAAATATCTTCAGCTGTAGAAGCAAGGGTTAACTTGGTGTCAGTGATCGACATTTGAACATGTTGGGATTTTAAAAAGTTTGTTATACACTCTTCAGCTCTGACATTACATAGTATTTCCAGTGATATCTCTTTTATTTTGATACTTCTAATTTTTTGTAATATATTTATTTTATGATATGCAACAGCTTCTTTCACACCTCTTAAAATAGCTATCTTCTTCAATGCATCATAATCAACTGTGCAATTTTCAAATACACCAAGACATTCCTCCAAAAAATAAATCATTACCCCTGGCATTTTTATTTCCTCTTCAACTTGTTTAACTTTGTCATCAACACTTTTCAAGAAAAGCATAATTTCATTTTCTGCATGAGTTACATCTTGTTTCCAGCTAACAAAACTTATTTCAGTATTCTGAGTCCATGTGACAAAAAGCAAATATTTTTTTTCTAAACTGGCTTTCAAGTTTTCAAGTTCCTCTACATCTATTGGTTTTGGAGACTTAAAAGTCTTCCAATTATTGCATTCATTGTTTACATCCCTAATTGTGCTGCACAACACCTCATCAGTTTTTGAAGCCAGGGTTAAAATGTTAGCATTCATTAAGAAATGTACATTGTATGCTTTTAACATATTTTTTACAATTCTTTTTGCTCTAATGTTTGATAATATATCCAGTTTTATTTCTTTCATTTTTATATTTCTAATTTTTTCTAATATGGTTATCTCCTGAATATTAACTGCATCTAAAATGCCATTTAAAACTATTTTTCTCTTAGTTGCATCATATTTAACTGTGCAATTTTCAAATGTTCCAAAACATTTTTTGACAAACTGTAGCTGTAAATCTGACACTTTTATTTTGTCTTTTACTTGCATAATTTTCTGATCCTCAGGTTTGCTTAATTGTTTCTCATGGTGAGTTTTGCTACTAGATCTAACAAATTTTTCCATCACCTGATTTAAATATATTTTTCGATTGATGATGATGGATTTTATTTGTATGTCTGTTACATTGTTTTCAAATGAATTCAACAATTGTGGTTCACCACTCTCTGAAAAGGTTTTAAGGTTCTTCTTTTCTACATTACTATCCTCAAACTCACAATTTCCCCTAGCAGATTTCACACGACTGGTACCACTTGTAGATTTTGTGTTCATTCTTATGTAATACGTAACCTACTTATTACTATTTTCATCCATGTAGTAAATTCTTTATAGTGTGCCACCTTTACTAAACTATCACTGTCTCTATTATATTGCAAAATACAGGAATGTGCTGACTTCAAGATAATCAATGCTTGTTCATATAAATTCAGCATACTATGGTTCAATTAAAATATATTTTTTTTCTAATGGAATGACTGGATGTGGAAAAGCTGCCAGATTGTTACTGAAGAAAAAAACATTTAATTAATTTTTGTCACTGACTTTGGATAATAAGGAGGGTTCTTCCATAAATTATGTCATTTCTTGGGGGGGGGGGTAGTAATTTTTTGACAATATGTGATATGGATGAAGATGAAATTCAGATTGTGCGGTGTCACACTTTTGCATTTTGAAGAAGTAATGTTAGAAACTGAATTTAGCTTTTATTTAGCATTTTAGTAAAATGTTTTGATTAATTATAATTTAATAAACATTAATTAATATAGAATCTAGTCAGTCAATATTTAAAAAAGAAATATATGTCTTAAAAAAACTGCAATTTTTAGGGGGGTTGTAGACTAAGGTGTGACTTTTGTATGGGGGTGGGGCTGACTTTTTGTGTTGATGTGTGACAGTGTGAGGTAAAAGTTGTCAAAAAATTTGACCTCTAAAATGGTTAGGCCTAGGCCTAGATCTAGATACTACGATCTAGATAGCTTAAATGAATAGGATGATAGGATGTATAATATGATTTTTGTTGTTGGTATTTCTAGCTGAGTTTAGAAAAAAAAACAGATAACATATTAAATTATTAATAATATATTACTACTATAGGCCTATACTTAACTATACTATATTATATATATAACTATTCTGATCTAGGCCTCTCCGATCCTCTGTGTAGTGACTAACTAAAACAGCATTAGGGTCCGCCACTGTTGATGAACAGATAAAGAAACAATACAAACTTGGAAGATTTAGTCATACAAGACTAGAGTAGAATCATAGATCTAGACTCTAGAAGTTAAAAGAAAATTGTCTCTTTTTTACTTTAAAAAAATCGGAAATTCCCATAAACATTTTTTGTAAAAAATTGTTAATTCTGAGAAATAAAGAGTTTTTTTCGCATTTTAAATACTCCTTTTTTTTTCTAATAAAATAAGCAAACACAACTTTGACCAACAGATGAATGTTACTGGGGACGCTTGGCTGGTTAGCCTATTAACGTATTGTTAGTATGCATCGGGTAACAACATTAATTTGTAAAAAAAAATTACTATGTTTTATCCAATTAAAATAATTAGGAAATTAGGGAAAGAGGGGTGACACCTACTAATAATCCAAATTTTTTTTAGAAGGTGGGCGGACGTGGCACGGGTTTCCCATACTGCCACTCACTCTCCGTAGTAGTGGAGTAGAACAAATTTCGGCGACCGCCCGGGTGTCAAGGACGTAAAGGGGTGCTCTCGTGAGCCACCGGTTACGCCATCGCAGGAGCGCCGAGTACTGCCTCTGGTTTGTTTAATAATCAATTGTCATGTGCCACCGTGTAAATATTGTAGGGTGCTCTTTAAATCGAACATAGGTCCCATAATGCTCACAGGATAGCCAGGGGCTCCAAATCGCACCCTGCCGGGGCCTAATACCCATCGTATCCATACTCTACCACACTTTTCAAAACAAAAGGATGCGCCATTGCACTCATGGAAAAATCTTGGGCGCCAAATCGAACTCAGCCGGAGCGCCGCTCCTGTGAAATTGAGTTTTGTTCGTAGAAAATTCAAATTTTCATGGCGATCGAATGAATGGCGTATTAAATAAAGGACAACCAAACCTACAAATCCACATACTTTCATTTTTAAAAATATACAGCCTAGCCTACACGTCCGCGTATCCCAAGTGTATGGCGCACATTAACAACGAATATAGACGCCTTAGTTCTCACGGGGGAACCCGGGGCGCACCGGGCTACACGACCGTTGGGGCGCCGGCTGACGTGCCTGTGCAGTTTGACCGTTGAATCAAGTGTATGGATTCCAGGTACAAAACTCTAAAATAAAATTAAAAAATTAATGGCAGAAATCTTTCATGGGCCAGGGGTTTTTGTAGGCATATCTTCACAAAAATGTCTGGAAAAAAACCTGGCAGGAGCATTCCCAACGACCTCCCAAAGTTTCTTAGCATGTGGATGAATTATGTATTAATGCATCAAGGACTGACAAACAAAAATCTTAATATAGTGTTATTAGCGTCATATTGATTAATGATTAATTACATCAACTAACAAAATGCCATAAGGTTAAAACTAGTAGGAAAGTATTGACAAATGTCGGACAGCTTATGTGAAAACACAGTTCATAGTTGTTATAAAAAATAATAAAAGGGCTCAATCGTAAAAATGGATGTTTAGTAAGATGGAGTTTCGGGGAGGGTAGACAGTTAAGAGGGAGATGCAGGTCTCTGGGTCTTTTGTGAGATACTACACCCGTAAATGTTCATACATTGCTACAAACCTCAACTGAATGGGAATGAAATGTATGAAAATTTACGGGTCACGGATACAGTATCCCACAAAAGACTCTCAAAAGAGTCATCAAAGAAGGAAAAGGCCATATGCCTTGCTTACACTCATTTTACAGCCTACATCAAATATTATTTCGTACACTGTTATTCCTTTGCCTCTTCTTTGCTGTTAACTAAGACTTCATCTTTAATTTAACAACACAGACAAGATGGTGATCAGATCCTATGTCGGGTTCTCACTTAGCTCACACATCCTAATGTACGCCCCACGTGTGATATGAATCATCTTGTTTTTGGTATGATGTTCTGCTGATATCCAAGTGTCTTATGTCAAATTTGTGTGTGTTATCGTAAGCTCATTTGACAATAGAAACTCGTGGATACACGCGGCCAACTAAGAAGAACTGTATTTTAATATATTGTAATATACTGTTTTTTCCATGCAACTTCTTCTTCGTTCTTAATTTTATTGTTGGGAGAGACCCCCATCCAACAAAATTAAGGATACGTGTCAACTGGTTATGTGCCATTGAGGCCATTGACTCCGATTTCAGCCTGCTTTTCTTTTTGGATTTGCTTCCATAACCTTTGTCCAACCAAGAACAAACTACTAGGCAGCAGATGTTTGATTTTGGAGTTGTCTATCCAAGAAAAGTGGCTGCCCCCAGCTAACGAGCCTCATCTGCCGAGGGCTCGAACTCGAGACTTTTCAGTTTAGCAACCATGAGCTTTACCGACTCGACCGTGCCGACCCATTCCCATGCAACTGAAATCCTCCTCCCCCCTCTAAGTGTAAGATCTTGACGGCCGGATATATATATATATATATATATATATATATATATATATATATATATATATATATATATATATATATATATATCGTCCCCCTAGTATTATCTTGTTCTATCTCCCAAAATGTAGTTTTGAGAAAAACGCATTTGAAGTTTCACGGGGTCTGATTTACCTATTAAAAATATTTTAAACTCATTTATTTTTTATAAAATGTTAAAGGGCATTAAACAATGAGCATTGATGCTATTTTTATGACTTTATGTAGCAATAGAAGCCCAAAAAAATTATTTTTCACTTTTGAGATAGAACAAAATACTCTCAACTAGATCAGGATAAGAAAATTGTATAATGTTATAAGTCAAATTTTGTTTTTTTACAGACAGTTTCAATAAATTTCTAGAAGTGTAATGCATTTTTTATGAGTAATAATATACTTTTGTATGAGTAATATCTTCTTTTTGTAAATCTGACTGTCCTTGGTCATTAATTTTCACTTTTTATCACTTCCATAGCAAAATTTATATATTAGAGTACATGTGACATGACATGTTTTTACAGTTCTTTATAAGTGGGTTCGTGCATTAAAATGTAAGGTTTAATATGTAACTTTGGGTTATCTGCATACATTAACATAATTTGATTTAGTCAGTGGCGAGTCTACCCTATAATTTTATTTTAACCCTTTATTTACGGAATTTTGTTCTGAATGAGATTTTTACTTAAACAATGTGTTACTATATTGCTTTTGGCACATTCAAAGCATATGTCGAAGGAAATTTCGTTTCATAAATTTTTAATGGCCCAAACAGATATTGGTACTTATAAGTACCGTCAGTAATCTAGGACATTTTTTTCAAAAAATTTTTTTTTACAAAACAGGAACAAACGATACAATTTATTAACTAATAACATGGCAATCATTATAACAATCACATTTTGTAATTTTCACACATAAATACAGCACAAAAGTATATTTTGAGTACGATTTTTACTAGATTTTCTATGGAAACACATCTTAGACCTCATACACAGCAAAAGTAGTCGACATGTCATGCTCCCTCAATCTTGTCTGTGGTCTTTCTGGTGTGGCAACGGTTGCCGGAATGAATATGCTTTTGCTGGAAGTTTCCAATAACTAGTACAATGAGCCGCATAAACAAACAAAAGCCTAGTCATTCAGCACACAACTACTAGTAATACTAGTATAATTGTAGCCTACTAGAATGTTATGACAAGTCTACACTATAGTGTAAAGTTCATAAATAGAAGTGAGCTCAATGTGTTTAGGATATCCGTAGTGGATTACTCTTTTCTGTTTACTGATTAAAATTTACCTTATAGATCTATACTATATGCAGAAGTATGGACTTTTACTAGTCTACAGGTATACATTACGTAAATGCTAGTTATTGTTGGCAAGACAGTTTATTGCAGTAAATATAACTAACAAATTAAATCTTACTACTAGAACTAGGCCTTGGTATACAAATGCAGTAAACTAAACCTTGTAAACGAGCCTGCAACTGATACCTTTATTCTTGTTATTTTTTACTACTAGAAATTAACATGTAATTACAATATTTCTTAGGTAAACCTTATGCAAACCTTCTTATAAATGTGTAAATATCATTTTTTGAATACATTTCGATAATTTATTATCAAGACAATATTTATGTAACTCCACCTAACAAATCTGCCATTTTCTAAAAATCCTAAAAAAATGTCCGTGTGCCCTGACGGTACTTATAAGTCCACTTGTAAACATCGATCTATTACAAAGACAATTTTATTAAAATTGTATAACTAGAAGTTAAAAGCGTTTGCCTGACTATTGAAGGTGCCAATAAAAAATATTTGGGGTTGAAAACTTGAAAAATAAGGTAAATCAAAGGGAATTCAGGAACGTGTGTGAGAACTGTACAGAACAATTGTGAACTACCGATATAGCAAGACATTGAAAATGGCGCCACACCATTAATTTTAAAAAAACATTGATACCTCCGACTACCGGCGACTCAGGGGAGATAATACTATTAAAAACCTCAATAATTTTTAAAATTAGTAATAAATTAAACATAATACAGGCACTTAATTAAAGTGGTACTTATAAGTACCGTCAGTAGATAAAGGGTTAAGATTAACTGGATAAAGAATTATATTGACTGTAAATTTTAGTGTTTTTCACATTATTGTCGCCTTCTAAATGACGTCACGTGCGGATCACACCACGCCCCCAGCCTTGTGATACAATTGGAATTAAAGTATTAATACACTAAATGCAAAACTCAGGAATATGCTTAAACAATAATGTATTAATTTTACACAATATGCACAGTTCCTAATGCAAAAACAAAACAACCAATCTTGTAATTGAGTATTGAGAATATACATAAACACTGTTTCTTTTCTTTTAATGATGCTGCGCAACTTGAATACAGCAGCGCCAATACCAATATCATTGACACTGCATTACCAGGTCTCTGTTGTTTTTATTGTTCTCTTTCGCACTTCTCTGTGGATAGAAAAAAAGATAGACTACATCAGTACAAAGTGCAAAAACAGAAGGACTTATTTCCCCCACCCCCCTCTGCTACACTAATACTAAACTGAAAACCAGGCAGATAGGCCTATAAACGTATATTCATGGTTTTAAGACTAATCTATCTATCTATCTAATACTACTGAAACTCAACTTGGTTTACATGTTTGAATATTTATTTGTTTGTTTGTTTGGCTGATCGAGTATTGTGATATGTTCTACTCTATCTGGAGAGCTGTAAAATAGTATGTAGGTAGAGAATAATTTTTTAATGCAGACAGACTGTTAATCAAAAATTTATTTAAAGACGTTAATTAATTTATTGATTTATTCATAGGTATACTAACCACAATTTTTTTTAAAAGATTTGAAAAGCCACTAGACTCGACGGAAACAGTGACGTCACATGATGTGTTTATTTTTTTACATCGATAATGGCGGCCTATCGAAGAAGATTGTGTTCCCATTCCAATGTTTAACGCGTTCTAAAGCTAATTTTCTGTCGGCTTTAACTTTAGCAATACGTCCGTTTGCTGTATTTATTACGTTCCAACACTTATATCAATTTTCAACTGTCTTTTTCATTTAGTTTTACGATAAATTTCTCTAGATCTAAAGATCAGCTGTCGAAGGAAAGTTATGAATCTAGCCTAGATCTAGATCTAGCCTAGATCTAGGTCACTAGACTCAATGTAAATTCTAGATCTAGAATCTATTTCAGGCCTAAATATATCTAGAATCTATTTCAGGCCTTAATTATTTTATATAAATCTTTGTTTGGCTAATTTAAGATAAAATTTAATTTGAAAGTTACTACTACTAGACTTAGATCTAGATCTAGATCTATGCGCGTAAATCAAGTTGCATAAGGAGACTCAAAGTATAGTATAAAAATTCACTTGTGACGTCACGAGTAAATAGCTAAGTTGGTAGTGTAGACGGCTCTCATGCGGGTGGCACAGGTTATAGCCAATACGTCAATGATATTTTTTTTTTCAATTTTTTTTTTAGATGTGAATGATAAAGTTGCCTATCTGAACTTGGCAGGATACAGGGCAGGTGAAGTAGAGTTCATCTGTTTCTTTGTCCTAAGCATATGAAAGGATAGTGTGGTCAGAGACATGCTCGGCTGGAATCGTTTTTTAAACGATAAAAACATGTTGTCTGAGACTTGGCTGGACACTGGGCAGGTGAAGTAGAGTTGAGTAGGTCACATGTGACGTCAGTATATGAAGGGATAGTCCGAAATCGGTGTTTTCGGTGTTTTTAAAACATAAAAAACATATTTTTGAATGTGGGGTCTGTTTTTTGTGACGATAAGTGACACTGCAGTAGCGTAGCGAGGAGGGGGGGGGGGGCGGGAGGGGGAGAAAGGGGGGGGGGGAGGGGAGGTGGAGGGGGGAAGGGGGGGGGCGGGGGGGACATATGTTGGGGCGCCAAAATGGTTTGGAAAAATAAATTGAAAGGTTGAGGGGGGTTCAAATCGAAAGTTTGAGTAGGGGGGGGGGGTGCACATCAAAAGTTTGAGGGGGAGGGGGGGTTGCAAATCGAAATCTTGCGGGGGGGGGGGGGGGGTTCAAATCGAAAAGTTTGTCCCCGGGCGCCGGGAAGGGTCGCTATGCCTCTGAGTGACAGACGTGATGTTTTTTGATGGATGACCCCCGAAACCCACAGTTATCCAACGGATGACGGGTATTCTAGTACGTTACTAACAATGAATTACTTCACATTTTGATATGTAACAAAGACATTGTTTTCATCATCCATATATTGGAACACCTCCTCATTATGATTTTGATAATATAAATACAAAGTAAACCCTACAGATACTATAGAGTCCTTTCATATGACGTCACGTCCGTTCGTGATACCTACGCCCGCCGCCACAGTGGTGTACACCAGACGTAAACACAATCAGCTGTTCACCAGCTCTGGACGCGTTCACTGTATGTAAAGAACCGCACCCGCGGAAAAGGAAAAATACGTTAAAAAACTTGAACTCTTAGGAATTGAAGATCCTTATAATGTTATTGACAGTTTCGTAGATAATATAAATATGTGGCCAAAATTTCTAAATAAAAATACTGTTAGTAATACTGTTTGCGTTTAGAGTTTAAGTAGACGAATCTGATCAAATGCAGTTCTCGATACTTTGTTTCAGGTAAGGACAGTAAAATAATAAACTTCATTTTAATTATAAAAGATAACTATTAATAAAAGACAAAGTCAAAAGTAATAATAAGAAGAATAAGATCTAATAGTAGGCCTAATAATAGTGTTTTAATATCTAGATCTAGAATCTAGCTCTAAACATGGCGTAAACAAAATTCGGACCACAGATCTTGATTCTGGATTTAGGGTGACTGACTCCGCTGGGTAGACATAGAATCTAGAATCTACTTCTTTACTTAAATTTAATTACAAAATTTAGATCTACATTCGATTCAAAATACACCCATAATAAATCAAAAGTAGTCATAATAGGCCTAATAAAGCATTTAATTGTCTCTAAGATCTAAAATCTCGCTCTATAATCTAATCATTTTTTGAGCAAACGAAATTTTCTGATATTGAAATAGATTGTATGACTAGACTTAGATCTAGAATCTGCTACTTAAATTAAATTGTGAAAACTTTATACAAGCATGTAGTTGATATTACTGTAGTAGAAGGCTTTAATAAATTACTAAGGCCTACCTACTTTCAGTGGCGGAACTAGAAAAAAGGGGCTCCCCCGCAAAGAAAAAATTAGGAGCCCCTATATATATATATATATATATATATATATATATATATATATATATATATATATATATATATATATATATATATATATATATATATATATATATATATATATATATATATATATATATATATATATATATATATATATATATATATATATATATATATAATCTATATCCTAAATGAGTAATTAAGTCTACTTCAGGGGTCGGCAACCTTTTGAGACAGAAGAGCCAAAAGTTACAATTTACAAAATTTCCAAGTTTTTAAAGAGCCGCCAACACTCTTATATTATTATTTTTAATATTATGATCTTTAATTATGATTTATTATATATATGCACAAAAAAATTAATTTCGCAAGGGCGGCGCCCCAGGGAGGGGGGGGGGTAGTGGTTCGATTTTTCTCTATATACGGTAAAAAAAATTGTATGCGTTTCGACACAGTTTATCCGAGTGCCATGAAACTTTGGGGAGTAAATGAAAATACTCCCCAGAAGATTTCTGCGAAAAAAAATTAAAATTTCTTCTGTGCGGCGTCCGAGTTAGTGCATTTTTTTGTTAATACACGTTTTGGCGCCCAGAGTTCCAGAGCGGCTATGTTAGTACTTGGCAGCATCCGTTAATCGGGCTTTCTGCATTGCCTAGTCGTAAGGGGTACTACTATATTCAGCAGCAAAACTGCAACAGACGCAACCGCCGGCACTTCGTCCATTGCGCGACCCGAAGAGCCCCGGGCTCACCTGCGAGCACTATAGCGCCTACATTCGTTTTTTTTTAAATTCTGTACACTATAGACACGACGGGCAACAATACGTTCATTTTAAACAACGCGATAGGCTATGGATACAATGGATTGCTATAGTCGCTCACTAAATTGAGTCACTGCAGGGTGCGATTTGGCGCCCAGGGCTATCCCGTGAGCACTAAGCGCCTACCTAAATTTTAAGGAGCACACTACAAAACGACATTCCGACATTCGATAATTAAACCGAGCTAGGGGCCGTACGCGGCGCCCCGGCGGTAGTGGTATCGGGTTCACGAGAGCGCCACTTACCGTCGGTGAGTGATTAACGGTGATATTACGGTGAGTGATTAACTTACACTCAAGGCTTTCATACAGCACGCCATTGTGGTGGGCGGTAGTGTAGGAAACCAGTGCCCCGATAAATATGATCCAAACACAGGAATTGTTTACATTTAAATAATTCACGTTTTAGGAAACAAGGAAGTAGTTCTACATTGAAATATCGAGTAACTAAATGTTCTAATAGAATAGCGAGTGTTTAATGTTTATATTTATTAGTATATCGTTCATTACTGAGTGTTGCAGAATAATACATTTATGAGTTTTAAAAATAAAATAAAATAATTATTTATGTTTGTGCATCGAGCTGAAGAGCCGCATCTTGACACCTAAAGAGCCGCATGCGGCTCGCGAGCCGCAGGTTGCCGACCCCTGGTCTACTTCATTGCAATAAATAACTGTTCTGAGAGAACAAACCAGACAAATTTAGTCCAAACTCATCTTGGGTTAGAAATAATCATGGCCACAACAAGATATGCTGGTCAAAAATATATAAAGACGTAAGCTTGATTCGTGAATGGTTTCTCGCAATATGTTTATTTTTTTCATTTTTTGGCTTTTATAATATCAATTTTGAAAAAAATTGATTTTTATAGCTATACCATTGTTTATTACGTTTTATTTAAATAACAATTCAGAGAATCAATTGCTTTTTAATATACATAGTACAAAACTATTTAAATGAGCTTCGTGGGCATACCTATTTTAAAGAAGGGCAGTAAGTCATGGAAGTAGTGTGAATGTTTGCCTACCTTTCAAACTATAGCTCTTGTAGATTTTAAAATATTTTTCTACGCAACAATCTCTGCTATAGTAGACCTGTTTTTTTTTTTTACAAAACCACTTTCAAGATGCATGAAAAACATAATTTTTGAAACAAAAAATTCATTGTTTTTCGGTCAGCTCTGGGCCCCTAAACGTCCTGGCACCCCCCCCCCCCCCCGCATTGCGGGGTCTGGCGGTATGGTAGTTCCGCCCCTGCCTACTTTGTTGTCTTTTTACAGCAATGTGTATCTGATACTGGACTGAGTTTAATTAAATTCAAATTCATATCTAGTAATTGGTCTACTAAGTTTTTTGTAGCCTAGTAGTACAATCTAGATCATACGAGCCAACAACTAATAACCACATTATTATTATTTGGTTAATGATTAGGCTAATTTTTTAAAAATCCACTGTTTATAAAAGAAACAAATCAAGCTAGAAACATTATAAGTGAGATGGTTTAGAATAATAACAATGGACCCAGTCTACAATTGATACAATTGCAGGTCTACATAGGGCCTACAGTCTAGTAGTTTACAGTAGGCACCTAGTGTGTAGCTAGTATACTCGTGTGTAGCTGTCCAGAGTTAAGATTCTTAATGCCTTAATGCACGGGTTCCCAGCCTGGGGGTCGCGACCCCCCTGGGGGTCGCGAAGGTCTTTCTCGGGGGTCGCCAACTGGTATACTAAACCTTAGTAATTTGAAACAAAACATAAATATTTAGAAGAATTTTTGAAATTCGGCTTCATTAACATCACTGGAAATGTAATAGAGAAGAAACAAAGCGCACTGTACAAAGTTGTTCTCAGTCACGAATCTATGAAATCTTCAAAACTAAAACGTCATTTGAGACGAGTCATTCGGAATACACCAAAAAATATATGGAGTTCTTTCGTCGATAAGAAGCTAGTTGCAAACGCCAGTGACTTGATCGAACAGGAAGTTTTCACCAGCATTAGTGCAAGCATCAAATGAAGTCGCGATAGAAAATGCCAATCAAAAAAAAAAAAAAAAAAAAACAATAGGAGAAAATCTCATCAAACGCTGCATGTACGTAAATGTTAAATAACACATTTTTATTGAAATTAAGCTTTCACCATTGTTTGCTTTTCAAGATGATAAATCAACAGACGTGAATTCGTGTTCGCAGTTGCTGGTCTGTGTCTATATTCATGCGGATGATAGCATAGATAAAAGAGTTGCTCTTTTGTGAAGATAGCATGGAGAAAAGAAATATCTTTTTTGAAACTGGATGATTAAATTGGGTTAGAACGGCTGTGGGGGTTTGTACGGATGGTGCGCCATCATGTTTAGCTCAAATTTCAGAAAACAGACAAGATTTAGCTCCCTAACCGCTGCCTTAACCAATCGACATCAAGAGTCCATTGCTAGTATAAGTCGTAAATTATATAAAATCTGGAGCCTTCAAAGAACTGAGCAAAAACATTAATATAGATCACGAGGTTCTGCTCTTCTACACTACAGTACGCTGGCTGTCAAACGAAATGTTGTAAATTGTGTTTTCGAATTGAAATCTGAAATCAAATTGTTCTTGGGAGTGCAAAGGAAACAAGGCTTTTTGGTATACTTAAAACGACATAGAGTGGTTAGAGAGAGTATCAAACCTAGCAGATATGTTCGAACATCAAGATAAGCTTAACCTGAAGCTTCAGGGAAAATGAACGAATATTATAACTTTCCATGATAATCTCGGGGCATTTTTATCAAAGCTGCAAAATCGGTAAAGAAAACAAATCTTAGAAATATTGTAAATTTGAGAAACTCTGCAGTGTGGTAGATGAATCTGATTGTGAGATAATTAAAATTTTGAAAGAAGAGATTTCTGGGCATCTTGAATCTCTTGAAAACGAACTGTATCGCTATTTTTCTGAGATGAAAAAAGAAGAATCTGCATTCACGCATTACCCACTCTCTTCTTCCCTTGATGTTGCCAGCATTCCCGATGAATTACAAGATGAATTCTTTGATTTGCAGAATGATTCCGAGTAAGATGAAAAACTGCAGACACAATTTTGGTGTAGTATTCACCATTCATACCCAAACGTAAAATTGATTGACTTTTCGAGAATATATTTTCAACACTATTCTTCGATTAAAAACAAAATTAAGATAATTATAATGACATAGGTTGGCGTTAACAATTTAAAAAAAAAATTAAAAACTTAACCACGAAAGTTTAGTGAATAGTATGCAATTTTACTCATGCTATTAAAACAGTTATCAAGAGTAGTTCATATTGAAAGTCTACTAGAAAATCTTATTTTAGTGCTTATTAATTTCCATACTAATTTCGGCTTTTTAATACTATGGGGGTCGCGGGTCACTTAATTTTTATAAAAGGGGGTCGCCACTCGAAAAAGGTTGGGAACCACTGCCTTAATGCTTTCCCCTGATAAGCTATGTGTGCTATAAATGACATAACATGACATCGAGGTGAGAAATGTTGAGGGGAGAGCAGTGGGACTTTCCCCTTTGTTCTCCCTGCTGGGCCCTGAGGGTCAAAATTATATAAGAAATACTATCTCTGTGGGGCTGGGTATCACGGAGGTGAGACACTTTCAGGGGAGGGCAGGGCAGGCTCCTCTTTGGTTTAATTGTGGGCTAGATACATGTGGGGACAGCCATCATGAGGGTTGAACATCAGTATTAATGTGTCTGATCACTTCCCTGCTGGATTATAAGGGTCTTAAATTGTATCACATGCTACCCATATTGGTTATTACCCATGGATTATATTAGTCGTTGAAGTGTGGGTTTTGTAGAAGTTAAGTGGTCTCACGATTACTACAGTAGATAACCTAAAATATATTACTGCATTTGATCAGATTCGTCTACTTAAACTCTAAACGCAAACGGTATTACTAACAGTATTTTTATTTAGAAATTTCGACCACATATTTATATTATCCACGAAACTGTCAATAACAGTAAAAGGATCTTCAATTCCTAAGAGTTCAAGTTTTTTAACATATTTCTCCTTTTCCGCGGGCGCGATTCTTTACATACGGTGAACACGTCCAGCGCTGGTGAACACGTCCAGCGCTGGTGAACAGCTGATTGTGTTTACGTCTGGTGTACACCACTGTGGCGGCGGGCGTAGGTATCACGTGATTTAGGTCACGTGTTTGCAAGGACTCTATACTACTAAACAATACAATTAGTATGGCGTATACTACGGTATACATTAACAATATTAAGCCTTTTATCAATTAAGATATTTTAACAAAAAAAAAAACAAACTTTGAACTAAATATGTGTAAAATAACACAGTTAACACAACATATAAAAGATAAATATACTTACGATTCAGGATCTGGTAATTCAGTCAGTTTATTTGCATGACAACCATAATCGACTAAAAGATGTTCACACGCCGCCATTTTGATCAACAACGCACAAGTCACATGACTTAAACAGCTAATTTCATTGGCAGAATCGGACATAGAACATTATAATTCTAGCGTATCCAAGGAAAATTTATACATTAGTTATATACTGTTAGAACAGAATCATATTACAAAATTGACATAGAACAAGATTATACTGGCCAAAGGCATCAACTTGTAGTTAGAACAACGTCAAATTGAAAAGTTTGGTAGGAAGCAGATGACTTAAAGTCACGTAGATAAGTGGAGATTGAACATAGTGCTTTTCTACATCATAGTGTCGAGTTTTTCGAAAAAATCAAAATTTGTAGTTAGAACAAGATAATACTGAGGGGGACGATATATAGAGGCCTATATATATATATATATATATATATATATATATATATATATATATATATATATATATATATATATATATATATATATATATATATATATATATATATATAGTTTGCAGTGGCGTAGCGAGGTCGGGTGTCACCCGGTGCGGCACTTAATGGTGTCACCCCCCCAGAGGCGTAGTGACCCTTCCCGGGGACAAACTTTCAAGTTTTCGATTTGCACCCTCCCCCCCCCCCCCCTCAAACATTCGATTTGCACCCCCTCAAGTTTTTCTCTATATATTTTGCTTTTTTTTTGCCTTGGTGTCACCCCCCTAAATGGTGTCATGAATATCAAGTGGTTTCAATTATTAAAAACATACACAATATAAAACCACACGCAAATAAGAAAATTGGTCCTTTGTTTGTTAAAGCATATTTGTACATTAGTGTCTCAGTTTTCTTCATTATCTAGCACAGTTTCTTGCCTCTATTTGTAAACCATGACCATCTAATCCCTAGTTAATACTTAACCTTAGTGTAAATTAAAAATAAAATAATTAACCAATAATAATTAACTTGATTAAAAAAAGTGGAACCAAATCTTTATTAAAAAACCAAAAGGTAAACACACTACAATAAAATCATATAAAATAACTCCAAAACAAAACATCCAAACAGACCAAAAAATCTGAAAATTTAACAATGTATCGGTTTAAAATGATAAATTGATTAGTATCGTGTCATAAAGATAGCAACAGACACATGAGAATGATATAAAAAAAAAAAACAAGACATAATCGTATGAGCCGACTCCCAATAATATTTCTAATGACGCCAGATTATTGCTGTAGTGTAATTCACGTTGACCACAGTTTTCCATAAATTAGAAAATCGAGTAATCTAAGTGCAATCAGTTACTAAAGAGGTGCGGCTTAAATACAAACTTGTTTATTGATTGTTATGCTAGATCTATATAGTTTAGATTAATAAGGAACTATCACGAACTTTGATTCATGTTGATTTTGACTTAAGATAAGCCTATTTATAAAAAAAATAGAGATGTTTAATATCAGAAGTATAATACATGAAATACAAATCTTATATTATAAAAGGTAGAAGCGTATTTTTTTAAAAGTAACCGTTAATAAATCGTAGGTTTAAACGCCTAATAATACTTGTAATGACGTCAGATCATTGCTATATCACAAGGAGCAGAAATGTAAATAAATCAGAATGCACTGTATACCTACCAGCAGGTACCAGCCAATGCACAAACCTATTTACTTATGCTAGATCTGTATGTTTGGGTAAAGAAAATATCACACAATATCACAACAAAGTGCGGTAAACGGTAGCCTGTGACTAGAGATAAATGTCAGCCTCATGGGTTACATTGTTTCCCTCTCAGCTGTGTCATTAAGCCTCAGCCCCGTGTAATGATTGCCTGTTGGCTGACGCTGCATCTGGTGTAGACCTACATATATGCCCAGGACTTGTTGCAACGGATGAAACTGAAACCTTGGGCGAAACGTAGTCTGTTCTAACAATCATACAAAAAATTCTCATTATGATTTCAATTTTCTCGTCCGTTTTAATATTCGAAGCTTGAGACAAACAATCCACCTCTAATTTTGATACAGCAAGTTTAGGTTTATCTAGCAGTAAAGATGGTAGCTCTGGTGTTTGGTTTGTGTTTGTTACTGTAAGAATGTAAGCAGGTTTACTGTCGCGTGTGTTTGAGTTAACTGCGGCCTCAATGACAAATTTAAACCACTCTGAGTACAAATCCTGTGTTGAAGTTGTGCAACAAGGAGACACGCTGGGTGCGACATCCTGTATTTGACTGTCTCTACTGTTCGATGAAAGATTTAGTTCATTGTCAATAACAAACATTACAACTGGGGATGTAGAAATTGCTTTTTGCAACACTTCCAAGACTTGCTGACCAGGCTGACCTATTTCGTGGCAACGAAGAACTGAAATGCCAAAATTAAATTGAATTATCTCCTTTAAGACACGAGAAACTTTGTCAGACCAACTACCTCGAACAGGCACATAATCATCTCCGATGTCTTCTATAATTATAATATTCAAACTGTTTGAATCCTTTAGATTTTCAACATTTAAAGAAGTAGAAGCAAACTCTTCTTTCATTATGTTGAGCCAAATGGGGTCCACAATGTTTGGAGATATCTTAAGGCTCCTTTTGGCTTGATGGATCATAACACTTTTTATCACATCACTTGATTGCCATGTTAACTCACATTTTACACTAGGGGGAATTTTCGCAAAATCTAATAAGAGTGTTGCATCGTCATATTTATTATTTTCCAGCATATTTTTGACATAGATTTCAATGGATTCTTTATGACAATCATTTGTTTCGAGAAAAGTCATCATTTCGTCTAGTTTCGGCAAGTAGCGATAATCTTTAACCATATCACATAATTGAATAAGTTTATTTTTGCTTTCATGACTGGCTTCAAAACTGCATGTATACCTGTCGGTCAGCCTATTAAATGATTCCCACAGGTTAGTTGCACAATTTTTGAAATCTGGAAGTGTTACTGCAATGCGTGTAGCCATGCGCACTGCGTCCATTAAAAGCTCTTCGCTCTGGTCTAAAAGCATTTTTCTTGCCAAATCGGTTGTTGCCCTTTCAGCATCCAGAGCACAAATATTTCCATACAGATCGTACACAGTGACGAGACTAAACTGCTGTACCATTTCCAGGTCAGTTTCTTGGAAAAATTTGATTAACTCTTTACAAGTTTGCTTTGCTTTGGCATATTTTTGTAATTTTGCTAACAGCAACGCGAGACCATGATGTGGAATTATATTCAGCTTATTACTAATATCAACAGCTTTTCTTAAGTTGTCTTCTGCAAGGTTTGCGAATGGGTTGTCTGAGCTAAATGCGGATTTTAAATCAATAGCAGTTTTTAATATTTTTCGAATGCGCATCTCTGCAGGGTTAAGTGTTTCGTTTAGTACTTGTTTATGTTGGTTTTGTTGTGATTCTTTTTGTTTCTCTGAGTCGTATAGTATTGCTTTATGTATATAAGCAATACCTAAATGATGATGTGCCCGGCTTGATGGTCGTATTTCGATCGCCTTTTTTAAACACTCAATCGCTTTATCCAAAGTTTTAGTATCCGATTTTAATATTTGTCCAGCCATTTTTAAAACTCTCTCATTGGAACTTGTTATTTCAAGGGCTTTGAAGCAGAGCTGTCTCCATGACATGTCCCCTAGCAGATCGCGCCAGACTTGTGTGCTCACTTGTCTTGTACCTTTGAACCGGTCTTGATACCTCAGGTACGCCAACTCTACTATGGCGGCTGCTCTAATGGTAGGATCTGATGCGGTTGTTCCAAGAGAGTGAAGACGTTTAGCCGCTTCTGTTGCGTAATGTTCCGTTTGCGGGTATTCCTGAAATTGCCAAGATACTTTTTTCAGACATATTCTTCTGTAAACAAGGGCGTAGAGAAATTGATCTTTTTCACTGAATAACGCCACAGAAGAAACTTGGGTCAAAAGTTGAATAGAGCTGAGGAGATTTTTTGCACCTCCAAACTTCCGATACGCGTACGCTTGCTCGATAAATGCGTCAATTTTCATTTTTTTATATTAGTGCGAATTTTTAAACTCTTTTAATTGGTTAATAACGTTAGACGATGCATCTAGTTCTTCATTTAAAAAAAATAAAAATGCTGAATTAGCTCTTGCTGTAAGATTGTCAGGCGAACTTTCTAGAATCTCGTTATTGAGCTGAATAGCATTATCCATTTTATCAAGTTCAAAGTATACTTTAGTTAGGAGATTACTTTTCCATATTGCATTTTCAAATTCTTCGTCGTCGTTCGTATCTTTCAGTTCAGTTTCTAAAAATGCATATATGTTCTTTCTAATTAGAGGCAAACTTGAGCAAAATTGTCCGTGTGTCACAACTAAATCGCTAACATCCACAGCTCCCAAGTTAAAAGAGCACGGGAAGTTTTGCATATATTTTTCAAAATGTTTTAACGACCTCTCTTGACTATCTTGACGTCCTATGTCCATGTTGTTCGTGTTTTCTGGGGGATACGATAATATTTATAAAAATTGAGTAGGATAAAAGTTTGTTTTACAAACAGACATTTGTTAACATTTTATATACACCTAGCGACCCAGTTTCCAGCTGGAAAACGGTCGATCGGCTGCACTACACAGCACAAACCGCTCTCACAATATGTCATAGATCACTACACCACTCTTCCCCACCATTTTTACTAAAATATAGACTTAGAAATTCAAAGGTAACACAACACCAATGCCTTAACTGATTTAGGAACTGAAATAATTCAGTTACTAATGATAACATATTTAAAATAACCTTTTTTATAATCAGTGTTTCTTCCAGGTATATCTTCGGGGGAGGGGGGGGGGGGGACTTTACTTCATAGTTATTTAAATAGTAGTGTAGAATTTATTTTCTACTTTTTAGTGCATTATTACATAAAAGCTTGTTATTAAAACGTTTTTTTAAATTAATTTTGTTATGGCTTTTCTATAATGCATTTTTGTGTTATTTTGTCATACTTTTTTATTATCTAGTGGTAGCATGACTGTGTTTTTGAATAGTCTTTTAATACGTTCAGGTTTCATAGTTCTGATACAAAATAATGGATAGATCTAGACCTATCACGAAGAGACCAATATTTTTTTTTAACGGTTACCCGGATGATTACTAAATATATGAGATTTAATTTGATTAACCCAATTATATCACAGAAATAAAAAATCTCGTAATTTAGTAAACAATGTCTGAGAGCAAAGCGATGACAACTCATGTTAACATTACAAGGTGAGCATCTTTTAAAATTCTCAAGGCAAATAGCTGCTGGTTACTTTACAACAAAATCCGGTATGAAAATTGAATTAACTTTTGTGTTTAAGAGAAATTAAGAGGCTGATAAAATACCGAACCCCGGACTTAACCTAGTCCTCTTTTCTGATTATGTAACATAGGGCCTCCACCATTTCCTTTCATTTCTTTCAAACCCCGGCTATTAATTTTGCAGTGTCCTAAAACATCCCTGTTGGCTTCAGTTCAACAAGACTCCGCCTACAGGTCTGTCTTGGGCGCCCTCTCTTCCACCTTCCCTGTGGGTTCCAATCAAGCGCTTGGCGTAACACTTCCTCATTATTTGCACTGTCATATGCGAACCCCGGGCTATTCTCAATTTATTCGGTATGTGAGAGCACTTCTACTTTAGTTGCCTATTTCACGAAGTGGTTCAACGTGGTTTGTCAAAATACAATGTACTAAAGGAAGTTTGTCGACGAGTTTAAGAAACTCGAACATGATAGTTATATCAAATGAGCCGACCCGCGGCATATCATACGCCGCTATTTAGTTGTTTTTTTCTACTTTTCAGTAATTCATAATTGAAAATATTTGCTTTAAAACACTATCAATAGGTTGTTAAGAACGATACTACCCCACCCTCCTTTCCCCCAACCCTTACCCTACCCCCCCCCCCCCCGTGAAAGCAGCCTTCTCTTAATACCTCCCCTAAGTTTAAAATCGTTTCAAACTAAATTATCTGCCCCTAATAGCCGTCACTAAACCCGGCTCTACGACTGTAAACTTTTAGCGTGAACCACAGCTCACCAGACCATGTAGGGGTGGGGTGGTAGGGAGCGCGCTTACAGCTTGTTTTCTAGCGTCTCCAAGAAGAGAATTATATATATATAGATAATATTAAGTGAGAATTCACCTTTAGGAACTTAACCTGCTGTCATGGCGGCATAGCATGTTGAAAGCTCAGCGGATCGTCTGAGCATAACCCGAACACGTTCCGTGTAGCATGTGGAAAATAGAGACGTTCAGTTGATCTTAACGAACCGTTGGTAAAGTTACCGATTCAATTTCTGGAAAAAGTAATTAATGCAACGAATAAAAAGCGTGAACATTTATTTCAGGAAGAACATGTCAACAGTTCATGTTAGATTACTAGCTTAAAGTTTAAAAAAAAATGAATAAACCCAAATTGACGCTAGTTAAAGATGATGTACTTAACTTTGTTGAAGTCACGGTGATCCAAGAATCATTTTTGCATACGTCATAAATGTCGATGGTGCCTTCTTTAAGTTAGGAACAGGACACTGTGTTCTCCAATAACTCGAGAAACTGTTCAACTTGGAATCCATGGGTATACAAGAAAATTGACCATGAAACTTTAGAGACCTTCTAAAATCTGCTCATGGCTTTCTTTCCCCAAATTCAGCCTGAAGTTCTATCCGTTTCACAAAATGAAGTTTAGTCAAATGGCACGATTAAGAAAAAAAACTGGTCAAACGTTGGTTATGTTTTAGGCAAATCTGTCAATGTTTCAGTTTGTCCGGTTTCTTTAGGCACCAACATATTCCAAGCTTTGGTCATAACACACCCCAGACAACTCATAAACACACACCCACACTCTCTCCAACCCTCCTCCCCCACAAATACAATGTTTATAGTGATCACTCTGAAATGGTCATTATAAAACTCCAGGGTGACCTTACAGAATCGAATATCGATAATTCTAGGGTCGAAACTTTAATCAATAGGCTGAATAAAGATTATGTCCATTGATATAAAGGCAGCAATCTGTCCTTTAACTAAGACGTACCGTACTAATATAGACGTGAATTATAGACCTAATGTTGACATTTTCTTCAGGGGCGTCGCGAGGTCTGGTGTCACCAGGTTCGGTACTTTGTGGCGTTACCCCCCCCCCAAGAAAAAAGTATATATATATATATACATACATACATATATATATATATATATATATATATATATATA
Organism: Physella acuta; assembly: GCF_028476545.2. Lineage (NCBI taxonomy): Eukaryota > Metazoa > Mollusca > Gastropoda > Physidae > Physella > Physella acuta. The sequence goes on from NW_026731638.1 coordinate 129,217, forward strand.
TATATATATATATATATATATATATATATATATATATATATATATATATATATATTAAAGTCTACATAGGTCTATATATAGTTGTAATTGTTGTCACCCCTCCCATTTTGCCTAATGGCGTCAATTTGTGCGCACATTATATCAACCCACTTATTAATTCATGTGGAAAAAGCATCGTTTTTAGTGAAAATAATGTTTTGGTGTCACCCTCGTCCCGATCGTTGATTTACTTATTAGGTGTTCAAAATACTCAACAAAATTGTTTTTCTTCTGTATATACCCCCTACCTCCCTTGGTGATAGTTTTAAAGTGTGCACAGTTAATGGTAAAGATGTTTATTTATAGTCAGTAATTAATACATGTGGATTAACTCTAATTAATCATTAATTGAACTGGTAAAATGCATATTTCTTCCGTGGTTTCACCTCCCCTAAACGGTGTCACCCCGTGCAGTCCGCACCCCACCCCCTGCACCCACCTCTCGAAGCCTTTGCTTTTCTCATTGAATATGCTTCCAAGAACACAAGAAAGAAAGTGATAATGAGTGTGAGTAATAACGAGAGGGAGGGGGGGGGGGGGGTAGAGAACATAAATTTGAAGACGTTGTTCTAAAGTTAGGCGTAGGCCAATATCTGCTATTCTATATATAGATCTGACTTCATTCAACACACAAGTTAGCGACTATCCGCGTAAACCCTCGCAGAATTACCAAATAATGTTGGCTATGTAAATGTAATTATTGCTCAGAATTATATTTTCAGATGAATAAACATACATCAATCAAGTTTATAATTCGTTTACAATTATAGAGCACGTTTTAATATTGTAAAATAGAAAAATAGTTCCAAATAGTTTATCAGTTGGGTGAAGGTCCAGATGAACAACATAAACATTTACAGCTAAAAATAGAATGCGGAAATTCACACATCGCAGACAGTTGCATTTTCGATATTTCGATATTTCCCTTTGAAATTTAAAGTATTGATAGATCGAATATTTTTCAAAAGAAATATCCGAATCGCGTAGGTATAGGCTATATATGATATAGAAGGAGCTTTATACTTCAGTGACGATGCTTGATGTGCGTGGGGGATGGGTGTAAAAACGTATTTTTTGGCGTAAGAGGTTATCCATAATCGTTACGCTTTATTTTCTAAAACTATTTTTATAGTATTTTTCCCTGCCCCTTCCCTCCGTCATGTTGCAAAAAAAAAAGGGGTTGGGGGAGGGGTGGGTTCAGATGGTGTGATGTCACACTTTTGCATTATAAAAAAAAAGCAATATTTGTAAATACATCGATGTTTTAAGAAAAATTCAACTCCAATTTTGAGGGGGGGGGGGGAATTGTAGGCTGAGGTGTGACGTCATTTTTTCAAAATGCAAATGTGTGATGTTACACCGTCTAAACCCCTTTTCCGTTTTCCTCTCGTCATCATATTCCGAATCACTCCCCTCCCCTCCCCCAGGTGTGTGACATTATTCATTGACGGCAACCAAGTAGAAAAAAAGACGAAAAACATGTTTTTTATGATGTTAGTTGTTAGATTTTCGTTATTAAGGTAGTGTTTGTGTGGGGTAGGGAAGGAGTGTTGGATTTTTGTGTGTGGTGTATTTGAATGAATTGTGGGAGGTTTAGTGTGACGCATAAATTGAGTGTCACAACTACATCGCTAACATCCACAGCTCCCAAGTTAAAAGAGCACGGGAAGTGTTGCATATATTTAAAAAAAAATCTAACGATCTGTCGTCTTATGTCTATGTTGTTGGTGTTTTCTGGGGGATACTACAATATTTGTTAAATTGTCGAAATACTGAATATGACAGTATTTTTTTTTACAATAGACATTTGGTTACATTTTAAATACAACTAGTTTTCAATTGGAAAACAATATGTCGACTGCACTACACAACACAAAACACTCTCACACTATGTCACACAGTTAGGAGAGTTATAAATTGAAATTCAAAATTAAGTATTTAAAACAGGTTAAATATTTTACACGAGCCGGCCCGCGGCATAACATACGCCGCTATTTAGTTGTTTCTAATTTTCAATAATTCATAATTTGTGAATTCGACAGTACCAACGCTGACACTGAAAATATTTCTTTAAAACACTATAAGTAGCTCGTTAAGGACCATAACACCCCCCCCCCCTCCTTCCCCCCCCTCCTCCCCCCCCCCCTACGTTTAAAATCGTTGGCTCTGCTTGTAAACATTTAGAGTGAACACAGCTCACTAAAACCATGTAGGGGTGGGGAGGTAGGGAGAGCGTTTGCAGCTTGTTTTCTAACGGCTCGAAGAAGAGAATTATATATATAGATTGTTGTCATTGATAATTGAATCAATAGTTTAAATTTTATCATTTCAATGTATGGCCTTATTTTTTCATTTAAAAAATAATTTAGATCTAAATTATAATGTCTTTAGAATATAAGTTTGCTGACGAGCCGGGGCCCGTTATTTTTAGGCTGTCCGTTTGTTCGACGAGATGTTCGTTTTACGGAAAACCATTTCCCATTGACATGTAGGAACTCGTTTAATTTGTTCCGTGATCATTCTAAAAGTTATAAACAAGCGTGACAAAATACAGAAAGAATGTTAGGCATGAAGTATAGCGCGAAGAAGTTGACAAAGTTAAAAATGGGGAGCTTGTCATTGACTACGTTCGATATCCTCTATTCACAACTCTATTGGCTACTTTAATAGACCGGTATATCAAACATTTGAAAATCATGCATTTTCTTCAGAACTGACTAATTTTTGGACGATCTCGTGACATAATTACCGGTGCATTTTCGGTGGTAATTCTAATACGATTTAAAACATGTTTCCAAATATATAGATCTAGAAAAGAAAGCAACAACCCATCTTACAATAACTACAAACTTGAAACTATATGAGCTGTTTACATGGACATGGCTTTATATTTATAAGCGTTTTGATACTCTTTTTGATACTTTATTATGTGGAAAAGCAAAACACAACTGAGAAGAGTTGTGATTTAGAATTAAAAATCATTGAGCCTAATACTTATTTTTAAAATGAATGTTTAATAGAAACAAACATTGACAAATGTGGGTAACATGGTATGTGGTCCACACCCTACATGTAAGTAATGCCAATGTAAATCCTTTTTATTCAAGGGGTCATCCATAAATGACGTCACACTCGTAGGGGGGAGGGGGGGTCCGTAATTTTGTGACGATGTGTGATGAGGGGGAGGGGGGGGGGGGTCAGATGTTGCGACGTCATATTTTTGCATTATAAAAAAAGCAATGTTAGAAAACGAATTTTAGACCTTATTTCGCGTTTTAGATAACTGTTTTAATAAATTGTAATGTTTAGACAAGATTTTGAAAAAATATCGATGTTTTAAAAAAAATTCAACTGCAATTTTCAGGGGGGTTGTAGGTTGAGGTGTGACGTCATTTTAGGGGGGGGGGGGTCTGGCTTTTTGTGACGACGTGCAAAATCGTCCAAAAAAGCGTGACGTCATTTATGGATGACCCCCAATATGAAATTAGTTACACAACATATATCTTTTTGTTACAGCTTAAACTAATTTCTTCAGATACACATTAAATTAAAAAAAAACATAAAGCATAAAAATATGTGACCCAAAAGAATAATTGTTGAATTATCGTATTTTAGCACACACCTCATGTACTCTAAATAATTACCTTAACTAATATCATACATTCTATTTTCCTTAAAACAAATACCATAACCCACATGAACACTTATTCTGGCCTAAGTGACTTTAATTTGACATTAGAGTTGTGTATGAGATATAATAAAAAAATGTGAGAGTAGTAGCTGTAGGTGAATGCTATGAAATGTATGTTATATAAAAAAAACAAATGAAATTAAGGCTTTTTAAATATTATTACAAGTGTTAACTTATATTATTAAAATTAAAACTTGACGTTAAAATTGTGAATGCAATTAAACAAATGAAAAAAACGTATAATGCAAGTAACTGGCCCAGGCAGCCAAAAGAAGACAGGTTGAGTGGACTAGATTCACATTAAGCTGGACACAAGTATTTTATGCTAAATAACCAAAATATAGTAATGTTTTCAGTAAATGTTTATTTTTATTCCATTGAAATTAGACAGAAAAATATGAATTTGAAATTTAAAAAAAAACCAGCCTTCCTAGATTAAAAAAAAATACCCCACCCCACCTCCATTTGTAGGGTAAAAAGTCCTTTTATAAGTGTTTAATGACAAGAAATAAAAAAAAAATTACTTTAAAATAATTGAATGTTTATGTGATTAAACAAAAATATACAGCTGGTGCAATGGAAATGTGGAAAATAAAGCTAATAGATAATTCATAAATACAACTGTACCATCACTGATATTTAATGTTATTTAAACATGTATTACTTTTAAAAATAACTTTTTATCTCATATGGAATATGTGTATCTATATTATTTCTATCTATACCTAGAGGTCCCATATATATAAATATAAATATATATATATATATATATATATATATATATATATATATATATATATATATATATATATATATATATATATATATATATATATATATATATATATATATATATATATATATATATACACATGCACACACATTGTATTGGTCTATTTATAAATATTTTAAAAAATATTAAACTCTACATTTGTTTTACTGAGATCTTAATGTTATTTGGTAATAAGTTGCTAAAACAGGAAGAGTTATAGTATAAATAAAATTTATATATGTGGGTGTTTATCTAATAATGTGAAATTAGTGAACTCTTTTTTATCTCAACATTTATTTTATACATTTTGGGGAACTATCCTTTTGTAAATGATCCTGTACTCAGGGTAGCAGCGACTACAATCGTAAACAGCAAATTCACGAAACAGACATCCTTTGCCTTCCAGCATCACAGAATCACCAGGCTCATGGGATGTATTAAAACAAATATCTCGTGAACAAACTTTGCAGGGAGGTCGACGCAATCTTGGTGCTAAAATACATAAGAGGAATATGTGTTGCTTATAATAAGTAGGATATATATATATATATATATATATATATATATATATATATATATATATATATATATATATATAGATATATATATACATATATATATATATATACATATATATATATATATTTATATATATATATATATTTATATATATATATATATATATATATATATATATATATATATATATATATATATATATATATATATATATATATATATATATATATATATTCATGCGGCGTCAAAACAGCCATTAACAAAACAGCCCTGCCGTTAAAAAGTGATGCAACGCTCTCACGGATGTCTGCCCATAATTCATTTTCCCCTTACATGTGGTGTTATTAAAACTGCCTCAGGACAACATATTTTCTCGCTCATTAGCATCGAGGGAGAGCCAGTAGCCCTTCCCATGCATGACCACATTCTCCAGTTTACAAAGCAAACACAAATCGTCTGTACCAATGTCTGATGGCAGGAATCACACATTACCTGGCAGCTTAAACCTACATGAGCCTACTCAGGTTAATCTTAATTAAGTTGTTACTAGTAAATAAAAACTTTTTCTGAAATCAAAGTATGAAAGAGGAATTTTTCGCCTTCTTCATCTGTCTTATCTGTTTTTTTATGTACCTATTTATAATTTTTTGGTTCGAATTATTTAGAGTACAGAAAAAAAAAGAAGATGTGATGCTTGTGTTTATGTGTTGTCATCACAGATAAGTTGCTCAAAATTTCTTTAATTTGTTTATAACATCAAAATGTGATTTTGTCACTGTAACACATTGAATTTATCAATGCACACATAATATTTGTACAATACAATAATACCTACCCCCTTCAACCAAATTAGGATGATCCCTGGTTATAGCAAAGACATTACCAAGTAAAACTCTTGTTAAAAGCATCACAAGCTCAGTGCCTGGTTGTGATCGTTGGTCTCCATTTCCTGAAGATCAGTAAAGTATGCATTGTAACAACTAATAGTTCATAGCACAAATGAAAAAAAAGCAACTCAACTGTTCCATTCACCTGAGGGATTGTATGGTCATCACCATGTCCAGTCTTCTTTCCTTACCCCAGATATTGAGTCAGGTACGTATCAAAGAAGATGCAGAGATGTGCTTAAGACTCAATCTTATAAACTTAGCTCAAATTCAAGTTAGCAATTTAGCTAAAGTTTATTTTATTTAAAATCGATGATTATATAACATTATATATATTATATTTCTATAAACAGCTAATCTCTATTATGTCAGATTCATATAATTGCAACATGATAGCACTGGATAGTATGTGATTCATAAAAGGTGTAGCAGTGTTGATTCATTCACACTAGTAAAACCTGTTCCATGCTATGGAGCTGAGACTTGGAGAAAAACTGCCACTAATAATAAGAAAATGCAATCATTTATAAACAAATGCCTCAGAAAGTTCCTTCTAATACGCTGGTCTAAACACTCAGAAATGAGGTATTATGGCAATGAACAAATCAACTGCCAGCTGAAGTAGAGATCCTCCAGAGAAAGTGGGAATGTGGCCACACACTCAGGAAGCCTATCCAGCGTAACAAGACAGGCCCTCACCTGGAATCTACAGGGCAGGAGGAGGAGAGGCAGACCAAAGACCTGGAGACGTGACCTGGAAGAAGACACCAAGAGGATTGGATAAACCTGGGGACCGTTGGAGAGACTAACCCAGGACAGAGACGCCTGGAAAGCTCTTGTCAGTGGCCTATGTCCCATGAGGGACGACAGTCAAACCTAACCTGTGTTGATTCAATGGGTAAAGAGTAAAAAAATAAAAATAAAAACCTTTTGGTCTGATGTCCGTGTACTGGTCTGCTTTGGTTGACATCTCTGCTGTATAAATGCCATTTCCAAGCATGGCCTGTGAGCACAATTTTGGATCTAGTCCATGTTTTGATAAACTCTCAAAGTATTCAGCTTTGGTGCCATGAAATAGATAATGTTCATTCACCTCCTCATAAAGTTCTCTTTTCATAAAATCTTTCAGAAGCTCAGTGGTTTTAACTGGCTTAAGCAGTGGGTCACAGACTTTACCTTTTTCAGACATTCTGTTAAATAAAACTTTCCTTTGGTTTGCGTACTGTTCAAATAGCACTGGATTTTCTATTCTTCTAACATCAAGTACCTCTATTGTTGTATACTTCTGCAGCCCTGTAGCATCAGCCCCTAAGCCAACTTTGCCTGAATCCCAAGTAGCCAGTACTAAATCAGTGACAGCTTTTTTTGTTTCCTCATCCACTTTTACTAACAGCTTTTTCTTTTTTAATAAACCTAATTTAAAATTTTTTTCCCAAAATCCTCTTTTTTTGTATAAATTCCAGTAAGAAGGACATGTTTCATTAATACTTGAAGCATGACCCAAAAATTCAATGGTCTTTCTAGCTGGTGTACTTGATGATGTAATACAGTGTTTGGGCCACTTTTTAATAATTGTCATAATTTCTTTCTTAAAAAATTCTTCCAAAATATCAACTGATTGTTTTTTCCCTTTGATTGTATGACTGACGCTGTCATTGCCATTAGTCATCTCAACATAAAGGTGCAGCCCTTTAACTTTTTCTTCTACTGCCTTTATAAAATCTAAAGGCCAGAAATCCATCGCTTCATTTGACATTTTTGATGTATACAGGCATTCAGTTTCTATGAGTTTCTGTAGTTTTATGGCCAGATTTGCTGATTCTTTACAATCAATAAAGCAGATATCTACAGTAACACACTGGACATCACTGGTGTCTAAATAACCTACAGTTAACTTTTTGGTACTTTCATCTTCAGAGTCATCACCGTCTTCAGATGATTCATCATTATCATCATCACCAGCATCTTCATCTGTAAAAGTAGTTGATGCTACATTAACAAATTCTTGAAAATCTTCTTTGTTTACAATTACATTTACTCTACTTAAATCATTTTCCTCCAAGAATGAATGGATAGCAGTTATTAAAGCCTCAGAAATATCTGCTGTTGTGCTGTTGAACAATTTGTTTAAAGTTTTAGAAGAAATAGAAATTGTACTGGCTCCCAGAGACAGAGCTTCTTGAAGAATACCATTGATGATGTAATCTACAAGTGAACTTAGTGAACTTTGATCATGTTGTCCAACCAAAACACAACATTCTGCCCTGACATTTGGGCTCAAAGTGTCAGTGTTCATAAAAACCTGGATGTCATCTGTCATATCATCATCATCATCATCCAACATTACCTCATGGTGAAATAGTGACTTTCTTTTATCAAAACTTTTATCTCCTTTATCCAGAAACATGACAATGATGTCTGATTTTTCCTTGTGTAAATCACCTGTTTTTACATAAACAAAACTGTTATTTGACTGAAACTTCTGACAAGCAGCATCAAGTTCTGATTCAACAGGCTTGATACAAGAGCTATCTGGTATGTTTAGCAGAATGATACATTTCTCAGACTTTTCCATCTCACGGATCTGTTGCCTCACTTCATCAGTATTTAAACCCAACACAACCAGTGTAAGATCTTCAGTCTTGGTGTACATGGTTGTGAGGTCAAACACTTGATGTTCTATTTGGTTTACAAAGTCTAATAAATTAGAGTAAACTTGATCTACAATGGCATAGCTTTCTTTGAATTTAACTTTAATACCGTCTTCCCCTTCTGATTGTTCCAAAACTTCAACATCTTTTAGAAGTGAACAAAACCTTTTAGTAACATATTTATACACATACTTTGCTTTAATTCCCTCCAAAGAAAACTCTTTTTCAACAACATCAACACTTTTACGAAAACGATTTATTTCCTTTTCTGCTTCATCCAGGTCAGTCTTACTACTAACTAATCGTATTTCATGGTTTTGATCTGTCCATGAAACATAAATCAAATATTTGTTCTCTAGTGTCACTTTCAATTTTTCAAGTTCTTCTGTAGCTATAGACACTGGAGACTTGAACATCTTTTCAATGTTAAATTCTTGTTTGATGTCGGTAATTGTACTATCCAATATATCTTCATGTTTAGATGCCAGGGTTAGCTTAATGTCTTTGATGGAAACTTGAACACGTCGTGATTGTAAAAACTTTTCTATACTTTTTTTAGCTCTGACATTAGATAATATTTCTAACGGAAGTTCTTTCATGGCTATGCTTCGAAGTTTTTCTAACATTTTTGTTTTATGATCTGTGACAGCATCTTGCGTGCCTTTAAAAACAGCTGTCTTCTTCGTGGCATCATATTCAACTGTGCAGTTTTCAAATTTACCAAAACATTTCTTAATAAAATGACTCTGTACTTCTTGTATTGTTTTTTCTTCAGTTACTTGGGTATCTTCTGCCTGCTCTGAGATCTGTTGAGTGACTAAACCTGTTTTTTTCTTTGGAGATTTAATGCAGCCATTAGAATCTTCTGTTGTTTGTTTAGAAAATATTTTTTTAATAATAATGACAGGTTTTTGTGGGACAGTTGTGGCTTGATTTGAAGAATTACTTGAATATTCAAGGCTTTTGGTTAAATTATTCTTTTTTGAATTATGGTTGACCTTAGCTGATTGTTCTTGGTTTCCCAAACCATCATGAGATCCACTATCTTCTCTCAGTGATTTTTTCATTACAGAATTCTTTTGTTGAACTTCTTTATCACTTTCATTTGAGCTAGGTGAGTCTTCTGTTTCAGATTCATCAGATTCATGTTGATCACTTGAAGAGTTTTCATCACTTTCATTACCGTCTTCACTTTCATTGCTCTCTACTTCACTGCTATCAACATCACTTTTAGATATTTTTTGTCCTTTGCTGACTTTTGCTTTTTTACCTGAAACTTTTGGTTGATCCGGTGACTTGTTATTTACGATTTCTTCATCCTCCTCTTCACTGCTGTCACTACTGTTGCTATCCTCTTCATGTTTTTTATTTTTCCTAATTTTTGCTGCTTCTGATAAAACTTTTTTTTCTCTTTGTGTCTTAGTTTTTACAACTTCACCTTCCTCGTCTTCACTGCCCTCACTATCACTGTCAGCTATTTCCTGTTGTTTGTGTTTTAAGTGCCTTGATTTTTCTGATAAAATTTTTTGTTCTCTTTGTGTCTTACATTTTACTATTTCACCTTTCTCGTCTTCACTGCTCTCACTATTACTGTTAGCCATTTGTTGTTGTTTGTGTTTTAGCAGTTTAGTTTTTTCTGATAAAACTTTTGGTACATTTTGCGATGTTCTTTTTATTATTTTATTATTACTGTTACTGATTACAGTGTCACTATCAGATTGTGACTTTTCTTCTGTATTTGAGCTATCACTTTCACTACTATCAGCTACATGTTTTCTTACTCTTGCGCCATCCTTACTGTTGTTATGTTTATCATTAGTATCATCATTTTCTTCTTGTTCTGATGAATTGTCACTATCGCTCTCACTTTCAGAAGTAACTTTTGGACTTTCTTTAACATTCCCCTTGCTGTTGTGACTATTATCCGCCTTCTGATTGCCTTTTGACTGTCCTGAGTTATCACTGTCACTATCTGAAGTAAAATTATCCTGACTACTGTCATAACTATTATCCACATTCTGATTGCCTTCTAACTCCACAGAGCTATCACTGTCACTACCCTCATCTGTACTATGTGAAATATCCTGTCTACCAGAAGACCACTCCTTGTTTAGGACATCATGAAATTCGGCATAGTATGGTCCAACTTGAATATGGTATTCTTCAGACGGGAGTGGAACATAATCATCCTTTACTAAAATGGAACCTATGTCTAGAGAGATAGTATTTTTTAAGTAGTTTAAAAAAATATTTAAAATTTTTTATATGGTATTTGCAAGTTTGCATTTGACATTGAAGCAACACATTATTATTTCTCTCTCTCTCTCTATAAATATGTATAATTTTTTAGCCTTTGTATGATGCATAAATAAATAGTGGATTCAAAAAGAAAATAATTTTTAAATAAATTGAATACAATAATAATATTTATAAATCCTACTAACCTGTGCCTTCAGTGAATCTTAAGAAACCAATTCTGTGTGTAGGCCAAATTTTACATTCAGTTATGTTTTCTTCTGGTATATCAAATTCAGCTTGGAAAAATAAAGACAGAAACTGTTCAGACAAAATGTCTTCATCAATGTTGTACACTGTGATGGCATCTGAAGCTCTTGTTGATACTTTAATCAAACTGATTTTGTTGGATTCTAGAGTATTCTCTTTTATGATCTTTTTGGCAGCTTCAAAATCTGGGGAGAAAGATACTATATGACTTATACTATTATATAAAATTAGGCCTAAAATTGAAAGCATATTTTAGTTTTATTGCTAGGCCAAAAATCTTTGAGCTAAATTATACTAAAAACATAAACATGTCTGAAATTACCTTCTATTTCCCGTGCCACTGTAACTAGGGCAAGGCCATTTATCATGTAGACTTTATTAACATCAATATCTAGGAGACCTTCCACATAATCTTTTATCAAATTATTGGTGTACTGACAAGGAGTGTTCTGTTCAAAGATTACAAAGAAAATATATTATATGTTTAATTCAATAGCAGAAAAACCTGTTTAAATTCACATATGTGATGTTTTATTATTTTGTTTTTTCATTAAAGGAGAAATTACTTACCCGCAAAACAAATTCCATTGCATTTGCTTACTGATGTTAAATGAAGCTTTCAGAGCTAGTAGGCCTACACCATCGTTTCTGAAACAATTACATTTGATGTAAAAAAAAAATTGAATTAAGAAAATATCTTGAGTTGAGTGCAGATTGCTGTTTGGCTTGGTCAAAAAATGTAACTTTTTATGATAATTGTTAATTAATATGAAAGTGTAAGCCTGTATGTTGTAATTAGGCCTATTTCAATTTTTTTACAGAATAAAAATGATGCCACACAAGTAAATATTCATTGAAACAGTTGGGACAGCATGATGAAACTTTGCTTTGCTAATTGTTGGGAAAAGGAGAGGGGGGATGGGGGGGAGGGATTCTGGGATTTTGTGATCATGTGGGGTTAGAAAAAAAAACTAAAATAAATATTAAAATAGCATAACATAGATTCTGAATGTTTTTTTTCAAAACTGATTGGCTAGATCAGGGGTCTGCAACCTTTTTGAGAGGAAGAGCCAAAAGTTACCATTTAAAAATTCCCCAGTATTTAAAGAGCCACTAACATTTATATTTCAATATAATGATATTTAATTAGGATTACATATATATATATATATATATATATATATATATATATATATATATATATATATATATATACATATATATATACATATATATATATATATATATATATATATATATATATATATATATATACATATATATATATATATATATATATATATATATATATATATATATATATATATATATATATATATATATATAGGCCTATATAATTTAAAATAAATAGCTTTAAATATGAAACTATATTTATTCATATAAAAACATACACATGTTTCGCACAAAAATATTAAAGTATTTTAGCTAGTTCTGGATAATACAATCAGTAATCACATTATATAACTAATTATTGAATTATATTTACAATAGTTTGGCCTTGCATGTGGTTTGAAAGTTTGGTTAAATCTGGCTCATAACTTGTTGTTTTCAGTTTCAAGCACGCTTCTAAATTTTTATTTGTTAGTTGCCTTCTTTCTTTACTTTTTATTGTATTCTAAATTAAGTAATTTACTGCTCTCCGTGTCTTCAACAAAAAAATGATCGGTTTCTTCCAGGCATCACGTTGGGAGCCCCCCCCCCCAAAGAAAGTCTACCTCCCTCCGAACGAAAAGGAATTTATATAGAAAATATATACTTTTATTAGTGTCCGCCCTACCCTCCCCATTTTTTTAGAAAAAAAGTCTGTAAGAAACACTGTTCGGGATGGACAATTTAATATGAAGTCCATTGAACTAGGGAATAACTAAACATTCTAATAGAATAGCGAGTGATTATTGTTTATATTAATATTGTTTCCAGAAAAATATTTTTATGAGTTTTGAAAATAAAATAAGTTTTAATATTTGTGCATGGAGCTGAAGAGCCGCATCTTGACATCAAAAGAGTCACATGCGGCTCGCGAGCCGCAGGTTGCCAACCCCTGGGCTAGATTATCAAACTAGCAGAATAATGTTTATGAAATAGGCTAATTATTAAATAATTAAATCGCTTTGCAAACATCCATTACTAATTATTCAATAATAATTTAAGCACACCTCTCAATCTTTTCCCCTTATTACTGTTTATTATTATAATATTAGGCCAACATTTTAAATTTTTAAGCCTAAACTATAAAATTATTTTTCTTTTAAGCTTTAATCTTATATAATTTTTTATAAGTAGAAAAACCTATGTGATGTGTCTTATCTCTCTTAACTAAATATGAATTCAATGTAGAATCTAGTAGGCTATTGAATTGTATTGTATTGAAATGTATTGAGTTGTTTATTTTTTAAAAATCGTAGAACTAGTAGAATTGAGAAGCTATTGATTAATATTTCATAATTAATTATTCATTAGCCTAGCTAGTCAATTTAATTCTAATAAATTAGGACCTAAGACTTCTAATATTAATAAACATTGGCATTGGTCTAATAATATTTAATATAGGTCTACTGATTGAAGTTGTAAAACAGACCTTTATTCAAACTTCTGTCAGTTATTAAATTCTTGTCCAATTTAATAATTAATGTAGCATTAATTAGTAAATTAGTTGTCAGTAAAAATGACTCTAGTCAGTCTCTAGAGTCCTCTACTCTAGAATAGAGTATCTAGATCCAGAGATCTCCCAAATAATAATTTTAAATTGAAAATGAAACTTCAAGAAGACACGTAACGTAGATGTCTATAGATCTATAAATAGTATTAAATGCCAGACTATACATTATAGATCTAGGCCTGTACCATATTTATATTTCAACGGGAAAATAATCGGAAAAGCTGCATGACACTTACAGAACACAGTTTGGATACAATTTTCATCGAAATCATTTGGTGGTTTTTTCCCCATTGGGAATTCCCATTCCATTTCCTAAAAAAAAGTTAACAGGCAATTTAATAATTAAAGAAAAAAAACTGATAGGGTCTAGAGATCTAGTTACAGTCTAGTACTAGAATAGACTAGTAGGCTAGTAAAGACATAGATCTAGATCTAGATTCTATATCTGATTATAATCAAAATCATTTCAACTTTAAGATTGGGACCCTAGAAAGCAAGTTTGAGTTTCATTTTCGTAAAGCAAGACTGGCGATAAGGTTTGACAAACATAAGAGTTCCTCGTAATTTATTTAATAGAAGCGAAAACGAAGTGTAAAAGTAAAAAGAAACCAAAATACAATTCTTAGAAATTAAAAATATATTAATGAAATACGTTTTGCTAGTAGGCCTAGATTTAATCTTGTGAGGGTTTTTTTGTAGATCTAGATCTAGTCTAGATTTAGATATAGATCTAGATCTAGAGTCTAGTAAATAATAGTAAATATTTAAATATTATACAACGGAGTAGGCCGATAGTCAGTATGAGTATATCTCAAAATGTCAAATGCCTATGTTCATGTGTCATGTAGATTGTTGAAATGTTCTTGTTGTCTTGACTGTATTTGAAATTGAAATGCAATACTTTTGCTAGATCTAGTCTTTTTTTTAAACGTAGGTCTATTACCTATAGTTCTATACTATAAACTATAACTATAATGCCTTATATCGGCCTATTATATATATATATATATATATATATATATATATATATATATATATATATAGGCCTATATATATATATATTAGGTATATATATATATATATATATATATATATATATATATATAGGCCTATATATATATATATATATATACAGAGCCGGCGTTAGGGGTACGCGGGGCCTATGGCCAACCATCCGCGCGGGGCCTTATATTTTTTTCATTGGTATATAATTAAATAAAACATGTACAGTGAGGCGTTTTTTTTTCTTCTCAACGCGAATTAATATTTATAACGATATATATGGTATTTTTAAGCTTCTTATCAATGTCGTATATTAGTTTTAACATAAAGACACTGATTAAAAAATAATGTGTTCACTCAGAAGTGCTTTTGAAACGTTGCTTGTTTCTGTTAAAGCTTTTTGTTTGAAAAATAAAAAAAATAAAACAGATATAAGTTCGAGACACGCATTAAAGAGACGATGAACATCGGCTTCAAACTTGATTTTTTACATTAATGTTTATTTATGACAATCTTACCAGTACGTTCACAAACGAAGATCTTTTTTTTTTTGTCTTTCGTGAGGAAAATTCCATGATTATATCATCATAGTCCAAACTGGAGGCTTTGTCTTTTTCTATTGACAGAATCGACAGGCCGCATAGCCTGTCTTGTGACATCGTTGATACATGTTCCCAATTACCCGGATCGTATATATCTTTTACGATCATTGGGAATTAATTATTTTCGTCAGAATCATTTTCACTTCATCGGTCAGAATACTATGGGGTATCTCATTACGTGTTTTCCTGATTTCACCTCCCATGTCAGGTCGGGGGCTAATTCGCAACCGCCATCACCAGTCACCTCAGGTCAAAAGCGAGTCGACCGTGCCAGCGATGTGTGACACTAATGTCTTCGTATCGAATGACGGTCTGTCCCAGGTCATGTAGGGGATAACTCACTAACATCAGCCTTGGCCTCAGTTTATAACAATCAACAATTTCGGCCATTTTTTTTCCAAATTCAATACAGCAAAGATTACTTAAGTTTACAAACTAATTCAGACAACAATGGCGGTGCTGAAGCTCGGGGCCCCTGCAAGCGCGGGGCCTGTGGCGGCCGCCCCGTTTGCCACCCCCTAACGCCGGCACTGTATATATATATATATATATATATAAGCCTATATATATATATATATATATATATATATATATATATATATATATATATATATATATATATATATATATAAATTAGGCCTAAATTGAAGACTATATTTTAGATCTAGATTTTCTTGTTTCGTTATTGTTGAATATAGACCTACATAGATCTTTTTATTTACTTTATTGACTTTATGTCAGTTTAGGTCTTATAGCACACTTGGTTTAAAATTAAAATAAAAGACTATATATTAAATGATGACCCCAGAAAACATCCGGCCAAGTATTGAAAAACTATAGGCCCTACTTGATTCTAAATAATTATTAATGGTGTTGTGGAAACTAATTACAAAGTAACAAACATATCATCTAAAGATTCTTATACTAGTAACTTAGCTGGTGTAATATAATACATCTGGATCTTCTCTGTACAGATTATGCCCTACTATCCTATTTTTACAATAGTGTATATGATTTTGAGCATATACCTTGATCTATAATATTTAATTTAGACTATAGGCCTAATTTTTATCTCTCTCAGAAACAGTAACGCAAGCTATTTGTTTTTACAATTTTTATTTTCTGAAAATAGAAAAAAATCCATAACTCTATATTTATTTTTCAAGGCATTAAATAATTATGGTTTAAATTTCACGATTGCCTTTCCATTGCGCAGGAATGCACGCTGAAATATTAACTCCAATCATTAAAACAAAGTAGTGATCGAATCCAGTTTATAATAATAAAATGAGTTCTGAGAGTGATGAAGGTCAAAACTTCTCAAACTCATCAAGTCCTGCTGACGATGAGTCATCAAGTGAAAGTGACAATGATTCTAGTGCATCAAAGCATCTACCATCTTCAAAGGAAGAAAAGGAAGCAAAATCAAGTCCAAAACTCGACAGTCCAAATACATTAGTAGACCCGAGCCAAATATCTGATAAAGAAAAAGGTAAAAAGAAAAAAAATGTCCAGAATTCCAATACAAAAAATGATAAGGAGGAAAAAGACATGGATGAAAACAACTGTGCTGGGGCTTCTGGTTCAAAATCATCATCTACAAAAAACAAATCAAAACATAGTAAAATAGGTGATGAAGGGGAGCATTTAGATGCGCATATGCAAAGTGACAGTGATGATAGTTTTGTTCATGTTTCAACAATAACAGCAAATAAGACTTCTACAGATTCAATTAACACAAAAAGTAAGACAAAAAATTTAAAATTTAATGCAAAAGGTAAATCCCAGTCTGATTCTGTGAATGATGAAAAACCTGGATCAAAAGTAAAAAAACTGGATTTAAAACATTCAAGTTCCAAAACAAGTAAGAAAGAAAAATCTGTTGATGGAGAAATTGGTGGGCCAGAAAATCCAGAGCAGACAGAAAAGAAAAGAGAGAAAAAACATTCAGACACCAGTAAAGTAGAACCAACTAAAGAAGAAAAAGTAAAAAGACCAGATGATAGTGAAATTAATGACAGTAAATCCTCCAGTTCTGACAGTGAAACAGAAGTAAAAAAAGAACTTAATTCCTCATCCGGTGACAGCAGTCATGATGAAAACACCAGAAAAAAAGATAATATGGTCAGGCAAAGTTCAACATCAAGTCAAAAAATGGCCAAAGCTTCTGAAGTAAAAAAAACAAACCAAAAAAAGAGGGCTAAAAAGCCAGACACTGCTGAAGAGTCATTGAGCTTTGAGAGTAGTGAAGATGATTCAGATGCTTCAAGTGTTAGAGACAACAAAAAGAAACAAGGCAGTATGAAAAAGTCTAAAGAATCCAGCAAGCCTAGAGATAAACAGGCAAAAAGAGATAGAAAAAAAGAAAAAGAAGTTTCAAAAAGTGATAGAAAGTTAAAAGAAACAAGCAATCAGATAAATTCAGGCAGCGGAGAAGACAGTGATGACAATGAAGAAATGCTGCCTATCCAGACACCAAGTAAAACCAAAACAAAAAATTCAAACTTTCAAGTAGATAGTGAGAGTAGTTCTGAGTGTGAAGATGCTGCCAAATCAAAGTTACAGAGAAAAGTCAGCCGCAGTGCAAATAATATTGACAGCGATGAGGTTAGTTCTGAGTCTGAAAAACATGATAAGAAAAGGAAATCATCCAAAAAAAGCAATAGTGGAATCACTGAAAAATCAGCTGGTGATCAAAGAAGTAAAAAAGAGAAAAAGAGAAAAGATTACTCTCCTGAAGAAAAGACAGTAAAACAAAAAACTACTAGAGAATTAAACAAAAAGGGCATATTCTTTAGCCAGGAAGATGAGGTAGCCAATGCATCATCAGATGATAGCTCAGACAGTGCCAGCAGTAATAACAGTCCTAAATCTGTTAAAAAAGTCACAGAAACATCAGCAAAGAAGAAAAGAAATAATTCTGATTTAAAAATGTCTAAAAAGGAAAACAAAGACAAACCATTGAAAGCTAAAAGGAAAGAAAAGTCACCCAAGCGTAATTTAAGTGATGAAGATTTGAATACCAGTTCAGCAGGAGCATCAGCTAGAAGAAAAAAGAAAACTGAAAAATCTAAGGAGGAAAAAGAAACACAGAGTGCAAATAAATCAACACGAAGTAAGACAAGTGTAGAGAAAGAGGACTGTGACAAAGTGAAGAGAACTATCAAAGCCAAGGTTGCTGATGTTCATAAAACAAAAGATACATATGTCTTGTATCTAGAAGATCCCAGCATAAATAAAGGGGAAATTGAAGAAGATACCATGCTGCTAGATGGACTACAGAAACTCCTTTTTGTTACTTTTACTTTTGAGCAGCAGAAATGTAAGTATACCTACAAAACCTATCATCGTCATCATCATCATTCCTTTGTGGCCCCTGTGGAGCAAAGGGCTGCAACCACACATCAACAGTGGACTCGGTTTTGGGCTGCTCCCTTAATCTGTGCCCATGTGAGCCCAGCTGTTTTCGCCTCTTCCTCAACCGTTCTCTTCCATGTTTTTTTTGGCCGGCCCACCCTCCTTTTTCCCTGGGGATTCCAGTCCATAGCATGTTTTGCGATGTTTTCTTTTTCTCTTCTTAACATGTGTCTGATCCATCCCAGTTTATGTACCTTGATATCTTTCTCTATTGGCTGTTGCTTTAAAATTTGCTACAGGTCTTTGTTTGATATTTTGTCTGGCCATCTTATTTTAAGTATATGTAGTAAGCATTTGTTTACGAATGCCTGTAGCCTATCAGTATTTGTCTTCGTAACCCTCCAAGTCTCCGAGCCATAGAGCAGCACTGCCTTGACATTTGCGTTGAAAATCCCAATTTTGCTCTGGAGTGACAGGGCCATGCACCTCCACATTGGGCGCAGTGAGTTGAAGGCACATCTAGCCTTGTTGATACTGCATTTTATGTCCTCGTCTGCTCCCCCGTTCTTATTGATCACGCTTCCCAGATATGTGAATGTGTTTGTTTCTCATAAATCTTCTCCATTTAGCTGTATAGGCAGGTCCTGGCTGTTATTGATTCTAATGACCTCTGTTTTATTTTTATTGATTTGCAAGATTTAAAAATTATATATATATATATATATATATATATATATATATATATATATATATATATATATATATATATATATATATATATATATATATATATATATATATATATATATATATATATATATATATATATGTATATGCATATGTACATATATATATATATATATATATGTATATGTATATGTATATGTATATGTATATGTATATGTATATGTATATGTATATGTATATGTATATGTATATGTATATGTATATGTATATGTATATGTATATGTATATGTATATGTATATGTATATGTATATGTATATGTATATGTATATGTATATGTATATGTATATGTATATGTATATGTATATGTATATGTATATGTATATGTATATGTATATGTATATGTATATGTATATGTATATGTATATGTATATGTATATGTATATGTATATGTATATGTATATGTATATGTATATGTATATGTATATGTATATGTATATGTATATGTATATGTATATGTATATGTATATGTATATGTATATGTATATGTATATGTATATGTATATGTATATGTATATGTATATGTATATGTATATGTATATGTATATGTATATGTATATGTATATGTATATGTATATGTATATGTATATGTATATGTATATGTATATGTATATGTATATGTATATGTATATGTATATGTATATGTATATATATATATATATTTTATTGGGGGGAATGACACCATTAAGTGCCGCTCCGGCTGATACCCGACCTCGCTATGCCACTGTATATGGGCATATATATAGTGTATTTCATTTGACTTACTAAGTTCATAAATATACATCTGTTTTCTGTCCATTTTGTTCCCTATAATTATTACTTTAAAAATCAGCATTCAATGCGTGAACACTAAACCATTTTTTTTTACCAGATGCTAGAGCATTTAGAAAGGTTAAACATGATGAAAGCAGCAATTTGTTAAAAGTCACCAAGGCATCAGCTGAAGATTTTGACATATTCCACAACATGATTTCCATTCACTGCAACAGCCTTACAACTGAGAAGGATCTTCATAGAGTACATGCTTTAATACAAGAAATGTCACACCTTGAAATAATAAATATTATACAGTATGATGATCCCAGGTCTGCTGTAGTTGTTTTTTCACCTGAACATTGTTCAAAAGGTAAGATAGTGAAAACAATTGATATAATTAAAATACATTAGCGTCCTTTTGATTGTACACAAATTGCATTAATAAAATAAAAATATTTGTCAATATGCTTGGATAGGATTTTAGCAAAATTTGAGGAAAGTCAATTGTCACCTCTAAAATTAAATAAAAAGTAAAATTTATAAAATAAGAGAGGCTATAAGATACCATTTAAATCTGCTTCCCTTTATACTTGTTCTTTTGATGTTCTGCATCACATGCAACTAAGTATTGGTGGATAAAAAATGTGTATTACACTTCCCATCATTGTTATGAATATTGTATTGTACCTCACTGTATTATTTTGGGTTGCATTCAATCATATTTTATTCAATTGTATTGGCTTATAGGCCTACTGTACTGTATTGTATTATATATATCTTTATCTAATATTTTTGCATTTTAAAAAAGATGCAGGATTTATGAGGCTTAGAAGGGATGAAGGGTTTACAGTAGTGGGGTCTGAGACAACAAGGAGAGAGAGGAAGTTTTCTGGTAGAGTGAGGCATCTGTTGCCTATCTGCCATGCCTAATGTTATCCCATTTATGACTAAATGCAGTTGTTGTGCTGTCTTGATAGAATAAATTCAGTTATATTTACAGAATTTAGTGAATTATTTGCAGACAAATGATGATTTTGGTTACTATAACAATAACAATGCAACATACCTTTGCATGTTAAATTAATTAGACTAATCCATCTTTAACACTCCACATAGAGTCATTGTTAGTTTATTATGGTAATATGCTGAAGTTACAATCAAAGGTCTTTTCTTCATTCAACAGCTATTAGATCATCTCCTTTGGTGACTTAAAGATGTGCTACAATAATAATTTTATAACATTTAGAATAAAGACATCCTTATGAATAGTTTTTAATTTATTACAGGAAAAATTGCAGAGCTGTCATGGGATTGTTCTGTGGAATATAAAAATGAAAAGATCATAGTGGCACCTGTCTACAGAAATAAAATGGTTATTGTGGACAATTTAAATAAGAATACATTGGATGTTACCCTAGAGCGTTTTCTGACAAGCAAACGTCAAGGGGGACAACCAAAAAGTGTGGAGTCCATTCACAGGATAAATGCTAACTGTGCTATAGTAACTTTCAAAACTTATGAAGGTAAATATTTATCTTTATTATATTTGAAAGGGCAATCAGAGGTAGGGGTGGAGGGGAGTCTTATGGTTCAAAACTATTTAACATTCATTCATCCTCAATATCTGAATAATATTGAATTTGTTAAGCATATGAAAAGTTGATTGTTAGAAACCCAGAGAATGATTTTAGGTGCATGATTACAACTAGAACAATAAACTAAAAATAACTTACCATTTTAAAATTCCTGTACATAAGCTTGGTAGTGTGAGGTATTTTACACCAACTGTGTAACATGATTTTCCTGGGCAGTGTTTTGTCATTATTGTGTTAGATGGAGTGGGGTGGTGTGATTGATCAATATTATATAACTCTACTTTGATTTTCTATATTCATATATTTTGAGTTGGGATATTTTCAGAAATGGTATATAATATTAAGTGAGGTGGTCTTAGACAACATTTTATATCATTATAAGCTGGTAGATAAAAAATGTCACATTTTTGTGTTATAAAATAAGTGTAATATCCCTAGAAAGATTAATATGATGATAACATTTATATGTGTATACAACTTTTATTTGTTTAAGCTTTGGAGAATATTATTGCCAAAGGGTCTTACAAACTTGAGGGAGCAAATTTGGATATTTGTCAGTTTTATCCCTGTCTTAAACCGGACACCTTTGACATGCATTTAACAGAAAATGAATCTGAAAAAACACACCATGATGGTTATAAAAGACCAACAAATACATCACAAAGTGGTGAAGCAATAAAACTAGATTACTGTGAAATCAAACTGTTACAGCAGCTACACATATTTGAAGACCTTCAAGAAAACCATTCTGTAGAAATAACATTAGAGATTGCAGATAAAGAAAGATGTTCAACCTTTATTAAGGGGAGTTCAAGAAATACACAAGACGTAAAATGTAAAATATTAGAAATATGTAGTGATACACTAAGAACAGAAAAAATAGACCTGAATTTGGCACCACCTAGTGAAGAGCTGCTAATGTTTGAGGATGTTCAAGAAAAAACCAATCAGCTTCTTCAGGCCAAACAAATATCTGCATTTTTTGCTGGATTTAATAAAGCCTTTAAAGTTTGCCACAAAAAAGATGAGGATATAAAACAAGTATGCCAGTTAATAAAATCACAAGCGGAAATTAAACACATGGAACTAGATGATGAAATGCTTGGGATTTTACAATCTCCAAACGGGGAGAAGTTTCTAGATGAGCTGAAAAAGACAGATGAAAAACAAACTACATCTATCATAAAAGTTGATCGGAAGCAGAAATTCCTTTTAATTGTGACAAGAACAGAGCAGATGTGGCAGCTTGTTAGCTCAATTGAACAGTTTTTAGACAAAAACAAAATCCATACAAGAGAAGTAGAAATGCCTTATACGAAGAAGGCCTATATCAATAAATTTTGTAAAACAGAATTTGAAGAAATTTTGGAAAACCTTCAAAAATCAGGCACAGATGTGAAATGTGTTTCAAATAAAATAATTCTTAAAGGATTACTTGAGCAGCTGGAAATGGGGGTGACATATCTGGAAAACCTAAGGTCAGATTTAAGTATAATTTTAGGCTGTACAAAAGGAAATATTTTAGAAGAGTAGCTTAACTAATATTTACATACTTTAAATAACAGTTACATTGTGTTTCATAAATTGACAATTTAGTAGCAGATAAAAAAAATTAGGTACATTTATATAATTTCATTTTTTCTATTATAATATTTTACTAAATTCTGTCAATTTTTTAATAATCATTCACAACAAAGTTAACCTCTTTTTTAGTGATTCATTTGTTGCTGAAGAGACAGATCTAAGTTATGTTGGAATTAATCAGTTCCTTTCAAAACATGGGGCTAAAATTATCAAAGAGATTGAAGAGGATTATGAATGCATCATCTTGGAGAAAAACAAATCAGAAAATGAAAGAGATTCAGATTATCTTGAGATTTCTACTGGTCTAGGATCTTCTATCACTCCTATAGCTTCAGCACAAATGCACAATTGTAAAGTGATTTTTCTGCAGGGAAATCCACTAAATATTAAAGCTGATGCAGTCATAAGTTTTATAGATAGAAATGGCAACTGTTTAGATGATCCTGGGAAAGACATTCTCCTAAGAGGTAGCTTCTATTTTATGGAAATAATTAAAATAACAATTTTTTATTTATTCTTTGCTAATAACATGTATTTTAAATATTACCTTAAATATGTTTAGTGTTTGAATACATATTTATATATTTTTAGGAGGCAGCCAAATACAGAAGGAAATAAATGAAAAGAAAAGAGCCTGGGAGAAAATTATACAAACTTCAGCAGGAGAAATTAAGAACATCAGAGAAATATATCATTTAGTCTTATCATCATCAGACATGGACATAGAAGATCTTGTGGAACTTATAGTCCGGTGTTTGAAGCAAGCAACTGACAATGTGAAGTCCTTAGTTTTCCCAACAGCTTTGTTTTTCAGTAAGCTGTTTTTTTAAATGTGTTATTTAGTATCTTACCCACCAAGCTGATTAGATTAATATTAAATCCAAATGTAAATAATTTTAATAATTCTTCTTTTATTCTGTAATTGTTTTTTAAAACTGCATAGTTATATTTACTATTGATATTAACTGTCTAATTTTATTCTTCTAAAATTTTTATTTTTTCAGAGAAGTTCAAGCTTCCACGTTTCGCAATATGTTCTAAGATCATAACAGCATTGCAGAACTATTTCTCAGTTAGTGATAACCGCTTAGCAGAAATTTTATTCTGTGATGAAAATGTTGAAAACATCTCTGAAATGATGGATAGATTTGAAGCAACATTTGAAACTTACTTAGAAAAACTAGGAAATATCCATGAGGAGGAAAGTGCTAAAGGTAAAAATGACATCACTCTTGGTCATTTAAAAAAATACAAAGATTTGATGAACACTTTAAATAAATAATTATTTTTAAGAATATTTAAAAATAGATATATATTTAGACCTTTACAATTAATACAATGTTTATGTATGAAATTATAGCTGAAAGCAGAAAAAATCCCAAGTCTGCGAGAAGTAAAAACTGTTTTAAGTTTGGCCCAGTAACTCTCAAGGTTATTGGCGGAACTATTACTAAATCAAAGGTTTGAACTATTTCTCGTTAAACATTTAAAAAACTATACCTATATCACTGAACTAACTGCAAGCTAACTGTAGTGGTTGTTGGTTGTGAAATTAAAACAACTGGACGTAATGGTCTGAAAAGTTTCAGAACAGTTCCTCTTAAAAAAAGCTCAAAACTATCAGAACATTGCCCCTTGACTTAACTGTTATTTAAGTAGTCAGTTGTAAGATATCTCTTTAAGACCTGATTGCCAGATTAAGTAGAATTCAATAAAGGGATATTGTGATCAGTTAAATGTTCAGGTTATTCTCAAGTACCTTCAGAGCTGGTTACACTAAGAGATATCATAAAACTTCCAGTCCTGGATTTGAACTTGTTATTGAAACATTTTTTGACTGACTTTTTGTCAGTGATATAAAAGTAAAAATCTTTATTTTATTGAATGTTGGTTGTTGGCATTGTGGTACTTGATGTGTTATTTCTTATCATTTATTATTTTGAAACTTTCTAAAAAAATGTTTTAATTAGTTTATATGAGCTTTTTGCCATGTCTCCTCTAGACTGATGGTATAGTGACTACCATTGATAAAAGCCTTGATTTATCCAAAAGCAAGATTTCACAGAGTGTATTAAAATATGGTGGTCAGGAGATACAAGATGAGATCAATGATAAGTAAGTCAAGAGAAGAAGTTTGAATATCTTATCAATATTTTGTAATTAGTGTTTTTCTGAAGAGTTTAAAGGATTGCATGACAATCAGGTTTAGACAATGTTAATACCTTTTGTAGTACAAAAAATAATAATGATTTTAACATCAAGACATAAACATTAAGTTTTTAAGGTAGTTCATATTATTGTAGTAAACCATTTAAAAAATTAAAGCATACAATTTGTTGGTTCTTTAAGTAAATTAAATCTAAAGGCAAGTAAACATTGTAGCTACAGATTCATTTTTAAAAACAACATCAACAGTTGAGATGTTTTGAAAAACTTGGTAATTAAAACACTGTAAATTGTTTAGCTATAGCGCACCACTTGACCCCGGGGAGTTTGTTTTAACAGCCGGTGGTAACCTCGACACAAAACACATTTACCATGTCTGTCTGCCCAGATGGAGAGATAGAACTGCAACTCAGGTATAGGCCTATAATCTATGGCTATGTAAATATTTTTATTCATGTTTTCGATTTTGTATTTTGTCTATGTAAATTTATTACAGTCTTTCTTCAAATCACATGTAGATCAAATAAATAAGGTGATTATTTTTGTTTTTCAGTTTCTGTTAATTTTTTTGTATATTTATCTAATCTATGACTCTGATATTTTCTTACAGCTTACTGATATGTTGTTAAAAATACTGAAGTGTGCTGATGACAAGCAACTAACAACTATTTCTATACCTGCCTTGGGCATTGGTGGCATGCGATATCCTGCACGTACGTGTAATCTTCCTTTATGTCAACATGAAGAAACTACATCTTACTTTCCCATTAATTACTGTTACATATTTATGATTACGAAATATAATCATTTAATTTATGCATCAATATTAGCTTACATTAGTCATAATATTTCAGTGAAGATTAATGTAAACTATTTATACTTAAGAATATAGGAAAATTTAAAATGAATAGCTATGAGGAATTATAATAAAAACAGATAATTGAACTAAAAAATTAAAATTTAAGTTCATATTTAAATCCATATTTAAGTTGTGTTGACAAATATTAAATATTTTTCTCTACACCTAGAGGAGTCTGGAGAAGCTTTTGTTGAAGCTGTTAAAAAATTCTCCAGATCTAGTTCTAATTTGACCTCTATAACTTGGGTTCTTTATGCAAAAGATCAAGAAACAGAAGAAGTGAGTTTTTTGTTTATTTGAATATTTTATTTTTATTATTTAATAAAAAGCATTGATACTCATTTGGATTTACATATCTTATTAAAAATTAGTCAAAATTGCAAGAAGCCTTATTTACTTTTATTTTTAGCAATATTCAATTTATTTTCTATGCAATTCGTTTTCTAAAAGGATGTTTAAAATGTGAGTGCTCATTTTTAAATATGAAATGATGTCCTCAATTCATTTATTTTTGCTGCTTATTCAAGTAATAATGTCTATGTTTTCTTTAAGCAAATGTAAATTAGAAATTTACATTAGTTATTTTAGCTACATAACTCTTTAGGAAGTCTACAGTTTTGTTGTATTTTAATACATTTGTTGAATTTTATGTATACTTGCAATAAATTTATAAGAGTTAATATTTTTTTCCTCTGCAGACATTTATAAAAATTTTAAACTCTGAAGCTGAGGATGAGGATGATATTGAAGAACCTGAGCAAGACAGAAGGAGACTCAGTGAGTTATTACCTCAAAAAATTTTAAAAACAATTAACTGGATCATCAAAAAAAATTTTAATTTGTAATCCCATAGTCACATTTAAAAAAAATTACTTTAATTTGATTTAAAGAAAGGCAGGTAGCCATGCTTTGGTTTAAACAAAATATCTACACATTTTTTAAAAAGCCCAGAAGAACACCTCAGCAAACATAAGTTGAATCATTTTATTTGAATGGGTACTGTCCACAACATGGCAATTACAATTGCATTTTTTCGTTTATAATTTACTAACATGCCTGTTGCTGTGGTCTCAGAAGAAAGCTACATGGCCACAGGTGTACAGCCCCTGGCGCCGTTTAATCATCTATTGTAGTTTGCTGCCATGTCATTATTGTAGGATGCTCCTTAAAAATAAAGTCAGCACCATAGCGCTCATGGAAAGCCTGAGGCATCAAATTGCACCCTGCTGGGCACCTCCCCTGAGAAATTGAAATGTTTGTTTGCAAAAACCTCCCCAGGATTATTCTCAACAACTTCCCAAAATTTTATGGTGATTGTATGAAAAGTTTAGTAATGCTTAAATGACAAACATACTTTCATTTTTATATATATAGATTAAAAGTCAGAAAAATGTTGCATGGTTTGAATTACTCAGCAAAAAATTACATTAGTTGTATTTATACAACTTTACCATTAATGTACTGGCTATTTCAATCCAAGTTAATAATTGCTAAAAAAAAGTTATACAGAATATTTGAAAACTTAAACCAACCTGTGCCAAAAAAAGTGTGCATGTTGTTCTTAATACAATAAATTATAAATAATGACATTTAATAATAAATTATTGTCAAATTTAAAATTTATTTACTGCATTTTATACCTTCAGCTCAAAATCACAAGCTAACATTTGGATCTGTAACACTGTCTATTAAAACTGGAGATATTACACAAGAAAAATGTGATGCTATAGCAAACAGCATCAAAGAGTCAATGGATTTGGATTCCTCAGGTAAGTAGGTGCATAATCTAGCTGTCACTCTACATCAGTAATCTAAAATAATTTTTTTGGTATTTTAATGACATAATAGTATTCAAGTTAATTAAAAGAAACTCATTTTTCTCTTACTTTATACATGGTTCAATCCTGCATAATTTTATAAAGTAAAATTAAATTTTAAACCAGACTAAACTTATAAAATAACATTTCTTATTGACTATTTTGTTTTATTTAGAGATATTTTAAAAATTTATTTGTAGGTGCAGTGTGCAAAAAAATTCTTGAAAAATGTGGCAGATCATTTCAGGATGAATGCTCTGAAAACGGTATGAAAAAATCGCTTAGTATATAAATTTCTCAATACATCTTTACTTACTGTTGACCTAGATAAAACTGACAAAACTTGCAACTCTTTCAACAACAGCCTACAAAATCTGTCACCACTTTTCCCACTTCTTCACAGTCAAATACATTTTATTTACTCATCACACACAAAAGTCTCACATTACACACTTTCACATACTACAACACACCACTTTCACTCTGTAACATAGCGTAAAACAGTAAAAATGTAATTGTACAGAAATTTTCCTAGGAGTTTTTCAAAGATTTCAATTCCTAAAACAGCAAAATAGAATCCTCATAAACTTTTCTTCTTCATCATGCTATATTGAAGCTCAAATTACTGTGCTTGTGCTAAATAGTTAAGGTTTGCCTTTTGTAAAATTTAGTTTAGTTTTTTTAAGTAATGATGCCAAATACAATATGATGTAAGTAAAATAAAGTTTCCCTTTCAAACCTGACGGTCTATGGGGCAAGTGAAGTAGAGTTCACTTGTTTCTGTGACCTCAGCATATGAAGAGATAGTGTGGTCAGCAGTATGCCCAGCCGCCTTTACAATATAATGACTGATGTCAAATATTTCATAGCTAACTTGTAATATTTGAAAAATATGATTATTTTTTTCACATATAGGGTCATAATTTAAATTTAGAAAAAAAATTTCATTTAAGTTCTTATTTCCTGAATTAAGAAATGGACAAATATTCCAAATGTACAAGAAACCCATTCTGACAAAAAATCGAAATTTTAGTGATATTTTCATTAGCATATCCCCTTAAACAAAATACAAAACAAGACTATGTAGACTTATGCTTTGACAACACTATCACAAACAAACAGGGAAAGTGAGACCCCACCCCTGTAGACAAGTCCTGCCAGAATCATGTATATTTTATAGCTCTGTTCTCAGCTGATCAATCTGCTTTGAATTTATGAAAAACAGTTTTGTGATAACTAGTTGTTGTTGATTTTAATTCCAAAATGTTTATCTATTTATGTCAGCTATTTTTTTTATAAACACGATTATAGACCCAGAAAAGAATACAGTTTAAATATTCTTCTGTAAAACCATTTTTCACCAATTAACAAAATTATAGTTCCTAGAAAGGTATACAGTTAAAACATTCTTCTGTAAAACCATTTTTTCACCAGTTAACAAAATCATAATCTTAGAAAGGTATACAGTTAAAACATTCTTCTGTAAAACCATTTTTCACCAATTAACAAAATTATAGTCCTAGAAAGATATACAGTTAAAACATTCTTCTGTAAAACCATTTTTTCACCAGTTAACAAAATTATAGTCCTAGAAAGGTATACAGTTAAAACATTCTTCTGTAAAACCATTTTTTCACCAGTTAACAAAATTATAGTCCTAGAAAGGTATACAGTTTTAAACATTCTTCTGTAAAACCATTTTTCACCAGTTAACAAAATTATAGTCCTAGAAAGGTATACAGTTTTAAACATTCTTCTTTAAAACCATTTTTCACCAGTTAACAAAATGAAAGACAAAGGACTGGCTGTCACATCAGCTTCAGGTCTTCCCTGTTCTAAAATTTTCCACCTGAGTATGGATAGGTTTAAGTATGACTGGGGCAGTGGAGTCAGTTTAGTATTGAAAGAGGCAGAGAGAATTGGCATCCGGTCATTAGCACTGCCAGTGTTGGGTGCAGGTCAGTCAAGTGATTACTCATGCTTGTTGTATGATTTTGGGTTGGATGTTTGTTGGATGTTGTGTTGAATTTTGTGTTTCTTGAATCATGTGTTGAATTTTGTGTTTGTTATATTATTTTACTAATATGTATGTATTTGTTTTCTGAAAACGTTGGTAGAACTCAGATCAACATTTGGTTGTTGGGTTTCCAGCCCTAGAAAGATAGAGATTGTTTCTATAAGACCTCATTGGTACAAATGTATCAACTCATTCTATTAGTTTTATATCTTCCAATAAAATAAGTTTCAATAATATCAATATTCCAATATTCTCCTTTATTCAATATCTTTAAAAAACTATTAGATATGAATTTTTAATTTAATGAATTGTTTCACTTTAATCTAGTAATGGCTTTCACTATTTAAAATACATTCACCTTTTATTTTATTGCTGTGTACAGTAATCTGTTAAGAAAACACTTTGATCACTAGCATGTAAAATATAAAGAGAATCTCACCATCTGGTAACCGTTGAAATTGGATAAAATTTAACTAACAACGGCACAAATTATTGAATAAGCATATATTCAAAATTTACTCATGCCTATGTTTAAGAGTAAAGTATTCACACAAGTAATTAAAATTGTGTCCACTTAATTTAGTATATCTCAAATGAATTGAATGATTTTGAGTTCTGTAATATGCACATAAATCAGATACACCCACCATAATACTGAGTGAGTCATGGTGATCATAATATGTATAAAATTTATACAATAATTAAATAATTATTATTTTAAAAAAGCCAATCCATGTTATATTTGTTTCTTTTTATATTTGAGGTTAATAAAAAAAAATGTTGTGTTTTAAATACTGTGTTAACACTCAGCAATATTAATCCCTCAGAAATGTACTAAATATAAAAAAAAAATGTTTTTTGGAATCTATAAATATCTTCTATTTCTTTTTCAGCTTCTAAAAATGCAGATCTTTATAAAATAAAAGAATCACTTTTGGAAGCAATTAAACGATTTGGTGCAAGTAATCCGCAAAAGCTGAAAGATATTCGTTTAGTTGCCTTATCTAACAGAATTGTGGATTTGCTTGTAGAGAAACAGCAAATGCAAGGTATCCACAAATAATTAAATCTAAAAAAGACAATTTCTCATGATTTACTAAGCTCTGAAAATAATTGTAACTTTGTTATAGAATACTTTCTTGATTTGCAAAAAAAAAAATTTCTAATTCACTCACTTTGAACCCAGCTGAACATATAACTGTCTAAATTGTAAATATTCATCTAATCAACATATACTTATACTTTTTTAAATTTAATGAAATGGTTGATAAACTTACAGATTTAAGTATCTATAGTTAAACATATTACACATTTATTTTTTTACAGAACTTAATACATTGTGTTACACATAAATTATTATGTCTAAAATACTGTTCTTTTTACAATTTAGAAATTGAAGATAATTTCATACAAATGACTGTCATATCCAATGAACATGGTAATGTGAAGAAAGCTATCGAAAAACTTCAAAAGCAATGCAAGAAAAAATATTTTTGTCATGATTATTCATTCAAATTAAAAAACTTAACTCCAGAACAGGTAAAGATGATAGATATTAAAAAGGCCTATAATTAACATTCAATTGTAACTTTTATAGTTTTATTTAATTAAATCAAAATAAAATAATACCAATGTTTTTGAAATAAAATTACATGATTTCAAAAAAATTATGAAAAGTTTAAAAACTTATGTTTGTTGCTAAACAAGATAAATTACATGAAAAGAACAAAAATAAAATAGCAAATGTTTTTAATTTTGCAGAATCTGTAACTATTATCATGTAGTTAAAACTAATCTATAAAAACCAATTGCTAATTTTTTGTACATTTTTAATTCATAATAAACCTATTATTCAATCAATTTCAGTTATAAAGTAAAATAATTTGTAAATTCTTAAATTTCAGGTAAAAAAG
Source organism: Physella acuta (assembly GCF_028476545.2). Classification (NCBI taxonomy): domain Eukaryota; kingdom Metazoa; phylum Mollusca; class Gastropoda; family Physidae; genus Physella; species Physella acuta. The sequence continues at coordinate 161,374 of NW_026731638.1, forward strand.
TTAAAGGACACAGGCTTACAGCATTGTACGTATGTGACATTAAAGGCTGATCAAGTTGTGGTCCAAGGGTTCCCTGTCAGCACAGACGAAGCTCAAAAATCTTTCTTTAACTTTTTTATGAACATGCGTGAAGAGGCTAACAAGGAACCACCATTGCAGTGCAAATGGCAGTATGAAAACAAAGAAAGATGGAGAGACTTTGATGAGAAGTAACTACATTTTATTGAAGTTAAATTTTATTATAACACATTTAAATGTACAAAGTATGTTTTTTTTAACATCAGATTTTATTTTTGTAAAATGTAATTATGAAAATATATTTAAAAAAAGGCATTTTTTAAATCAATCTTCTGTATTAAGTGTTTAAATTAAAATAAATTCAGCAATATATTTTAATTTGCTTACCTTCTTTTTTTCTGATTGTTTAGGTATAAAAATAAATATTTATCATGTGTATTAAAAAGGACTGTTCAACTGTTCTACTAATTGTATTCCTCTATCTGCAGTATAAACAGGCAGATTGAAAAAGAGTTTAGCAGACAGTCATCATCATGTATAGTTAAAGATGAGAAAGGGCGATCTTTCAAGGTTGATTTTAAGACAATGGAGGAAAACTATATGCGAGGTGGTACACTTGTTACCCCTGGGTACCCAATTAGAAGAATTGACCTTAATGAAGGTAACGATTCTTTATTATCTATATATAAAATATTTTACTTTGCTAACATTTAATTATTAAACTATACATAGTATATCAATTTTAATAGTAGTATAAAAGTTAAAACATGTTTAATATTTATGGCTAAGTTATAATTTTTAAATTCAAATTAAAATACTCATGCAAACATTTTATAATTATTTTGCTATAATTTTATTATTTAATCATTTTATTTTCAGATGCTTTACCAGGTTCTTGGGGTGGTATGAGTAAGGATGAAAATGTCAAGCTAGTTGTGGTTAAACCTGAATCTAATGAGTTCAAAACTGTGGCCAAAAATTTTACACCCACAGGCAGAACTGTGAAACAGGTAAGAAGAGCAATCTATTTTTTATTTTTGCTATTTTTATTTGCTGTGGTCATATGCTAGAGGGGTGATGGAAACTTTTAAATCCTGGATATAATTTTCTCCTTTACTTGAGCATCTGATTTTGTTTTTAAAGTAAATAAATGACTTTCATTAAACATTTAATAAAATACCACTATTTGAGTTATTTAAACAGAAAAGTGATGGAGGAATAAAGTTAAATTATATTTGTGCAATTTAAAGTTAACGTTCAACTTATCAGTTGCTGTTTCTTATAATAAAAAATTATGATTATTTTTTTTAATATTAAAATTATTTTAAAATGCCATATTACATGTCAAAGCGTTATTGAATATAAAATAAAAAATATGTCTTAACGTTTTTACTAATATATTTTTAATTAATAAAATTTTGAGTGATATTTTGAAAGAATTAAATTAAAGATTTCCATGGAGTTGAAGTAACATTTTAAACCACTTTCAGATTGAACGAGTTCAAAATAAAAGCTTATACAGACATTATCAGTTGAAGAAAACAGAAATAACTAAAAGAAACCCACCCAAGCATGAGAATGAGAAAACTTTGTTCTTTGGAGCTCAGCCAGCCAACATCAACATCATCAACACAAATGGCTTTTTACAAAACTATGCCGGCCCAGGTTAGAATCTTCTAGTGTTTGTTTTATTTAAGAAACAAGGACAAATTTTTATAACTTCTCTTGCAAATATATATCAAGAATTTTTTTGTGTTGAAAAAATCTGATGTATCTTTTTTCTTATTCTTAGCAACACTTGGATTGGGTGCCCACTTTTATGTGAACCCAGCTGCTTGTGTACAAACCTCTAGCGCTGATCCCACCACAGGTCTGTGCAGGATGTACCAGGCCAAAGTCCTTGTTGGAGAGTCCACTCTAGGCCAGGCGAATATCAGGTCACTGCCACTGAAGAATGGACAACATCCGTACGACTCGGGCATTGACAATGTCAAGTCTACTTATGTCATTTTTAATGATGCCCAAGCTTATCCTGAATACATTATTTCATTTTCTTAAACATTTTTTTATGTATGTAAATGTTTATCAGACATTTACTTACTATTTTATCATGTTTTTCTCTTTCATATTGATATTCAGTTTATGGTTTTGGGCATATCCTTCACAAATTTTTCATTTGAAAATTCCATTGTTTTTAAAAATTCGAGATGGTAAATTCACTTTCATAAATGAAAATGATGTCATGAAAAAATTAATTATTCATACATTTATTTTTCATGTTCAAAATATAAAGTTTTTATTTTAAAGTCAGACATGTATGACACGCATTAGATTACTATGTAGGATAAATCACACAACCAAAAATAAACTGCCATAATTAATAATTCAGCATATCAATATTTTAATGTATTATAATTTTCTCTTTATTATCTCATTTTAGCCTAGTCATTTTTAGGATTTTATAATAAGGAATACTGCATTTTTTAAGATTTTATTTCAAATTTTATATACATTTGGACACTTATGCAAATTAATTCAATTTTAGACCGATAGTAATTATGATCCAACATTTAAAAACAAAATGGATTTGTTAAACATATAGTAAACTATTCAAAATAGGGCAGTGTTTACTAATAAACAAAAATCATTCTATTTTTGTTTGGGATAAAACTGAGTTTCTAGCACACCAGTTCTACTTTTCTGTGATCATCTGTTAACCTTACATAGACCAAATATCAGTTGAAGGCCTGATTAGAGATAGTAAATTTAAGCTTATTTATAGTTACAGGCTAAAGCTTGGTATTGGCAAAAAAATAAACCCAGCAAAAATGATTAGTTAAAATATGGTGTTGAATAGAAATCTGAGATTTTTCAATAATTTATGTACATTTGCAAGAGATTTTTGTTTTATTATTATTACAAACAACTTTGTTGTTCTATCGTAATTGCTAGCACATTTTTAAAATTACTATTATATAAAATTATCTACACTTGGTAAAACCTTTATAGGAATTACATTGTTTCTTTCAGACATTTTTCTATGGGGTGGGGGGTGGGGGCACTTGAAACTTTCTGGGGTGGGAGGGGTTGTGGACACTGGTTAAAGTATGTATTTCTATATAAATTATAGATTTTTCAATTTTAAATTTTGTTGGAGGCTACCCCTATCCCCTGTAGAGGGCCTGAAAGAAACTCTGTATTAATTTTTGTGTGCGTTTTTACGCCCTTACAGCTGATACTATCTGAATGATTCTCCAGTTGTATCCTGCAGTATTAGTTCAAATATCTACAGTAATTCCTTTAACCTGCAATTGTTGTAATAAACGAAAGCATGTTTTAACTATGGGTAAAAGCGTTGTTGTTGTGCGACTGTTATAATTTAGTGAGTAGTTTTGTTACTTGTATGTGTAATTTGTTTTTTTGTGAATTGTTCTAACATCGCTACAGAATTATGCGTGTTTTTTTTGTTGTTGTTGTTTTATGTGCTAAAATAAATAAGATAAATCGACCATAATACTGTGTTATGTTGATCACTCATAATGCTATAGCAAGTCACATGTTATAATCATAATATGAGAAGTGAAATATTTCAACATTTGTGGTGTAGGATATCACATATTTCAATCTTAATGATGGCAGAAGATGTGGTCGGGACGGAGTGCGTAGGATTAAGTAAAGTCTTTCAAACCTGATGGTCTTTGGGGCAGGTGAAGTAGATCGCGGCATATGATGAGATTATGTGGTCGGCACTATGCCCAGCCGTCTTTACTTTCCCATTAGGTACCCATCAGAGCTGGGTGGACTCCAGGGCGCTCTTCTGACTTGGACCCGGATTCTAACTCGAGACCTTCGGGTTAGTAACATACCACTCTACCGCTTAGGCTACGCCATCACACAGGACGTAGCATTGTTTTAGTTTAGTTTTGAATTATTAGGATTGTTCCTCAAATTAGAACCAGAGTAAGCGAAGCTATGTTTTTGAAAAAAGGTGTATATTGGATGGGTAAACTATGAAGATCAGAATAATCAGATATTTATTACTGAGGTATCCGCTGCTGTCTGTATTTTCTAACGATGAACGTGAGAATATCTGAGATTTAGTGACGCTATGTTTATATTTTGAATTAAGAATAAAAAAAAACAACTTTTATTTAACACATTACTGGGTGTTTATTAAAAACAAATATAAAAAGGCATCGTCATGGACTTCAACGATTTCTTTATACCAATCCCACAATACATAACGTGTTGTTGAACTGTTTTGTAATTTACCATGTGGGTTGCATCTAATAAACAATATCTTTATACCAGCCTTACAGCACATAACACAACGTTGTTTAAACTTTTTGTAATTTACCGAGTGTGTATTGTAGGCCTATCTAATAAAATACGAACGCTCATTAACAAAAGTATTCTTTCCAGTTCTCTTATGAGTCAGTACTAATGCTTTAAAAATAAATAAAAAATAAAACTTTTATGGGAATGATTAACCTAGAGCTACCTTGTGGTAGGGTCTAATTATGTTTAAACCCAGAATAATTTTTACATATCGTGGTAACATAGGCTGTTGAAATATCGAAATCATCATTAAGAAGAGAAAGTTAATCATAAACCGAACGATTAAAATGAATTGTATGAATTTTAAAAATAACGACACGTTATTAACTGTATTGGGAAAAAAACTCACAAAGGGGAGTTAAGGCTAACAATAGTAGGCCTACAATGTAGGGAAAATCTATTTAAAAAATTAGAAATGAAAATAGCCCATGTAAATCTATTTTTAATGTCAAGAGATGTAACATGACGCACAAGCTGCGTTTGTTTTTTGTCGAACAAATATCCTTGTCCGGATTTGATAGAACAATAGACTTTTGTTAGTTATAAAACTGTAGGCCGATGACTGTACACGACAGCGAGTAAACACCACCATTCTGTCTGGTCTTGTTATAAAGAGAGAGACTATTAGCGCGGCCTTGTTGTTATTGTAGACTAACATTAACACGTTATAGCATATTTTTCTACATCGCAAACATGAAGCTATTTATAATCCTATAGAAATGTAATCAAATATCCCACTTCTGCTTGCCTAGCTTGTTTCATCAACATCAATATACAGCAACGTGCTTATAAATATGCTGACATATGAGTAATTTGTTGAAACAAGTCCTAAAAACAATAGCAATCATAAAGGCAAATGCTAAAGATATTTTTTATTTTATTCACATTTTTAATAGAAACGAATACAATAAGCAATAGCTTTTTAAATGTCTTTTTCCTACATCAAGTATATAAAGTCGTGCGTTATATAGTCAATTGTTGGTATATATACAATTGTGTAGTATATACAATAGTCAAGTAGGACTAGCTGCAATTGTTGAGTATGTACAATCGTCTTGAATATCCCATTCTCTCGCATAATTTGCAACAAAACAGCAATATACACATTCGTCTAGCATACACCATCGTTTCATGTAGCTCTAAACATGTGTCTTATTTATACATTTGTCTGATGTATACAGCTGTCTAGTTTATACAGGTATTTCATGTATAGAAATGTCTAGTTTATATAGTTGCGTGATGTATACAATTATTTAGATTAAACATGTATCCGATCAGAGGCGTAGCGTGGGGGGGGGGGGGGCGAGGGATGCGGAACGCACCGGGTGACACCATTTAGGGGGGTGACACCAAGGCAAAAAATAGCAAAATATATAGAGAAAAATTTGAGGGGGGGGGGGGTGCAAATCGAAAGTTTGAGGGGGGGGGGTGCAAATCGAAAATTTGAAAGATTGTTCCCGGGAAGGGTCGATACGCCTCTGGGGGGTGACACCATTAAGTGCCGCACCGGGTGACACCCGACCTCGCTACGCCACTGTATCTGATATATACAACTGTCTATTTTATACATGTATCTGATGTATAAATGTGTATATTTTATATACAAGTTTTTGATAAGATTGTGATTTTGTCTGATAAGGACAAGTTCAAATACTTTTGTACGTGATTCGCTGACGTGAGACTTGTTCTGATGTCAACAAATGTAGGATTACTTTTTAAAGCGACAGAGCTGAGTACTTGACGACGTCACATGAGATTGTTGTTTTGTAAAGTGGAAAGCACTTCTTCCCGTACAGATGTGATGAGGGTTGGGAATACATCCGAGTTTGTGTTACTATTTTAATCTCAGATTCGGTGACTAGATCACGTTTCGAGATTTTCAATTCATCAAATCGACTCATCAACATTGGTGGCATTAGTTGTTTCTTTTTCGAGGGTTTATAAAATTAAGACAGAGATTGTGTTTTTCTGCTGTCTGGTTTCTATGTACATTGTGACATTGATTGTATTGCTGTAAAACCTGTATAGAATTTTTTGCGTAACAGCGTAAAGTAACAATTAACCTGGCTTAAGTAAGTAGAGATAGCTATTCTTTTAAGTTAACTTGTATATTAATTTAAATTCTAGATGTAAATAATAAAAAAGAATAAAATACAAACGTACAAACTACGTACAAAAAGAGTGAGCGTGTATTAATGCTAATAACGACAGTTATTGTAATTAAATATTTCAAGAAACATTAGAGTTACTCTCTGTATAAAATGTAGATTCCCTTGATATAAATTTATTCAGTTTCAAACACTGGACTACAGATTGGACCAAAAGAATGAGCGTCTTAACCAGCGATAGCATGTATTGGATTGTTCTTTTTTGTTTGATTCGAATTTCAATTTCATTTCAAGGTAAACTTTACATACCAAAAGATTGATACTATTAATTTACTAATATATAATATAATATTATATATATATATATATATATATATGCCTCCATATTTATATAATCTACACGCAGATATTTAAATGGGAAACATATTTTGTGCCTTATATTCAGCAGAAAAACATTTTGTGCTTGATTTTCAAAGTCTAAATGGCACTGACAGATCATCTAAAGATGAAATCCAAGACGCTTTGTGCCAGATTAATTTTGGTGTAAAGATCATCAGTTTACAAATACAAGGGGTACAGTTAACACTAATGATTATGTACTCTACTAACCTTTATAAAATGAGCGTACCTTCGTACTATATATATATATATATATATATATATATATATATATATATATATATATATATATATATATATATATATATATATATATATATATATATATGAATGAAAGAGTTCCAAATAGAGACTACTTAAAAATCCCTTTAAGAAAGCGAATTATGTTTCTGATTCAAATGTTGTCAGTAATGAACCAATAGATCTCTGATTCCTAGAACGACTGCAATGTATCGATCCACATGATCTCATGGTGGACTGACGACCAAAGAGATTTATTTTGTTACGTGGCTAATTCTTGTAACGGCAAGACTCAATGTTTGGTCAATCTCCGACAGTTTACCTGTAAAAAATCTCTCCATAATATAACAAAACTCAAAGTCAGTTACGATTGTTTACCTATAGGTAAGTCTGTTTTTTTGTTAGGTTTATTTTACGTTATGTTTATTTGTGTGACACAGACTAAAAACAGGTTAAGTACAGGTAGCATTGCACCGAAATATACTTGGAAATCCTTGAAATATATTTGTGAAAATATTAACCATATCATATTTTAAAATGCGTAATGTTTTTAAGCTATTTTATATGATATACATTTTAGTTTTCCTTTGGGCTTGTTTGCTAACCTAGATTAATCATTAGAATTAATTCATTTTTAGTCATTAGATATTTATTGGTTTTTAAATTTTAAATAATTAAGATCTTTATTTTATAAAATACAGAAGTTGGAACTTATTTTATTTTACAGCACCAAATGATTCAAATGTGTTTGACCTAGGACTCAGGTTTGAGAAGGAAATAGTTCACCCAGAAGTAACGCCACATTACCTGGTTCTGTATAGAAGAAATTATTCCCAATCGATAACTTGCTCTCTTGTTGTGGAGCCAGAAGCAGAGCTTAAAGTTTTACACATGGCGCCCCACACAAGTTTAGTATTTAATCTTTCTAGTCACACAAGTTATCACAGTGAAGAGGTTTCTGATAAATGTATACGATATTTTGTAGATGGGTAAGTCTCGAACAGTGGCGTAACGAGGTCGGGTGTCACCCGGTGCGGCACTTAATGATGTCACCCCCAGAGGCGTAGCGACCCTTCCCGGGAACAAATTTCGCTTTTCGATTTGCACCCCCCTCTCAAACTTTTGATTTGCACTCCTCCCCTCAAACTTTCGATTTGCACCTCTTAAAAGACTATTTAACACTCGAATTAATCACTTAATTAAGTGGAATTATCATTTTTCTCTATATATTTTGCCATTTTTTGCCTTGGTGTCACCCCAAAATGATGTCACCCGGCGCGGTCCGCAACCCCGCCCCCCCCCCCCCTCGCTTCGCCACTGGTCTTGAACATTATTGAGATATATTTTTATACCATAAGCGTCACTAGAAATCATTTTGCCCTCCTGTCCAATTTAACGCAAAATCTTGCTATTTAACTCTAGCCTTTCTTTTATCATTTGCCATCACCCTTAGGAATTAGGTTATACCTTGATTAGATATTGAGCTCATATGCCGTCGATCACTGAAGAATCAAAGCATTTCCAACCAGTTTTTAACGAGTATTAAGACAACAAAGCTTGATTCAAAATGTCAATGATTTCAAAAACGTTTCTGCTTCGACAACAAACCAAATTTTAAACACCTTAAGATAGTTGGGTAGATCAATATAAAAATGCCTCCATGTGCTTTCTACTATCCGCATCCTAATAAATACACAGAACAAATGGAAACTATTTAATTAGAAGTTTAGTTTGACTTAAGCTATTTTTAACTATACATAGTAAAGAACTGTGAAGCGTGTTGTTGTGATACAAGAGGTAATTTTTTTTAAAGGGAACATTTAGAAAAACGTCTTCTTTTCTTGTTGTGTAAGGGATATGTTTAACGTTATGTTTATCGTCCGGTTTAACTTTAGGTTTAACATCAGGTTTAACGTTAGGTTTAATTTCAGGCTTAACGTTATGTTTAACGTCCGGTTTAAAGTTATTTTTAACGTCCGGTTTAACGGTAAGATTAACGTTAGGTTTAACATTAGAGTTAACATTAGGTTTAACGTTAAAGTCAACGTGAGGTTAAACGTTAGAATTAAAATTAAGTTTAAAGTTATGTTTAACGTTAGGTTTAACGTTAGGTTTAACGTCAGAGTTAACGATAATACGGATTAACTCCCACGTTAGTGTTGTAGTTAGATATTGTTAACGATAATTTGTATTTTCTCTATATATTGGAATGTACTAGCAAATAATCTAACAATGTAACGATGTTGATGTTTTCCTCTGTTGGCCTAGGGTGCAGATCGTACATAAAGTGACGATTAAAGCTACAAAAATCGACGGCCTAATATGGTTACAACTTAATAAAAGTATGGCTTGTTTAACGATTTATCAAATAGTTCACCTAACTAAAGACCTTTAAAATATCTATTGTCTGAAATGTTTAATTTGTATAAATTTGTATACTTTGTAATATAATTAAAAGTCGTTGATTAGCGCTATTTTCATTTTTTTAATATAAAAAGTAATCCACTTAAAAACTATATTTAAAATAACTACAAATGTCACATTAACTACTTGAAATATAGGCCTAATTATAAACGTTGATAAAAAAATAGGCTGATTAAAACTTGTGTTTTTTTACTTAGCAAAGTCATTTAATTTAACCTGCGACCACAGTGACATCCAGACAACACCCTCTCCTACTAGTAAGTAAATTATAGTTAGGCTTATTTAATTACTCGTATTACTGACTTAATGCCTACATGTGCTAACAGTTCGATCACTGGCAGAATAAATACGACACCAGCAGTACGCACAGTTAATTAAGTTCAATGCCTGACATATACTTATAATTAAGCACTTCGTTGAATCATATTCTTATGCAGTAGCGTAGCGAGGGGGGGGGGGGGGGACGGGGGGGGGGGGGACGGGGGGGGGGACATATGTCCCCGGGCGACGACCTTAGGGGGCGCCAAAATGGGTTGGAAAGATAAATTGAAAAGTTGAGGGTGGTGTAAATCGAAAGTTTGAGGGGGGTGCAAATGGAACTCTCGATGGGGGGGGGGGGTGTAAATCGAAAGTTTGAGGGGGGGGGGGTGCAAATGAAAATCACGAAGGGTGGGGGGTGCAAATGGAAATCTCGAGGGGGGGTGCAAATGGAAAGCTCGAGGGGGGGGGGGGTGAAAATGGAAAGCTCGAGGGGTGGGGGGGTGCAAATCGAAAAGTTTGTCCCCGGGCGCCGGGAAGGGTCGCTACGCCTCTGTTCTTATGTTAGTGTTTTTGCCGTGATATTTTGGTATCTAATGTATACATTAAATCTCGAAAAAAGGAAAAAATAGGGTTCGAGTAGCCTGGTTGGGGGTTAGCGTTCTGGGCATAGAACACATCAACGCCAGTAGACCTATACATTTACAGCGAGTTTGTTCATTACAGTATGGTTGTTTTATTTTTATCAGTTTATACGACAACATTACCTGAGTCAAGTATAGCAACAAAATCAACTACAGCAACAAAACCAACAGAATCAAGTAAAGTGACGACATCAACACAATCAACTATAGCGACGGCATCAACACCATCAAGTACAACGACGACATCAACACAATCAAGTAGCCCTATAGCAACGACATCAACGCAATTAAATATAACGACGATATCAACACCAACAACTATAGCGACGACATCAACACAGTCAAGTATAACAACGACACCATTACAATCAACCACAGCAACGACATCAATAGAAAAAGACATATCGACGGAAACAACGACAGCAACAAAAACGACAGAACCACAGGAAGCTTCTAGCCAAACTACAATCGTCGCTATAGCTGCAACAGCTGGGCTACTCACGCTTGCTATTTTAGTCATGTGTGTGCTGTGCTTTTACCGCAGGTAATGCACTCAATGGTTAAAGGCCTTCGGTTACCATTAAGCCAAGTATTCTATCACCGGAGATGGTGTAAAAAAATGAATTGCATGCTTCGTTACATTTTTTGAACTATCAATCCCTGACCCCATCGCCACGGTCAGCATCGTTTTAAAAGTCTAAAAACTCACTAATGGTAGATGTGTAATGAACACGAATAATAGTGAATTATAAACAGTGTTTCTTCTAGACTTTTTTCTCCGGGGGGGGGGGGGGGCACTTGAAATTTTCGGGGGGGGGGGGGGTAAATTTTTTTCGGGGGGGGGGGTCTTCGCCCCCCCCCCCCCCTCTCCCTTCCCCCCCGAAGAGATGCCTGGGAGAAACTGATTATAAAAGAGCAACCAAGAAAAAAACGTAATTGTAGTCACGAAAAAAGGAAAGTACTCTTTCGATCATGAAGGTTCATAGGTATGTTTCTGTGACCTCGTCGTTTGCACATATAGTGTGGTCAGCACTATGCCCACCTGTTTTTACTCCCCTTAACGTTACCCATAAAAGCTGGGTGGACAGGGATGTTCTACTGCCACGAACCCGGGATTCGAACTCGATACTTTTGGGTTAGTAGTCGTATGCTCTACTATTCGACCTCCCTTTCCCACAAGTTTTCACGATGTCATGTTTAAACTAATGACTTCCAGGTGGTCCGCGCCGTTCAAGCGACTCAGAGACCCACGAGACAGCAGAGTCAAGTTCCGTCACAGACAGCAGCACTACAAGTGTTACATGGAGTATGACATTATCGACGCCTCTGAGAACAATGACACGGTGAGTCAATTTTAAATCAGATGCGTTTTCCTATCTGTTAAAACACACATTGTTAACGTTTTTTTTTGTATCTTTTAGATCACTCCTTGTTAACTTTTTTGTATCTTTTAGATCAGGGGTCTCCAAACGTTTCAGTCCGAGGGCCGCATTAACTATCACATTTCACTTCGAGGGCCAGTTTCTTTCAGGCATGTCTAGGATATTTCTGGGCAAATATCCTCAGCCATCACCAACAAACGATTTTTCCTTTGACGAAAAGATCTCCGCGGGCCGGATGAGAGGACTTCGCGGGCCGCATCCGGCCCGCGGGACGCAGTTTGGAGACCCTTGTTTTAGATCACTCCTTGTTAAGTATTTCGTGTCTCCTAGACCACTCATTTTTAACGTTTTTGTATTTGTTAGACCACTCCTTTTAAGTTTTTCATGTCTGTTAGACTTAGACTGTCCGTTCGTTTTAATGTTTTCGTATCTGTTCACTATGTGATCACACGTTTATTGTACGGACAGACAGAACGTGAGCATAGTCAAGCACTGGTGATTAACTACAGTGAGAAAACTACAGACAAAAACAACTACTTGATATTTACAGACAAAAAACTACAAAACATCTACAAACAAAAGCTATTACATGACATATAAGACATAAAACCTCACATGACATTTACAAACAAAAACAACTACATGACATCTATTCTACAAACAAAAACAACTACATGACATCTATACTATAAATAAAAGCTACTACATGATATCTACAAAAAAAATTAATCTACATTTCATCTACAAACAAAAGCAACTACATAACGTTTATTCTACAAACAAAAACAACTACATGACATTTACAATAATAAACCGGGAGTGATCTCCCCTAAACTTTCTCGAATATTCTTATATAAAATAACAGGGGATGGGAACTCGGGCTATAGACATGATTTTTAATCTATTTTAAATACTTAAAGTTTTAAAAATAGAATAAAATCTCGTAGACAAATTAATTGACCAAGTGAACGCTAAATTTAAAAAGTGCATAATAGTGCGCAATATTATTAGTACTTTAAAAATTTACATTTGTTTTTTGAGAAATCGGAAGTAGCGTAAACTACTACTTCCGGTCAACGGAAATTACTCAAAATTTGACAGAAGGTAGAGAATTAGATCTTTTACTTACATGTGAAATTTCATTTATCTATCTGAAATAGTACTCAAGTCATAGGCTTTTGAAAAATTCAAAGTAGGAAAAGTACCACTTCCGGTTATCGGAAATCGCTCAAAATTTGATAAGGATCTACGATTTTGATAAAATACTTATATATGAAATTTCATCAACCTAGCTGTAACGGTACTCAAGTTATCGTGTTTACACACGGACAGACAGACAGACACACAGACACACAGACAGACACACAGACATACGGACAAGATTGCAAAATTATGTTTTTCCGTATCAGTGAGGTGTAAAACGTCGAGATTTGCAAAAATCTCGATTTTTTTTTTTGCACGATTACAATACTTTCTCTATACTTCGTATATACGAGAAAGTAAAAAACAACTACATGACATCTATTCTATAAATAAAAGCTACTACATATTGAAATCATATAAAACTCATTAGGCCTTGACTTTAAATTCCTCTATTCTTTTAAAATAGTTTAATATATTTTGCTTTTGCAATTATTTGTTTTAAACTAATATCTGCCGCGATTTTCCCCCTCCCCCCTCTATCTAATAAGTCATCAACAGACAAATTCGTCTCAGTTTCTGGAAACTTCTCCGCCCTGGGGGATGAGGATTACAGCGTTATTGAAGACGATTTATTACACTACTCGACACCCTCAGACCAGGGACCCACCAACCCGGGACCCTCAGACCTGGGACCCACCAACCCGGGACCCTCAGACCTGGGACCCACCAACCCGGGACCCTCAGACCTGGGACCCACCAACCCGGGACCCTCAAACCTGGGACCCACCAACCCGGGACCTTCAGACCTGGGACCCACCAACCCGGGACCCTCAAACCTGGGACCCACCAACCCGGGACCCTCAAACCTGGGACCCACGAACCCGGGACCCTCAGACCTGGGACCCACCAACCCGGGACCCTCAAACCTGGGACCCACCAACCCGGGACCCTCAGACCTGGGACCCACCAACCCGGGACCCTCAGACCTGGGACCCACCAACCCGGGACCCTCAAACCTGGGACCCACCAACCCGGGACCCTCAGACCTGGGACCCACCAACCCGGGACCCACAGACTCGCGACCCACACTCCCTGGACCAATCGCCCCAAGACGTACTGTATTAGCGCCAGCTGGTAATGTTTATTCAGCCGAAGAGAAAGTTGAAAAACAAGGGAGCGTACTGATAAAAATTGACGGGCGTGAAGTGTCGTACTCACAGTGCACGGTAGCTTCCCCTGAGTTAAAGGACAAGAATAACAGGTACCAAAATAAAGCTTGTTATGTTTTAGCTCTTAAATGTCGGTGGTCATATGATAAATGTACCATTTCAATCCATTACATCGATGAAGTAGAGTTCATCTTTTTCAATTATCTGAAAATATGAAGGGATAGTGTGGTCAGCAATACACTTGGCTGCCTTTAACTTTCCTTTAACTTACCATATTCGTATTGTATTAGCATGGCGTGTTTTAGTGTATACTGTATAACCAAAGTACTGATGTCAGTCATACATCCTTTGAGGAAAGCAAATTTTAGACCTTTAGATCCATGACCTCTGCTTGTGAAATGATAAAGTGGTCAGGACTAGACTCGGCCGCTGGTCAGACACAATGGTTTAATTAACTACGCCAATGTTAGTTGAACACGTCGTGCAACCCTAACCTCTCTGATAAATTCATTGTTATCCTTTCAACAGTTCCTCTGAAGAAGAGACGACCTCTGACCTTTACACGGAGTTAACGAAAGACGAGGACTACTCACACCTAGAACACACAAACCCGGGCCGAGCACTCACCGAACACGTATATGATGGATAGATTTTTCGAACGTTTTTTTTAATAAGCTGAATGCTGTAAAACTATTGTAAACTAGTTTGATAATGGCTATACTCAAGGTTGGGTGCTACACCAAATCACATTTCGTTATAGTCTTGCACATCCAATGAAACTCTACGCCTATGCTAAAAATCTTTTAAAATTGTTTCAAAGACTTGTGTTTTTGGTTGTCATAGAAACTACAGCCATATTGGATTTTGGACGATTCTTTGAAAATGCTAAGGCCCCGTAAACCCTACTGGGAAATACGCTAACAATCATAATTTTTATAGGACAGTGTTAACTGGAACTTTCTTTTAAGTATATTGTGGAGAAGACGGGGTGGTCGAGGGATTGAGAGTTTTACTGCTGGCCTGTAGGTTCTCAAATTCGGATCTCGCGATGAAATTGTGACTGTTGTAAGACTTCCCTGAGTCTACCCGGCTATGATGGGCAACTAAGAGACCTCAGAGATAGTTAAGGCGGCTGAACCTACTGCTGATCTTCATATGCTGAGTTATAGAAACATGTGAACTCTTCCTTATATGCCTTATGGAACGTTACGTCTGAAAGAGGAATCTATATATATATATATATATATATATATATATATATATATATATATATATATATATATATATATATATATATATATATATATATGTATGTATATATATATATGTATATATATATATATATATATATATATATATATATATATATATATATATATATATATATATATATATATATATATATATATATATATATAATTCTCTTCTGTAAGCGCGCCTTGCAGTCCCCTCTCTTCCTCTCTAGGCATATCGCAACCACCCCCATCCCAACATGGTCTGGTGAGCTGTGGTACACGCTAAATGTTTACAATTGTAGAGATGGATTTAGTTACCGCTATTCGGGGCAGATAATTTAGTTTGAAACTATTTTAAACTTAGGGGAGGTAACTAAGAGGAGGCTGCTTTCGAATTACTGAAAAGAAGAAAATAATACAACTAAATAGCGGCGTATGATACGCTGCGGGTCGGCTCGTATTACTTATTTATTATGTGAAGAACGTGTTGAACATTTTTTACATTTTTTTTATCTAATAGCTTGTTGTAACAATCTTGAATGTGTACTATTTGGAAATTTTGAGTCCACAACATAAAAAGGAACAAAAATTATAAATAGAACGTATACGGTGTTTTATGTTCATTAGAGCTATAATGAGGCTAAGTTTCAGTTCGATATATGAAGAACAAACAGAGAAATACCAAGTTAAAGAGTAATGTCAATTTGAACAATAAAAAATAAAGCAATACTTAGGTTTTGAATACTTTATTTTAGAGATTATCTGGCAATGAAGTTTTGAAATTTGAAATATATTTTTAACGTTAAATTGAGCAAAAAAACAACATAAATATCAATTGTGTTAATTATGCAAAAGTGAAGAATTTAAATAGACTTAAATAGACTTTAAAAAGATTAATACCAAATCCTATATGTTTATGTTATTGCGCATGTCTGTCTTTAAATTTGCAACTGCTAATTTTTTTCTGCCATGAAGCATTTTCTTTTCCAGATTTTCGTTTCGAGTTTAGGGGTCGGCGTGGTCGAGTCGGTAAAGCTAATGGTTGCTACACCGAAAAAGTCTCGAGTTCGAACCCGCGGGCAGATGAGGCCCGACACCTGGGGATAGCCACTCTTCTAGGAGAGACAACTCCAAAATTAAACAACTGCTGCCTTGTAGTTTGTTCTTGGTTGGACAAAGGCTATGGAAGCAAATCCAAAAAGAAAAGCAGGCTGAAATCGGAGTCAATGGCCTCAATGGCGCATAACCAGTTGACACGTAACGCTTAACTGTGTTGGAGGCGTGGTCGAGTCGGCAAAAAGCTCATGGTTGATAAATTCGAACAAAGTCTCGAGTTCAAACCCACTGGCAGATAAATCTCGATCCCCTTCAACACTAATAGTTAAGAACGAAGAAGAAGAAGAAGAAGTTTCGAGTTTTATACAATTTTTGTAAACATTGATGCTATTACTTTTCCAAATAATTGATTTATTTATATATTCATTTGTTGTGTTGTTGCTTGTGCACTGGGTGAAAGGAAAGTTCAAATCCCAATGTCTACTACAGTGGCGGAACTAGAATAAAAGGGCCACCCCGCAAAAACAAATCCTGGCCCCCTTATATATATATATATATATATATATATATATATATATATATATATATATATATATATATATATATATATATATATATATATATATATATATATATATATATATATATATATATATATGACCGACCTATGGGAGGCGATATTGGCCAATGCGCGGATTGGCCGGCCAATCCGCGCATTGGCTGACTTCGGGCTTTGACCGTAACATATATATATATATATATATATATATATATATATATATATATATATATATATATATATATATATATAAACATAATACAAACATTGGATACTCATTTCTAGCCTGATCGAGTTTTGAAATATTTTTTCTTTCAATTTAAACAAATTACAACATGTCACGTGTGTAAGTGCATTAGTCTGTATTTTTTAAAAAGATTTAGAATTAGTCTATTCAAAATGTTTGCTGTAATACTGCCTACCCGCTAGTTTTTAGCCGGTCAAAAGAATATAAAACGTGAAAGCTTTGTATGTGTAATGGTTTCTCTTGTTACGTTTTTTTTTATGTTTTTGTTTTATTTATATTATTTGTTTCAACTATATTTCCTTTTTATGCTATGTCATTCTTTAGTATTAATTTCTTAAAGAAATAATTATTAAGAGAAGTTATTGCTTTTCAATTTGTTTAGTACACATATATTAAAAGGCGCTTAGGAGAGCCCCTATTTAACTATTTAAAAAAGGGAAATAAGTCACGGAAGTGTTTTGAACGTTTGCTTATCTTTCACACTACAGCTCATGCATATTTTTTTTTTTTTACAAAACAGCATGTGTTAACTACTGTATAGCATGACTACTGTAGTAGATCTGTTTGTTATTTACAAAAGCTTTAACCGTCAAGTAAAAAATGCAAGAAAATTATTTTTTTAACTATACAAAATTTATTATGGTCGGCTATGGGCCCCTAAATGGCGTGCCCCCCCCCCCCCCCCCCGTATTGTAGTTTGTCTCCTGGTCTTCTATCAGTTTTGTCAAGAATTTTTAAAAATTCAGTTTTAAGTCCTACTTTTTTTCACCAAAATCTACTGTTTGTATACGAAAACACAATCTTAGGTTAACTTTGAATCTTTGATCGATTTTTCCCTCTAGTGTCACTATTTTTTTATGATTGATCTACGATGTACCGAGGTTTATCGTCGAGGAGAATTTTTAAAAATCAATTTTCGCGACTGGTCAACTAAAAATAACTAGTTAGATATACAGAGAATAAGTACGGAAAAATCTTTTCGAAGCTTGGCTTCCTTTTTTTAAAAAAAATGCAATGTCTATATAAGGAAATTCGATCTTTGGTCAGCTTTTACACATTTTTAACAATTTTTCTCGAGAGTGACACAACTTTTCCGGCTGTAATAGGGGTATAAAAAAGTGGGACAGGCCACAAACAATTAAAGGGCCAACAAGATGGAAGAGGAAACAGCACAACACACGGATACAAACTAGTGAAGGGCCAACAAGATGGAAGAGGAAACAGCACAACACACGTATACAAACAATTAAAGGGCCAACAAGATGGAAGAGGAAACAGCACAACACACGGATACAAACTAGTGAAGGGCCAACAAGATGGAAGAGGAAACAGCACAGCACACGGATACAAACAATTAAAGAGCCAACAAGATGGAAGAGGAAACAGCACAACACACGGGTACAAACTAATGAAGGGCCAACAAGATAGAAGAGGAAACATCACAACACACGGGTACAAACTAATGAAGGGCCAACAAGATGGAAGAGGAAACAGCACAACACACGGGTACAAACAATTAAAGTGCCAACAAGATGGAAGAGGAAACAGCACAACACACGGGTACAAACTAATGAAGGGCCAACAAGATGGAAGAGAAATAAGGACAACAACACACGGAAATACAAAATCTGAAAACCAAAGAAATTTTCTCAATAATAATAATAGCATTATTTGTTAATATTTCAAAATGGCGCACAGAAACTTCACAAACTTAACACAACTTTTTAATAATTTTCTTTATTGTTTCTATTAATTTTATTCCATTTTTATTATATAATTGCAAAGTTATTCAAATTTTAAATCTAAAACATTATGATGAATTTTAAGAAATAAAACAGCTCTCAAGGCATTTTTATGGACTTCATTTTTCTCCAATAATTTTTCAGCCTTTTGTATACATGGGCTCTAGATACGGCACGACAAATCTGAGGAGTGAAATGTTGATTGAAATGTTAAATCATTTACATTTATGCAGAAAAGGAACAGGGTATTACCTCCCTTCCGACGTTAACTATCCCTCCCCCTTTTTTCCCTGTGGAAAATGGAACTTCATCCGGGTAGAAAGGGGGGGGGGGTTATAAGGGGTGTTGATGGGGTAGGGGTGTGATAACATTATGGATACCGCACTAATTATTTATTACTTTAACTTATGTGGATAAAAATAGTTAAATAAAAAGTAAGGGACAAAAAAGAAGGAACTATCACATAATATTTAATAACAATGCAGATATAACTAATGCATATTCATTAAGTTATCATATGGAGAAAATGTGTTGGCCTACTTTATAAACTCTTTCAAAGTGAGATTGGTGTCACCGTCGTTATCCATTTTTTCACGCAATCCTTTGAAATCTTTGTCGTCCACAAACGTGTCCTTGTTAACATCGTAAACTTGAAACAGGTTGGTCGGTATTATATCTTGGGCATTAGAGAAATATTTTTTAAACACTGCAATGTACTCTTTTAGGTCAATTTGCCCATCTTGATTTCCATTCTTATCCGCTTCCTGTTGGGATAAAACCATTATAATATTTGTAATATTCATGCATAATGTTGGTTGTCGTGTTTTGGATGGTGAACAACACAAATTAAACACAACTAGCCGCTGTTTTTAGTTCATCCACTCTTGTTATGTCCAGATTAGGCTAACTCACTGCTTGCACTATGCTTGCACTATTTATCAATTTACTGATAACAACAATTACTTTAACTATATACTTTTGAATATGACGTAACGTGTCTTAGTAAATTATTATTTAATTATTTGAAAGATTTTTTAGCGCAATTTCCATACGGACAATTGCGATTATTAACTCGTCATTTCTGGATGGATGGATGAATGAATGAATGAATGGATGGATGGATGGATGTGTGTCCACAGCTTTAAGTCGTATCTCCTCCTCAACGAAGCAATATCGAGGACTAGTTCTAAAAGCAAATATGTTAAGCAAGTTCCGAGGATGATAGTGGGCTAAAAAATTCCCGGAATTCCTTTCTGGATTTCCCGGAAAAACCAAAAAAACCTCGAACAAATGCAGTTTTTGGCCCATATCTCGGCAACCAGACCACTTAGCGACTTGAAACATCTACCAATCGATTCCTGCCATAATTTAAACCAATATTGCCGAAGAAAGTTTTCAAAAATATCCTTTCGTTCGGTCACAAAAAATTAATTAAGAACATTTAAACTGAGCATCGTGTAGGCCTAGGACGATATTTTAAACTGAGCATCGTGTAGGCCTACTCGTTAAAATCCGTTGATATTTTCTATTACCCCCTACACGTCCGCATATTTTTTAAAATCTCGTTAATAAATATTTTTTCTATTTTGTTTTGAATTATTAAAACTACGTGTGTTGCATTATTTATTTGCTAAATATATGATTTATCTCGATTTAAAATTGTTATGGACACATAAGGAAATTGCGCTTAAATTGTCACTAGACTTTTTATTAACTTGTTTAAATCTACAATATCCTTTTTTTCTTGTATGTATTTTAGCCAAACAAAAAGTTATGTTAGTTTTGTACCACTTCAAATACAGCAATTTTATGGTACATTCATCTCCGAAAACAACGCAGGAATATCTTATTTATAACCGACCTGGATACTTAATTAGTCATTAAAAGTACATATGTTTTCCACCTGAGTGATTACAACAGACGTTAATCAAGGGGAGATAGTATTAGTTCAGCCTTACAATCGCCAACCACTGATCGGAGTTTTAAGCAAAAAAATTTAATTGTTACGTACTAATTGTTTTTGAAAACTTATGCATGTAACGACGGGGGGACAATAATTAAATAATGGGGCATCAGTCCGTATCTTGTAGACACAGACAAATTTATCTAAATCTTTGTCTATAGAAAAACTATAATTAACTACTAATCAAAATTTATTGCAAAAAAGTTTCAACCAAATGTTTATAATAGAAATCAGCAAATTTACTACTTAAAGTACACGTATCATTTAATCTCTTTATACAAAACATAACAACTTAACAGAACACTCAATGAGACATAGCAATCACTTTTACTAAACAATTTTCAACTTTCCACATAGCATACTGCCCATACTCAATACTTGACCAGACGCTCTAAAGATGAGAGCGACAAGTCGTCTAGACCTGCCATAGTCGACTAGACTGAATTTCGTGATTTCAACCGCACAACACCCACTTAAACCACACGCAGCGCACCAATAAATAGTCCCGAAGACCCCATCTCCTAATACAATACAGAATAGTACAATTAATAAAAAGGGAAAAAAAACCCCTTACACTGAGATTAAAACTTTCACAAAATCTGGATCAATAAGACAGCACAACTTCCACATAAAGTCATTAATCAACAAAAAAAAAAAAAAAAGAAACAACAATAAACCGCAATTAAAAACATAAAGCAATTAAATAAAAAATACCATCGAATGAGTAACCAGAAAATTGTTAAAAACCTTTCAATGCACAAAAAATAACAACATAAAACAAACATTGATAGTACTTGAAATCTCTTCATAATTTAGAGACTCATGTTTTATTAAATGAATCACGCTTGTTTTTGTTTTTCATGTTAAGTGCATTTAAAGCCTGTTATATGTTTTTTTAGCTTTATATGGAGCTTGAGGGTTTATACATATGCCTTTATTTATTATTTCGTAAAATCTGTAGATAATATAAAACTTAAATGTTTGATTAGCTGAGGTTGATATATTGAATACAATTTGTAAATTGAGTCATAGGGGTCATCCATAAATGACGTCACACTCGTAGGGGGGAGGGGGGGGTCCGTAATTTTGTGACGATGTGTGATGAGGGGGAGGGGGGGGGTCAGATGTTGCGACGTCACATTTTTGCATTATAAAAAAGCAATGTTAGAAAACGAATTTTAGACGTTATTTTGCGTTTTAGATAACTGTTTTAATAAATTGTAATAGTTTAGACAAGATTTTGGAAAAATATCAATGTTTTAAAAAATTCAACTGCAATTTTGAGGGGGGTTGTAGGTTGAGGTGTGACGTCATTTTAGGGGGGGGGGGGGTCTGGCTTTTTGTTACGAAGTGTGACGGAGGGGAGGGGGGGGAGGTAAAAATCGTCAAAAAAAGCGTGACGTCATTTATGGATGACCCCATACGCTGGTAGAAAGTTATACTTACATTTCTAAAGCTTTAGCGGGAAACTGTAATCTAATAACTAAACAAATTAACAGTAATGTGTTTTATTTTAAACCAAATACGTTGCCGCGGTAACGTTACTTACCATTAGAGATATTTTCATCTCGTCCTCAGTGAGATTGCCGTCTTTGTTCGTGTCTGCAGCTTCGTACTCTTTTGTGGCTTCATCCTCTGCCGGACCAGCTAGTGCTAGTGCAGGAATCAGTAACAAAAGTAGAAGTGGCGTCTTGTCCATGGTCGTCTACAGGAATCAACGGGAGGTTTCCTTCGTTACGTACAGCTTGGTTCAATGGTGTAAAACTGGTTGAGCTCGATGTTCCGGTGTTGTAGTATAATAAGGCGTTGTGTATTCTATATATTGTCGTAGAAAAATGACTGTAAAATGAGTGAATATCTTTTGAGTTCTTTGATTGGTTCATTGGGATTAATTAGCATGAAACAAATTCAACGGTTAATTAATCTCCTGCACACATGAGTGCAAGAGAAGAGAGACGTTCGTACTTGCCAGGTGCACCTTTACAGTCAGTTGACTGCTGTCACGTGGTTACTATCACGTGGTTACTATCAGGTGTTTACTGTCACGTTGAAGCGATGGTGACGTGGTTACGGTTACGTTGTTACAGGGTGCATGTCGCATGGTCTATGGGCTGGCGTTTGGTCAATAGAAATTAAGAGCAGTATCAACAGTGGCGTGAATAGTATGGGATGGTTAGAGTGACAAAATTAGAGTGACATGGTTAGATTGTCGTGGTTAAAGTGACACAGAATTACACAGAAAAAGATGTGGAAAACTGATGTTATAGTGTATGGTTAGAGTGACATAATTAGAGAGACATAATTAGAGTGACATGTTTAGAGTGATATGATTAGAGTGATATGGTTAGAGTGAAATGGTTATAGTGACATTGTTATAGTGACATGGTTAGAATGTTATAGTTAAAATTGACATTATTATATTTACATTTCTAAAACAGCATCTTTAAGGTGACGCAGTAACCGTTAATGTGGTTAAAATGACATTGTGTTACAAATACAAGATTACAGTGAGATGGTTAAAGTAAGATGGTTAGATTTACATGGTTACAGTGACGTGGTTACAGTAATGTTGTTACAGACAAACTACACTCTTGTATATTCTGTTTGTTTGAAAATAAAACTATAGTTGCATATCTAATGCAGCAGAACAGCACCAAAGGATATTTTACCGGACATTAAAGAATGTACCAGCATGTACCCAGTTAGATGTATGCTATTTGCTGTAGTAAATAAAAGCTCAACCTTTAGTTCGGATTGTGTTTCAACTCTCCTGTTATTCACGATTGAGTGATTAGTGGGTGATTCAGCTGAGTGAATGATGGTGTGATGTGTATCAGTTATTGGTGTGATGTGTGCCTATTGGTGTGAGGTGTACGTACTGGTGTGATGTGTATGTAGAAGTGTGATGTGTACCTACTGGTTTGATGTGTACCTACTGATTTGATGTGTACCTACTGGTGTGTTGAGTACCTAATGATGTGTACCTACTGGTGTGATGTGTACCTACGGGTGTGATGTGTACCTACTGGTGTGATGTGTACCTACTGGTGTGATGTGTACCTACTGGTGTGTTGAGTACCTAATGATGTGTACCTACTGGTGTGATGTGTACCTACTGGTGTGATGTGTACCTACTGGTGTGATGTGTACCTACTGGTTTGATGTGTACCTACTGATTTGATGTGTACCTACTGGTGTGATGTGTACCTACTGGTTTGATGTGTACCTACTGGTGTGTTGAGTACCTAATGATTTGTACCTACTGGTGTGATGTGTACCTACTGGTGTGATGTGTACCTACTGGTGTGATGTGTACCTACTGATTTGATATGTACCTACTGGTGTGATGTGTACCTACTGATTTGATGTGTACCTACTTGTGTGATGTGTACCTACTGATGTGATGTGTACCTACTGATGTTATGTGTACCAACACGCACAGCATGCGATATCTAAAGGCTCTATTCCCTATTCACATTTCGCCGTTTAACTACATTTAAAACACATGTTGCACTATTTAACCATTGTGTGCACTCAACACTCGTTGCATATCTAATGCAGCAGAACACCACCAAAGAATATTTTAACAGACATAAAAGAATGTACCAGGATGTACCCATTTTGTTCTATTCTTTGTGCTGTAGTAAATAAAAGCTCAACCTTTAGTTCAGATTGTTTTTCAACTCTCCTGTTTGCCTATTGGTGTGAGGTGTAAGTACTGGTGTGATGTGTACCTGCTGGTGTGATGTGTACCTGCTGGTGTGATGTGTACCTACTAATGTGTACCTACTGGTGTGATGTGTACCTGCTGGTGTGATGTGTACCTACTGGTGTGATCGGTACCTACTTGTGTGACACACTTAGACCTGCGTCATACAGAACCAAGACCCACAGACTGAGATCCACAGACACACACACACACACACACACACACACATATATATATATATATATATATATATATATATATATATATATATATATATATATATGATTCTTGAATCCTCCAGTAACATAATTAATACATCACAATATTTTTTTTACTCGGTCTTACAATACACTTGTGCTACAAAATTAGCTTAGGCTTAAAAAACTTACTAGGTTTCCATAAAAGCCAATTTAAAATATTTAACGTTTTAAAAGTTAATACGAAAGGTAGTGTGCCATTTTCTTTTTGTGCAGAGAGTAAACGGTATTGATGTTGGGTAATGGGATGGTCCGTTTGTACGACCAAAGTACATTATGTATGACGTTGATACACGCTGTTATCGTCATACTCCATGGTATAATGGTATATCTGTACTACCTGTTGCATAGCTTAAGAAAACATGTAATTCATATTTCATATAAATATTAAGTAATAGTAAAATGTGAAATATGAGTAGATTAATTAAGATAATATTTATAAAAGGTTAAGAATACTCATCAAAATATGAAATAATTTCAAAATCAAAAAGTACTTTTACGATTAAAAAATGTGAAGTTCTGTGAAATTTAGTTTGATAACGTGTTAGTTTCCTTTAAATTGTTGACATAACAAGCGTTGTTTTTAGTTGTTAAATTGTAATGACAGCTAGTTTTAAGTCTGTTTATTCTATTACTAAGTTGGCAATTTACTTTTATGTATAGACGCTAGGATTCCGTTAGCTTAATAAAATAATCAATATGATAGATGGATATTTTATGTAAGAATCTCGACTCAATACGAAGGTAAATGAATTATTATTTTAAGGAAACGATGATGGCGTAGTTCGTGTCTAAATATGTAAGTGTTAATTTAATCAACAAATGCTTCAAGACTCCCTGGGTGCAAGCATTGAGGTGGAACCCTCAAGGAAAGTGCAAAATACATCGACAAAAAAAAACACCTGGCAACCGGATCTTGAGTCTAAAACCAAAAAGAGGGACTTCGCCTGGAGTCAGATTGACATGGCACAGGACAGAGGACTCTAGAGATCTTTGGTTGGCGGCCCATACCCCAGCAGGACAGAGGACTCTAGAGATCTTTGGTTGGCGGCCCATACCCCAGCAGGACAGAGGACTCTGGAGATCTTTTGTTGGCGGCCCATACCCCAGCAGGACAGAGGACTCTGGAGATCTTTTGTTGGCGGCCCATACCCCAGCAGGACAGAGGACTCTGGAGATCTATGGTTGGCAGCCCATACCCCAGCAGGACAGAGGACTCTAGAGATCTTTGGTTGGCTGCCCATACCCCAGCAGGACAGAGGACTCTAGAGATCTTTTGTTGGCGCCCATACCCCAGGAGGACAGAGGACTCTGGAGATCTTTGGTTGGCGGCCCGTACCCCAGCAGGACAGAGGACTCTAGAGATCTTTGGTTGGCGGCCCGTACCCCAGCAGGACAGAGGACTCTAGAGATCTTTGGTTGGCGGCCCGTACCCCAGCAGGACAGAGGACTCTGGATATCTTTGATTGGCGGCCCGTACCCCAGCAAGGGTGACGTGCAGTGATGATGAGAAGTGTTGGGTACAGTAGTAGTTGAGAACAGCATTGTACAAGTCAGGCTATGCTTTGATACGCCCGGGCAACATTATCGATTCAGAAATAAAACCAACTAGGCTTACATCTCTCAATCGATTTTTATGTATTGGTTACAAGGGATGCTGGTAATAAAAATGATTTTTAAATCGTTTCTGCTAATTATCAGTTGTAAGCTTACTTTCTTTTCTTTAGCTCAAAAACACGAAAGCCAATTATCCGAGTTGACATTTATATTTCCAATTTAAGATACGATTTTTTAATTAAACGGCAACGGAAAATTACCATGGTAAAATCCAAAAACAACTCGAAAAAACACAAAATTGACTTAAACTGGCTTTTTACGCTACTACATACCGTTTTTCAGAAAAATTATATTATAAATGTCTAACTCTATTACAATCAATATTAAATTGCAGTTTTTAAAGATGACGGTTTTAAGAATTTTATAGTACAGAAAAAAATCGATGTATGCAGTTTAAGTCTTCTGTAACAATTTTATTAAATTGCTTAGTAATAAAAAAATCGACTTTCAAATTGTATTCACCCGAAATGTAAAAAAAAAGAATCGATTTAAAAAAAAAATTCTGAGCTTAAGTTATATAGTACAAAAAATGCATATGATAAATATTTCTACTGTGT
The DNA here is from genome assembly GCF_028476545.2 of Physella acuta. NCBI lineage: Eukaryota > Metazoa > Mollusca > Gastropoda > Physidae > Physella > Physella acuta. Next base: position 188,439 of record NW_026731638.1, read on the forward strand.
CTATTTTATCTTTAGCGACGCATAAAAAATCTAATTACATTTTGTAAAGTAATATTTGTAAACAACCTAATCAACTGCATTGTTTGAAATTCGTATTTTTCTACATAATTTTTTTTCTAAAATACTACAAAACGTACTGTAAAAAGCACTGGGTAATAACTGCTGATATAACCTGGATATATAGTCTAGCAAAACTATTCTAAATTTGTGTATTTCGAAATTGCTTCAAGTAAAATAAGTTTTATTTTGAGCAAGGGATTTTATTTGTTAAAGTAGCTCAGTTGTGGTGTTTAATATTGTTCTAGACTTTAAAAGTTTTCTATTAAAGGAAAAATATTTTCAAAAATTAATCATCTCAACTTTTTATTATGTCTGTGAATGTCGCCTCAATTTCAAGTCTCCCGTTAGATCAATTGATTTCTAAACCATCTGGCCCTGTGTATGATATTTCTGATGAAGTTTTAGACATTGTGTATTTCTGTGTGGGCGCCGTCATCGTTCACGTACTTTGTGTGTTGGGAATTGTGGGAAATAGTCTCACGATTTTTATCATGTGGTGTCAAGGTCTGAATGAATCAACCACCATACTCCTCACATGCCTGGCTGTCTCCGATCTACTGTTTTCGATTACAGAATCGTTCATGATGTTGACAGCCGTGATACAACAGTTCGACGCGATCGTGTCTGAAACGTACGACAGTTACATACAGGCCTACATTAAATTGTGGGACTATTATTTTTTTGGTACCAGCCTCTACTGTGTCGTGCTTATCGCCCTTGAGAGGATGATCGCCGTGTGGTTTCCCTTTAAAGCTGGCATAATTTTCTCACCGTTCAGAACCAAAGTCATAATCGCCATCGTATTCACTCTGCTATTCTTCGACCATGTCCCGTATCAACTGCAAAATTGTGTTTTGTGGGTGCATTTAAACACTACGGACACGTTTTACGCTAAACGTGTTGATTGTCACATATACGACAGCATTTTCTTTAACTATTACGAGAAAGCAATAATTGCTTCGACGATAATAGTCATACCAGTAACGGCTGCGACTTTCTCTTCTGTAATGATCGTAGCAAAGCTTGTTTTATCTTCAAAACAGGTTAGAAGCTTGTCAGCCCTAGCGCACGCTAAAAGGATCAGGGACCTGAAGTCGATCAAAATCACGCTGACTCTCTGTATTTGTATGATGCTCATTGTTCTCATTCCAACTAACATATTTTTATACTATCTTGAATTTGCCGACTACCAACCATTCACTGAAAAAAGTTGGAAAATGATTTTGGCTTTGATAGAAATTATTTATCAAGCCAATGCATCGATTGGCTTCGTGATATATGTAACTATGAGCTCAAAATTTTCAAAAATATTGAAACAACGTATTTGTCATATAAACTACAAATAGAATATTACGAAAGTTTGGTGGAGTGGAATTTGATGTATGATTTTTAAAGATTAATTTCCAGTAAAAAAAAACAAATAATAACGAACTCGTGTTTTTGTTTTGCATAATGTGTTAGTTATAAAATAACTTGTAAATCCATATTTTGTATTTCTTTAAATTGGTGTAACATATTATGATTAGACTCACACAGTTTTCCAATGTATTATTTTCACATTAAGTAGATTTTTAAAGTTACTTTTTTTTACAGTCTAATATATTGAAATAGAAATGTACACCAATCACAAATGTCTCCAATCCTCCCTGACACCAATCATCACTGTCTCCAATCATCTCTGTCACCAATCATCACTGTCTCCAATCATCTCTGTCACCAATCATCACTGTCTCCAATCATCTCTTATCCAATCATCCCTGTCTCCAATCATCTCTGACACCAATCATCACTGTCTCCAATCATCACTGTCTCCAATCATCACTGTCTCCAATCATCACTGTCTCCAATCATCTCTGTCACCAATCATCACTGTCTCCAATCATCTCTGTCACCAATCATCACTGTCTCCAATCATCTCTTATCCAATCATCCCTGTCCTTATAATCTCTGGCACCAATAGAAAATACATCTAAATTTTATTTACGCTTATGGCTGAAAACAAAATTAGGATTTATTATGTTTTCAAACACTTCAACCAATAAAAATACAGCCGATATTGCAACAGCTCTCTATAACAGCATTTAAACGAAATGAGGCTGAACTGCGTGTTTCGTACAGTATTGCGTTATTTATAGATACACTAGGTGAACCGCACCATTTTGGCAAACAACTAATCCTTCCTTCTTTAAGTGAAGTCTTCTTCTTCTTCTTCTTCGTTCTTAATTATTAGTGTTGAACGGGATCGAGATTTATCTGCCAGTGTCAATTGTTTATGCGCCATTGAGGCCATTGACTCCGATTTCAGCCTGCTTTTCTTTCTGGATTTGCTTCCATAGCCTTTGTCCAACCAAGAACAAATTACAAGGCAGCAGTTGTTCAATTTTGGAGTTATCTCTCCTAGAAGAGTGGCTGTCCCCAGCTAACGAGCCACATCGAGAACTCGAGACTTTTCGGTATAGCAACCATGAGCTTTACCGACTCGACCACGCCGACCCCTTTAAGTGAAGTAATACACACTATATTACATAAAACGTATTTTTCAAACATAGCTAGCCAATATTTTAAGCACAACGCCACTTACTTGTGTTACATATCAGTAGATGTTTAGTTTAAAACTTTTCATTCATTTCTAGATATTACAGACAAATTATATAACAATATAAGCAATCAGTGCTTATTTATTTTTTTAAATATGTGTGTAGGCTTGTGGTATAACGAGTTGAGTATAACGCTAGGGCATAACTATTGGTTTCACGTAAAGGCCAAATACAGTTGTTAACAGAATTGATTAGTCTTATAATATAATACCTTTTTTATTATTAAGACGTAAAGTAATTAATTTGTGTTACGTTAGTTTCATAAAACGAAAAAAAAACATTACATCATTTTTTTTTCTTAACCAGTTAAGTATCATTGAATTTGGTATATTATTACAATTCTACATTTATCTATTACTATTGAAAATGTTGGTTATGAATACGAATAAGAAAATATTGCAAAAGTATTTTGTTATTGCATTATGATTGGATTCATCATCAGCATCATCATCTGCCAGTTTCCATTTGGGCACTAGTGAGTGCCATTTCATTCTGCCTCTAGGTATGACCTCTGCCTCTAGCTATGCCCTATTCCTGTTGGAGAGTTGGGCCTCATTACTTCAGCACACTTTGCATTCAATTTCTCCATGTATTTTCTGCGTCACGTGGTCCCCAACAATGAGAAGTCCTAGCCAGTACACATAAATATGTCCAAACAATCCTCATCGTGTGTGTCTATTTACTGATGCTCATGGTTGAATGAGTAATATTTTTAACTCCTCACTTCAAATGATGTTAGGCCAGATGATTCTCAATACTTGTTTCAAAAGCACTAGATTACAAGAAAAACAAACGCAAATCTATCGATATATATTTTTCTATTTTTTTCGTCACATCCGAAAAATAAACAAATAAACCTAGACACTATTTCAACTACTTTTTAAAAAAAAATCTGGTTGCCTCCCATGTTATATTCGTATTGGAATATAAAATAGTTTTGTACGTTTTAAAATATCAAATCTAATGGTGAGCTTTAAACAAACAATTCCTGGGGATAAGGTACAGCACAAAATAAATGTCAGTGGCTCTACCGTCCAATGAAGGCACACAGCAAACAGCAACACATACAACTTGATTGATTCGCATTTTGTTGGATATTTTTCTCTTTATTCTGCATACAAAGAAAAATACATTTATCAACTTTTTATTTAAAATATCCATAAATATGAAAGTTCGGTCTGATACAATGAAAACTAAAATGTGACTTTTAAAAATAAAAATAAATACACTTTAAAAAAAGATAATTAAAAAAAATGTTTCATTTACTTAGAAAAATAAAGAACGTATTTACATCTTTATAACTGAAAAGACCTAAACGCATATAATTTTCATAATTACATTTATTTCATCTTTGAAAAAATTTCGCTTTCAAAAAATTATGGGAAAATAACAAGTCGCATCAACAAGTCAAAGTAATTTTATTGATCGTCTGTTGTTGTCCACGCAAAATTACTGTCAAATTAAAGGAGACAATCTTTTCAACACATATCCTAATCTGTTTATTATTTTAATAACGTCACATCTCATCTATAAACTGTCATCAAAAGTAAAGTTAAAATAACAGCATCAAACGAAAACGTTTTTTAAAAATCAAATAATTATTTTCACTTCATAAAAGGCCAAGCAAACGTTTAATCTGGTGGGAAAATCAATACTGCAAGTGTTTATTTTGTGATATTTTTATCCCATTTCCTGTTTCTTCATTTAAGACTGGTCGGAATCACGAATAGTAAAGAAAATTTAATAACAGAAAACATAGCTAGCTTAGAGGTGAAAGCATTGCAATGGAGCTCTTCTCAAACACAACAACCGTTGCTCAGAAATCAACTATACAAGACAACTTCTCACTTGAGGTCACCGTGCTCGGCGTCATTCGCGGAGTGATCTCCCTGTTTGGTATCATCGGGAATTCATTAACGATACGGACCTTTGTCGCCATGGGACTTAAAGATGGCGTGACGCTGTCCTTTCTATTTCTTTCAATCTCCGACTTGCTGTATTTAACTTCCATGCTTGCGTCGACGGTTTCGTATATTTTTCTCAGCGTTGAGCTACTTCGTAAATACAGCATCTACTTCCCAATCGATCCCTACGGAGTGAATATTTACTTCTTAAACTGCGGGAGTGGCCTGTATCTCAACACGACTCTAACCATAACCTTTCTCTCTATAGCGCGTTGTCTCAGCGTCGCTAAACCTCTATGGTTCCGAAACGCCTCTGGGAAACTAAAAATAACGATTATCTTTATGATCATTAGCTCGTCCATCTGCGTGGCTTTAAGTATACCAACATTAGCTCTGATGGGAATCATTCCTAAAGCTGATTCCAAAATCAACGGAACCCGACCAACGCTTTGGATTTCGCCGTTAAGAAAACTGATCACCGCGATAACGTGGCCAATAGGGGGCTCTGTGATCCCGTTCTCTGTGCAGTTTATTCTCATATTTTGTATCGGGGTAATGACGTTTTATCTGAAGAAAGCCTTACAATTCCGCGAAAAATTCACGCAGGCTACAACACTGAAGACGACGGATGAAAACGAAAGTACGGAGAATGAAAAAGTCGAGGCGAACAAAAGCGTCAAGTTGAAAGGACGAGAACTCCAAATCGTGAAACAAATGTTGATCATCTCCCTTGTTTTTGTGACGTGTAACATCCCAAAGATCAGCGTCAACACGACCATATTCCTCGTGCCCGAGTACTCGATAGACGGGGCCTACGGCAAGTTGTACGAGGCGTTTGACATGGTCAGGAACACGTTTCAAGTCATCAACTCCAGCTCCAACATTTTTGTTTACTACAAGTACAACTCGAGGTTTCGGAAATTGTTTTGGAAATGATGTGAATATAGATGTGTGAAGGTGAAATGTTGAGATGGGGGATAGGAAGGTGGAGGGAAAGGGCTAAACAAATATTACCCGAGATCAATGTTTTATGTGTTACAACATTAAGCTTGATGAAATACTAACGTATCTGCAATTTTATAACGTCTCTGAATGACATGTCTAATATATATATATATATATATATATATATATATATATATATATATATATATATATATATATATATATATATATATATGTGTTATTATTAATTCTGTACAATGACGTAGTATTTTATATTTTATAATTTTTACAACAGTTGCATTTCTTTATAAGGATAATATATGATGTAAGCTTAGGAATATTTTGGGGTAATGTTTTATGTAAATTTTACATTTATTTGAATACCATGCGATGGAGATATTGATGCTAATATCATTGAGGTTACCCATAGCATACTCGCCAGATTCATGTGCTTGTCAGATGTTAAAAGATTTAATTTAATGATACGGTGTTTTTTTCCCCTGCTTGAATTTTTATCAATGTCTAGGTGTGTGTGCGTTGCACTGTTATCAAATAACAGACTCTGTCATGTTGTCTTTCATGGTCTCAGATGTTTTTTTGTATCGCTGTTAAAATTTGTATCTCTTTTTGTCTCGATTTTTAGCAGTATCTTCCGAGTTATTGTCTATATTTTCTCTCAAAAACATATTATATCAAAGAAACATTCTTAAGAAATTGTAACAGCTAACCAATTTTTAAAAATACCCATTTATTCCAATAGCATTTAGAAAACTAATAAAAAAACTAATTTATTTTGATGAACGGAGGGGGGGGGGGGTTAAATTCGGATCCCTAGACTGCTGCCATATCAGCCTATAAACCGCAACCGCCACCGCTTCCTAATTATTAATTTATTCAAACCAGATCACATAAACCATATGTGATACATGGAAGCGGCCCTGGCGTTAAAATATATGACTTCTATTGTTATGAACAAATCTGAAGTATCGACACTTACCATTTTCTCATGCTGACAGGTATTCACATCTGCAACAAGTCCATAATTCTCTTATAACAATTTTACCCCCCCCCCCCCCCCCACCCTTCCACCTCCTTCCCCACCGCTTTCTAAACTGAGAGCTGTACAATAGAATCAGCTGTTAGGGATGCGATTGTGGAACAACATACATACATTTTAGTTGTAAATATTATATCTGTAAAATATTACATGACACTGGCCTTTCGCGTTTGTTAACCCTTCGTTTCATATTGTATCAATCTTGCTACAAAGTGAAATAACCCTTACTGAATGTACACAAATGTTATAGTGATGGTAAATTAAGATGTGGGTTTGAGTTGTTATATAAGATAATTAGTGTTGGAACAGCGTGAATAGAAAGAATGTTTACATAATGTGTTTCAAGGGGAACAGAATAAAATATTATGAATGGTAAACATCTTTTTTGTAACATCATTTAGGTGACAGTTATTGTAATTAACATCTTTTAACAAGCGTTGATTAAATCAGATACATTTGAATGTATCCATTATGTGGTCTTGTTGTTCGTCATTTATGTAGTCACGTCTTTTTTCATGTATTATTTCTATCTTTACGTCATCCTGCCTGTCTCAGTTGCATATTGCAAACGATGTTTCACAGGTTTCTATCGAAACTTCCAAATTTAAACATCATCCCCAAACAAAAATAAACACTGATTGAAGGAGTCTTGTTTCTGGTGACTCTGTACGGATTGAGTTGGGCTGCGTTGTAAACATTATTTTAGATCGATGAATCACACAATTTGACATAGATCTATAAATAGATGAGGGAGATGTTATGGCTAGACATTTTGATGTATCGTTGGCGCTGTGAAAGTAAAAAAAAATGTTGTTGTTCGAACGTCAACGCCATCAATCAACTCTACCAAAATCACCAACGGTGGATTGAAACAATAAAGAGATCTATGGTTTTAATGATGTAGTGCTGATATATTTCTCTGTTCTAACAATCCTAATATCTATCGAACTCACAGTAACAACCTAGACAAGACTTAATATTTAGAATACTCACAGCAACACGGACCTTACGAAAAATCCTTCAGACGTGCACACAATTTCGTCGTCAAAAACATTTCTTCTTTTTTTTCCCTTTTACACTATTTGTTCGACAGCACATAATCCCATACCCCAACAAACGTAGTATAAAATCTTCATAAAAAGGAGAATAATCTGGAAAAAACGTGCTTTAAGTCCAGAAAGTTTTACTAAAACATCATGTACGTATTGTTATTTTAAAAAATTCCGAAAAGAATAGATTCGAAAAAATAACTTATAAGCTAAATAATGGTCGCTTGAATAACAAAGTGAGAATTATTGGTTTCATCAATCACATTAATAGCAGCAGTTGTATCATACACACATACATTCATTCAGACACATATTTACAAAATCTAAACATACATAGTGTATGAAGAGTCACAATTATAATCGTTTTGCACATTTTCTGAATTATTTTGTTACTAATTCAAATATTACTACAAAAACCGAAAGGACAACCACAGAACACGAACACTGGAAAATCATTGCACAAAACACAACTAAAACCACAGTAAAAAATACAACTAAAAGGACAGTTAAAAATACAAAGGAAACCCACGGAAGACAAAAGCTACCATCACATATTGCCGTATATGGGCTGTGATTGGTCATCTAACGATGACACATTCCCATAGATGGAGCTATCTGTAATGTTCCCATATGTGGACAGGTTCCCGTAAAGTTCCTGACCCCCCTCTGTCTGGCTAACACGAGCGGCTGTGGGGTCGGGCGAATACGGATGGCTTGACCGATCGTCTACCCCCGTGGGTGGGGTAGAACCAGGGTCATTAGTGTCTCGACTTCCAGCTACTTGTTTAGTGTGAATTCTTCTAACTGTGGAGGCAGGAAAAGTATCAGAGTATGTTTTGTTTACATAGACTTATGGTACACATTACAAGTAAACACACTACAAACCATCTGTTAAAACCGCAACACAACACACTTTTTGAAAAAGTCATTTTAACCCGCCACTAACCGTCAAGAGCTGGATTTGTTATGAAATTGCGGTCAGATTTTTTTATGAAGTTGCGGTCAGATTTTGTTATGAAGTTGCGGTCAGATTTTGTTATGAAGTTGGGGTCAGATTTTGTTATGAAGTTGCGGTCAGATTTTGTTATGAAGTTGCGGTCAGATTTTGTTATGAAGTTGCGGTCAGATTTTGTTATGAAGTTGCGGTTATTTTTTTTCTCCTATTGAACATTACAAAGTCATTTTTTTGATTGCTTTTTCTAACCTACTCCAACCCACGGCACTTACACTAACCTTGACCGTGACCACGATCTTTATCTTAACCATTACGAGAATACAAGTATAAGACATTGTTTTAAAAAGTAAAGTTCCATTTTCAAAATGACGGTCTACAGGGCATGTGAAGTAGAGTTCACTTGTTTCTGCGACCTCGGCATATGAAGAGATACTGTGGTCAGCACTATGCCCAGCCGCATTTTTCTTTCCCTAACGTGATTTGGGTACCCCTCTGACTTGAACCCGGAATCGAACTCGAGACTTACGTCCCACTCCGTCCCTAAGACATGGCTTAGCCACATATATTCTCTATTTAAAACTTACTGTCTAGAGATTATATTTGTGGGCTGGGAGACATTTACCTGCCGGTTCTAGGTTCTCCTGGTCACGTGATAATCCCTTCTCATGCACGGCCAGCTGTGTGAGCTCCGCCTTGTCACGTGTTGGTCTCTGATTCCTGTAGTGGCAGACGACGGCGACCACAATGGTCAAGCAGACGACCGCTATTGCAGCGACACCTACACCTATGGCAACGTGCTGGTAGTTGATTGTGGACGGTTCTGAAACTGGTGAGAGATGTTTTACGTTACTGAATATGCTGATAATAAATAGTTGAAATCAACATCTTCAATCAAATATTGCGAAAAACGAATAGTAAATAAGAATTTGAAAATTTATGTTTTGTCACAAAAATGAATTAAATCATTTTAGCGACCAACGCGTTACAAATATAATACTTTTATCAGAATATTATTTTGTTTAATTTGTATATCTTTAAAATATTTTTAGCGACATTTTGAATACAAGATTTAAAATTTTAGTTTCCTAGTTTCATATACTTTAGACACAAGCTTGAAAGCAAGACATTTTAGTTAAGTCATTAAATAAAAAGGGAAACAACCAAAAGTCTTAGTGTTGAAACAGAACTTGGAACCAAGAGGTTTAAGAAGCAGACAGCAGTCTTGGAAGAAGGTGGTGAGGCAGGCAAAGACCTCAATGGGATTAGATCAAAGGGGCGGTCAATAGAAGGTTTATTTTTTTTTTATTTTTTTTTCTTTTGCATCAGACATGTAATTTACAGCGTCAGTTGCGTGTGTTCGCTTTAGTATTACAGTTTTCATCACCGGCTTGTGGGGACTGATACAGATTTACAATAGTAATATTTCTTTCTTCCTTGTAGCCTACTTTCATTCAACAATGTTTAATTAAATTTCCTTTGCAACTCAAGTTGTCGAGGGTTTAGTAGTAGAAAACAATACTCCTATAAATTATGTTTTAACGATTGAATAAACTAAAGTTGGTATATTCCAGAGCTTACCATCCTGTTTGACTAAACTAAAGTTGGTATATTCCAGAGCTTACCATCTAGTTTGACTAAACTAAAGTTGGTATATTCCAGAGCTTACCATCTAGTTTGACTAAACTAAAATTGGTATATTCCAGAGCTTACCATCCTGTTTGACTAAACTAAAGTTGGTATATTCCAGAGCTTACCATCTAGTTTGACTAAACTAAAGTTGGTATATTCTAGAGCTTACCATCCTGTTTGACTAAACTAAAGTTGGTATATTCCAGAGCTTACCATCTAGTTGACTAAAGTAAAGTTAATGCTCCTGTAACTAATATTTTAACAATTTAATAAACTAAAGTTGGTATATTCCAGAGCTTACCATTTAATTGACTTAACTAAAGTTGGTATATTCTAGAGCTTACCATCTAGTTTGACTAAACTAATGTTGGTATATTCTAGAGCTTACCATCTAGTTTGACTAAACTAAAGTTGGTATATTCCAGAGCTTACCATCCAGTTTGAATAAACTAAAGCTGGTATATTCCAGAGCTTACCATCCCGTTTGACTAAAGTTAAGTTAATGCTCCTGTTACTAATATTTTAACAAGTTAATAAACTAATGTTGGTATATTCTAGAGCTTACCATCTAGTTTGACTAAACTAATGTTGGTATATTCTAGACCTTACCATCCAATTTGACTAAAGTTAAGTTAATGCTCCTGTTACTAATATTTTAACAAGTTAATAAACTAATGTTGGTATATTCTAGACCTTACCATCCAGTTTGAGTAAACTAAAGTTGGCATATTCTAGACCTTACAATCAAGTTTGACTAAACTAAAGTTAATGCTCCTGTAAACATTTTAACAAGTTAATAAACTATTGTTGGTATATTCTAGAGCTTACCACCCAGTTTAACTAAACTAAAGTTAATGCTCCTGTAAACATTTTAACAAGTTAATAAACTAAAGTTGGTATATTCCAGAACTTACCACCCAGTTTGAGTAAAGTAAAGCTGTACACATAAGCCTCACTGATGCTGACGATGTAATCTGCCAGCTCATCATCCCGCACCTGATACAGGGCAAGGTTCAGTCTGCCGTAGTACCGGCTGCTCAAGGTGTACTGGGTACTGTAGAAGGCTGAGGGCACTGAGTACAGGTCTCCGTCCACCGTCCGTCTCAGGATTGGTGACGTGGACGTGTTTCGAGAGAAAAACGGGATGGAAACAAAGACGTCACTTCCGGGCTTGACGTTGATCTTCTGCTGACTAGTCTGAGGAGTCTGAAGCTGGAACCCGCCTTTTAGAAAGAAGAGCACACAGCTTATTTAATCGCCGCAGAACCTGGATTAATTTACAGCCTCCTCCTCCCCTCCATGGTAAGACTAATCTACCAGGTAATGTCACGCCCCTCCCCTCCCCCCACACACAGCTCTTACATTGTTTTTTTTTCTTGATTTGTTAAATGTCTCCCTAAATACTTAAATACATTGAATACATGTTCGGTATAGTAATCGAGTTTTATTAAAATATTTTGTATTCAGGGGTTTGGGATAGAACGTTAAAACCACTGCGGTACAAACATCTCCACATCCCAAGAAGGTGCTAGGACTGGGGTTGGCGATGTTATCGCTTTACTTTATACCGCTTTACTTTATAATGCGTTACTTTATAACGCTTTACTATGTTACTCTTTATTAAATAAAGCTTTACTATATAGAACTTTACTATATAGCGCTTTAAAATGCTTTACAATATAACGTTTTATTATATTACTATTTACTACTAAAAAATTGATTATGGTCCACTGTGGGCCCCTAAACGACCTGCCCCCCCCCCCCGCATTGCGGGGTCTGGCGGCACTGTAGTTCCGCCCCTGTATTTTAGTTAATAGTATAAATGATATAAAATTTCAGCTTTGCAAATATCAGAGCTGATTGTTGGACTCAAAGATGTCCTACAGACTCTAGTCAGGGATTTGAACACGCTACTTCAGTGCGGTTTACCATCTTACTATTGTAGTACTTTTGAGTATATATATATATATATATATATATATATATATATATATATATATATATATATATATATATATATATATATATATATACATAAAAGTCAAATACTTACAAGTGGTTCCATAAATGCCCACGACACTAGACGTATTTGGTACACTTGCCATCCCATTGTCAACTTGACAGATGTACTCATCAGTGTCGTAACAGCTAGAAAATATCAAGTTGTATGTGAGCAGCTTGGAGTTCTCTATCGACCCGACCACCTCCCCACTGCTCCTTCTTGTTAAGGTCAGTCTTACTGCCGGTATGGGTGTGGTCGTGCAGGTGAGTAGAGTAGACACATTCAAGTTGAGACCGAACTCAGTTTTTACTCCTGAGTTTACTAGAACGGTTACATTCGCTTGGTCTGAAAATAAAAATACACAAGTAAGATAGGAGAAAATATAGGCACGCATTTCTATTAAATAATGATGGATTCGTTTAAAAACTAAACCAAGCCCCCCCCCCCTTTTTGCAAGTGACATCCTTTCTATTGTCAACATACGTGCATGTTTATCAAGGGATATAACCAAAACAATCTGATTAAACGAAAGAAATAATTGTATTTTCCCTTGACTAGACAAATAACGAAATATTATAGCTCCTTTTATCCACTTGCTATCTTGGGTTTGACCAACTAAATCACTAAATACTATTTAATACTCAATATTTAATTAATTTTTTACTTCTTTTTTAATGTACACAAAAAATTTCTTATAAAAAAAAGAATATTTAAGTCTTTGAGTTCAGTTTAAAAGAAGTTTCATTTTTATAGTATAAAGTTACACTTTTCATTATTCCTATCCCTCATTTTCTCAATACATCCCTTTCCTAATACTTATTCTGAAAATTTAATTTTTTTCAAAAGTAAAACTACTGATAAGAACCTGCACAGATAGCATTTATACTATTACACTTATACATTCAATAGATGTTAATAGTATAGTACAATTTAAAATTTCAATATATATTAATTGTATCAATAGAGTTTCATATTTGAATTTTAGTTATTACTACATTATATTTACACATTTTAATAGACGTTCATAGTACACTTCACATACATATTTCAAGATATGTGAAAATCCCTCTACATTTACATAATTCAATAGGTTACCAGTTAAATATTACAACACGCAACTCAAACAATGTTGATAGCACAAAAAACATACATGTTTTAATATCTATGTTATTAGTACAATGCACTCACATAATTCGATATATGTTAAAGAGCTGTTGACAGCGAAAGTTGAACCGTTAGTGATGTTCGGGTAGATGAACATAAAAAACGTGTTGTTTCCCCTGTTGAGTAGATCAGCAGACACGAAGACAGTGCAGGAGCTGTTGTAGTATCCGGCGGTGATGGGTGTACTGGTACAGGCCATTGATACCACTGATCGGTTGTTCTGGAAACATGTTAGAACAGACTCAATATTTTACATGAAAGTCTAATACCTTTGACAGCCTATATAGTGTTTGGGTCCTCAAGATAAGATGGCCAGTATCAAATACAGATCCACTAAACAACAACCAATAGACAGCAAATAGAGAGTCAATGGACCGCAAATAGACAGCCAATAGACAGACAATAGACAGCAAATAGACAGACAATAGAAAGCAAATAGACAGCCAATAGACAACAAATAAACAGACAATAGACAAAAATAGACAGACAATGAACAGCAAATAGACAGACAATAGACAGCTAATAGACAGCAAATAGACAGCAAATAGGCAGCAAATAAACAGCCAATAGACAGCCAATAGACAGCCAATAGACAGCCAATAGACAGCCAATAGACAGCCAATAGACGGCAAATAGACAGCCAATAGACAGACAATAGACAGACAATAGACAGACAATAGACAGACAATAGACAGACAATAGACAGACAATAGACAGACAATAGACAGACAATAGCTAAGTTACTGTATGGCTAAAACACTAACAAGAATCTTACATTTGCCTGTGTGTAGAGCCGCGCAATAGAGCTGCTCGGGTAACCTCTGGTGGCTGTACATTGAATGTCGACTCCAGACAAAGTAGATCTCAATACAGGCGGGTAGCACGTCACGTTCTCGGGGCCGGCTGGAGTAAAACATATGATGTTTTAGGTAAACGAAGTTAAAGGGCAGATAAAGATGACTTTTTATGTATAATGTCAAGATATATTTTACTTCATCTCAATATGGTGAGGTGTGCATTAAAGCTGAGTGTACTCAGATATATATATATATATATATATATATATATATATATATATATATATATATATATATATATATATATATATATATATATATATATATATATATAAGTGATACAAATAAATAACATGTTAATCTATACATATCAATTTAGCAGTTTGATCTATATCTATTAGTTTAGTACTTTAATATAGAACATAATGTAGACTATACAATATACAATATTATATATCTATTACATTATTTTTCTTTTATAACAGCTATATTATAATATAATATTTCATGTTTGACTGGGATATAACTTAACACGCCAAGAATTTAAATACATTGTTACCTACCAAAAATCTGTAAAGCGCAGTTCTGGATAACGGTGGAGTTATCCAACCTTAGTGATACGTTTGTCATTTCAGTCCCAACTTTTGCTATCGTTAACGTTACGTTCAGACGGCCGTTTAGTAACGACATGTTAGCGTATAGGTTAGGATTGACCGAGGTACACACCATCTGTGAAACAGAGCAGTTTAAATCTGTTTTTACAGTTTGTGAACCTACGGTCCAGGTGAGGTAGCTGATGTTCGTGTTTTCTATGACGTAACGAAAAGTCTGGGGCTTTCCTACCTCCATTGGCTGCTGACATCCTTCTATTGGGAAGTAAAAGAAGATAACTAACATATATGGGGATATATATATATATATATATATATATATATATATATACATCTATATATATATGTATATAAATATATGTATATATATACATATATAAACTGACATAAATAAATAAATTAAAAAAAAAATATATATATATATATATATATATATATATATATATATATATATATATATATATATATGTGTGTGTGTGTGTAAAATTGCCTACATGTTTGTTTGAGTGTATTTCTAGTTATATTTGTTAACATATAATATATATATATATATATATATATATATACAATTCTCTTCATGGATACCATAGAAAACACCACGCAGCTTGGCCACCACCCTCATCCCCACCTGTCAGGTGAGCTGCGGTTCACCCCGAATGTTTACAATCGTAGAGCCGGATTAGAGACGGCTATTAGGGGCAGATAATTTAGTATTAATCGATTTTAAACGAACGGTAAGTAACAATTTCTGATTGATTTTTTCATTGTCTGTAAACAGCTGATTTCACTGGGCGGTAGGGGGGAGGGATGGGGTAGTGTTGAATTCACAAATAAGCAGAAAATAAAACAACTAGATGGCGGCGAATGCTACGTTGCGGGTCAGCTCGTATAAAATAATTTTTTTCTTAATTTATTACATTAAAAAAAATTCTCCTTTGCTTACCGATTTGTGAAGACACTGAGGTCCAACAAAACGTGAATATTATAAAAACACCAACACAATAACTAAAATACATTTTTTCGGCAAGATGAAAACAGTTCTGTTTTAATATCCACAAACTTGTATAATTAACATATGATGTATACTTATATGGTTTTTTAACTTTTAAGTTTATATCTTAAAACTACGCGTGTTATACATTTTTGTTGACAGATCTACATTGTGTGATATGAACAGTAGTGTAGTGCACCTTAAAGTGTGAACACCTTGAGACGGTACTTGTTTATAAAAGAAATACCTGCCGAACAAACCAGGAAGTAAAAAGAAGCGCACACACCCCGTGTTTAGAGTTCTATAGCAGTAACCTGACCTTATACACAGTACAGATATTATGTTTTTTGTGTTGATGTCGGGGGAAGTTTTGTTCGTATGTGATATATGGGAAATCTTTTAGATTAAACAAAGTATGAATAAGATTAAAAAAAATGTTTTTATCGATTATCAAATAG
The DNA here is from genome assembly GCF_028476545.2 of Physella acuta. Taxonomy (NCBI): domain Eukaryota; kingdom Metazoa; phylum Mollusca; class Gastropoda; family Physidae; genus Physella; species Physella acuta. The sequence continues at coordinate 204,658 of NW_026731638.1, forward strand.
TTTTCTATTGATATTTTTTTTAACGGTATGGCATTGAGGTATAAAGGTCAGGATGAACGTTATGATCAGTCAACATGTCGGGATTATGTTCCGGGTCGAGAGACGTAACATTAACGAAACATCGAATTTGTCCTGACTGGTTTACATAATGCTAACAATGGCTGCCAGCCCTAGTACAATTGAATGTGCTAGCTGTTAATAAAATATTTCCCTACGTGGGAAATTTTCAGAGCCCCCCCCCCCCCCTCTCGAACAACAATCGATCAGTAATTTTTATTTGACTTAAGGCTGTTTTTTCGTTAATACAAAATTGAAAATCGCCATTTAATATAATTTTTTTCTCGTTTGTGTCAAAGACACATGGGGCTGATGAAGTAGAGTTCATCTGTTTCAATGACTTGTGACATAAAAGGTGATAATGTGGTCAGCCTTACCTAGCCACCTTTACTTTCCCTAACGTGAGTTAGGTACCCACCATAGGTAGGTGGACTCGGAGAAGTTCTACTCATTTTAACACGGATTCGAACTAGAGACAATCAGGTTAGCAGTCTAGCTCTACCGCTAGGCCACGCCGACCATTTTATGTTGTATGCATATCTTTTCGAAACGACGAGGTTTAAAAATAAATCTGACATCACGTATTTAGTATTCCTTGTACGACCCACACAGCTTATTCCGGGTGAGGTTGTCTCGTTTTCACGTTTGCTGACATTTTAAAATTGATTAATTATGTACAGTGTTTTTTCCAGACTTTTTTCTCTGAGGGGGGGGGGGGAGGGGTTACTTTATATTTTTGAGGGGGGGGGGGGCGACAACCTTTTCAGGGGGCGGGGGGGGGGCGACACTGGTAATGTATGTTTTTTATATAAATTCCATTTCGTTCGGGGGGCGGGGGGCGGTAGATTTTCTGCCTGGAAGAAACTCTGATTATGCAGGGGGGGGGGGCACATTGTTTCTTGTTGCTCAGGTACAGAAGACACTAAACAAACCTAAATTAATTCAAGTATAGACTATTTTATAAGACCCAATTAGTTCAGATATTTTTGTTCTGTTATTTCAGTATATTTTGTGTGTTAGTGTAAGTCATAACAGGAAAGGCCCTACACTCTCTGTTTCACACCTTTACCGTGGACGCCCATGCTTACCATAGATTACACACGTGACGCTAGTGTACTTAACCTAACGTTAGATAGGAAATCAATGAGCAAACACGTTTATGATTGATTTTCCGTTTTAAACATTAAAGATTAATATCCTGGTCGTATTTTTGAAATTCTCTGGAGGGAGGTTGTGGGGTGGGGAGGGGGGGGGGGTGTTGGGAAGTCAAGAACCTCTCGTTACTGATTTAATCCATAATTTATTCATTATATGTTAGCGGTCAAAATGTTACACAAATCAAACACCAGCATTTAATATCAACGCATTATATAAAAAAACACCTCTCTAAATACCCCCTCCAAATAACATACATTTTCATACGCCCACCCCGAATACATACCAATGCTTATCTTGATCAATGAGCAAACACGTTTATGATTGATTTTCCGTTTTGAACATTAGAGATTAATATCCTGGTCGTGTTTTAAAAGTCTATGGAGGTTGTAGGGGGGGGGGGGGCGTTGGGAAGTCAAGTGCCTCTAGTTACTGATTTAATCCATAATTTATTCATTATATGTTAGCGGTCAAAATGTTACACAAATCTAACACCAGCATTTAATATCAAACCATTATATAAAAAAACACCTCTCTAAATACCCCCCTCCAAATAACATACATTTTCATACGCCCACCCCGAATACATACCAATGCTTATCTTGATCACTGTTTATTTCTGGCGCCTCTTAGGGGTTGGGAGAAAAGGGTAGGGGTATGAAGGCATGGTCGCGTCACTCCTAACGAATGGAATTAAGATAGTAAATATATACTTTTATCAGTGCCCTCTTCCCGGAAAATTTAATCCGCATCCCCCCCCCCCCCCACCCTGAAACTTTAAAGTGCCGTGTCGTCCCCCCCCCCCACTCCCCATAGCAAAACGTCTGATAGAAACACTGATCTTAATTAACCAAATGCAGATGGGAAAAACGAATGGGGGTATTTTTATCGCCAGTTGCCGACAGCAGACTCCAAAACAAGGGTTTTTAGATTTTTAGCAGTATTATAATCTTCGGTTTAGTTTTTTTGTTATAATAAGGACTACGGAAGAAATCCGTTTAGGGTTTAGGGATAGGGTGAGGGATGAAATAAGCAAATTGTATTTATATTTGGTTAATCACGAAGTCATAAAACACTTTTAAAAAAACCTAAGGCAATATTTGAAAGGTGGAACACCCAAAAATATTTCGCAGAACCAAATCTATACAGTAAACAATTTAACTGTGTATTCTTTGCCAGTGGCGTAGCGAGGTCGGGTGTCACCCGGTGCGGCACTTAATGGTGTCACCTCCCCAGAGGCGTAGCGACCCTTCCCGGGGACAAACTTTCAAATCGTCGATTTGCACCCCCCCTCAAACTTTCTATTTGCACACTCCCCCCTCAAGTTTTCGATTTGCACCCCCCCTCAAGTTTTCGATTTGCACCCCCCTCAAACTTGCGATTTGCATCCCCCCCTCAAGTTTTTCTCTATATATTTTGCTATTTTTTCCTTGGTGTCACCCCCTAAATAGTGTCACCCGGTGCGGTCCGAACCCCCCCCCCCCCCTCGCTACGCCCCTGTTCTTTGCTTATGTCACAATATTTTCTTAGTAAATTTTACCCGAAAATGTATTAAGAATATTCCCCACCCCTTTCTCTTAAATCGAAAGCTAATAATATGTGCAGCCAAGACACATAGAGATGCATTCAACTATGGCACTTTACTTACAGTTACCGTCACTGGTAAAATTGCCCTCCTTTCTCTTTCGCTGTCTCTCTCACACACACTCTCTTTCTCTCTGTCTCTCTCCCTCCCTCTCTCTCCTATTGAAATCCCCAGTAAAAACATTTGCTTATTAACCAGGCAGACTGGAATAATGTTATGCATTGATCATTTCTTTCACTAATGCTACCAACGGCTAGACTCGTGGGTTTCCATTCAACTTATCCCCCCCCCCCCCCCCACTCCTGCCCGTGTATCACACCACGGTTTGGACATCAAAGGCGATTTGGTCAAGAACAGATCTACGGTCTGGAGCCCTGGTTCTAAACTCTAATAAAATTTCGGGTAAGCAAACCGCCCCTAGGTTAGACAACACCAAGCTCAGAGTGAACTAGTCGCAATGTTCACACATTTAACCAGCTACATGGTATAGAGGCGAAACTCTGTGTTTCGTTGGGAGGCAGGTGAATTCGTATTTCGTCTGTCTTCATTTATTGGTTTACAATTCCACCAGCTTTATCTATGGTGATACAATGAAGCTTTATGTCTAGCTTAATAAATTTGTAGATTTTACAATACGATTATCCTCTATAGCAAATAGTGAATATATATATATATATGTATATATATATATATATATATATATATATATATATATATATATATATATATATATATACTGTAAAGAAACATAACGAACTCTACGGTACATCATTAATAAGAATTGCCTTCCGTGACAGGTATAAACTTATCCATCCAGGCATGAATTCCCGCTTGACTGCGTCGGGACACGGTAGTAAAAAATATCTAATAACCTGACTACGTCACAGGTTCAAGGTGAGAGTAGGTATAAATAGAATGATGACACAAAGGGGTATGGAATTATTTAATGAAATACAATGAAGCACTGTGTAGTTTCGTAAATATGTTGGGCTCCGTACACATCGAAGTCGCGATTTACTCTGTCGGTGGCCTACGTTCCTGAATGGACGGTGGCCGCTGGAAAATCATATACATATCACAAAACTTAGAATACTAACACGTTAAAGTCAAGTATCCTTACGGTTCATGGGGCAGGTGAAGTAGAGTTCACCTATTTCAGTGGCATATGAAGGGATGATGTAGTCAGCCTATTCCGAGCCGCGTCTACTTTCCCTGATGTTAGTCAAATGCAAATTAGAACGGGGGGAAGGGGGGGGGGGGGGAAGGGGAGGGCACAGGACGGGGGGGGGGGACACACATGGATTCGATTCGAGTCTGGGATCCTAACCCGATACGTTCAGATAATATGCGTAAGCTCTACCACTCTACCACGACTGTTTTTGATTTGGTTGTTTATTTAGAATGACAGATGATGTCTGCTTTGTTTGTCCAAGTAATATTGCAGATGCACGTTTAGGGTGTGTGTGTGGGGGGGGGGGGAGGGAACTAGTACATGGAGCAGAGCATGCAAAGTAAAAAGCCGAGTCAAGAAACTACTGATTATTTTATAGACCTCGTTCTGATAAATTTGTTGAACCCGCGGTACTGCTTTATCGGACCGAGTCATAAATCTCCATATACCGACAGAGCTATAAATCAATCTGAGAACACCTTACCCCAGGTCGAAAGTCCGTACATGAAAATTTTCAATAGAAAAATAAAGTATGTTATTGGTACTGTTCGACTCGTGGTGAGTTCCTGTCATGGCTGCGTCGACAAACTAATTTTCGTTCTGTTTATCATTTACAATTTATGATGAAAAGACGATATGAAAATTCTAATAATCGGCTTTCTATATGTCTACATCTAACTATGTCTAAAAGAAGGGTCTACGTGCTGGGAAGACCGGTATCCTAAGTAGAAGTATTGACATAATTTATGTGTGACGGCTCATTAAAATAACAAAATTACCTTTCTTGTAATATTCATAGTCTTTTGTCCGGATCCCATTTTTTGTGCAAGTCTGTTGTGTGTGCGTTTAGCTCAGGAGCTCAAGGGCAAGGGAATTTTAGGTAAAGCGGAAATGGTTCAAAAGCAATGTTTCTTCCAAACTTTTTCTCCGGGAGGGGGGTGCACTGGAAATTTTCGGGGTGGGGGGGGGGCGGTCTAAAAAGTTCGGGGGGCGGACACTGATAAAAGTTATATTTTCTATATTATAACTTCCATTTCGTTCGAGGTGGGGGGGGGGGGGTAGATTTTCTTCTGGGGGGGGGGGGGGTGCGGAGCCTTGAAAAAACACTGTTCATAAGGGGTATTAAAGCCTTGGCGCATATCTTAAATATATGATAAACATTATTATTTTAAATTTAAAAAAAGTTCACAGTTAACTTAACGCCATTCGATTTTAAAGGTAAACATTTCTCCTTCCATGTTGTATCTGTCAAACTTCACAAACATAAATTCTCCTCAACCCCTCTCTTCGTCTTTTAGCATTATTTCTGGAATCCCCTTTCTCCAGCAGTAAATATAGAACATCAATTGAAGTGTATCTTACAATGACACGGTTAGGAGGAAGTCAACTCTACCAGTGAGGCATGCGATGACGCTGATCTTTACACGACTCAGGTTAAAATGTTGGTGATGGCGCAACGTAAAGTGGGATACAAGTATACAGTGACGCTAAGCACAATTCAACTGAGAATAAAAGGGATTGCGCCACCTAATATTAGCTACTCGAAGAAGCATATATATATATATATATATATATATATATATATATATATATATATATATATATATATATATATATATATATATATATATATGTATATATGTATATATATATATATATATATATATATATATATATATATATATATATATATATATATATATCTTTCTTACTTCAGTCACGTCGTCTTCACGCTTTATTGCATCCCTTTGACGATACGCACATAGAAATTCCGGGTATTATCTGGAGCGGAATTTAAGTACAGGTTATTAGGAATTGCAGCCAGTTTTTCATTCTTACACAATTTTTTCTAAGAAAGGTGGAAGGGTGGGTGTTGTACTTGAAACTTTCGAGTGGGTGAAGTCGAAGTTCCGTGATGGGACAAACTCTGGTTAGTTGAGGAATACATTTTATGTAAATAAATCTGTCTACTTCGTCAGATGGGGGGGGGGGGGGGGGCGAAGGGGAGAGGGGGGAAGGAGAACTTGCTCAGCCTCCTCCCAGAAAGCAACTCAAGATATGCCTGAAAGAAACTGACTACAGCTTTTAGTTGGGTAGGTATTTTGGTCGATGAACTGAAACAGAATGTTCATAAGTCAATGTTGTTATTGTTTTAAAAAAATAGATTTTACACGGGTCGAACAGTTCATTCCATGATTTATCTAAGATGTAAATAGTTAAGATAGAATTCTAGTGAATGTTGAAACCGTTACTGAAGACATAGAGCTTAGAGTTACATGATTAGATAGAATACAAGACACCGAGACATTGTTAGTTTAATAGTGTATTTAATTATTGGTACTTTGTTCAACGTGTTTCGCAATGAAAGAATAAAAAAACAACCTGATTTCACTGCATATCTCTGTCGTTGCCTTATTCTCTTAAATTTATTTTTCATATTACGTTTGGAAATGTATATGCTAAAAAAAGTAGTAATATGTTAATTAATAATTATTTTTAAAATTTAAAATTAAATTAATAGCAAAAATACAAAAACATGATCATGCTAAAATGTTTTTTTTTATTAAATTAAAAATTATTTCGTAAAGATGTTTCCATGTTTTGTAGCCAACACAACGCCATAATCTTGTAGTAATTAAATTGTATTGTGGACTTTGTTGGTGGACTTCCTTAGACACCGCTGGATAGGAGAAAACGTGTACGGTTAAAGAAACAGACAAGATAACGCAGAAGCAGTTAAGAAGCTTAGTATCAAATATATCACGTAATGCCTGTCTCTCTCATGAGATCTTTTACACATTTGAGTGACTATAGCTTTTATTGAAGAAAGCAAAATAGTTTTGTTTTCTTATTCTCAGTGCATTTAAAAGCTTGTTGCTATAAATGTTTTATTTTTTATATTTGTTTATTTCCAATTTTTTTTAAGTGATTCCTAATTTATGAAGTCGACACTACTAAACCACAGCTCAGCAGACTGGTCCAGTGATAGCGTCAAGCTAGTTATCACCTCTTCTGTAGTTGAAAAGAGTAATCTATCTAGTCACATGTTTTAATTTTGTTATCTCCCTTTAGTTTCGAAACCGTTGAATTAATTTTTAATGACTAATCAAGCATCCATTTAAATTAAGAAACAGATATACTTGTATTAACATCGAAGTGGAACATATCTTGAAAGTTTGAAGAAAATCGCTGAATTAGTAATGGGTCAAAATTGAGTTAAAAGATTAGCAACAAACCCACAAACAAACAAACAAACAAGACGTTGCGAACTAAATAAAAGCTTGTAATTAAAAAATGTGAAAATGTGTCGTCTGGAAAGCGTCCCCAGTTCGAAACATGACGAGTCTCATTCGGTGGGGACAGCTACCCATCAGGGAGAGAAAATTAAAAAAATCAAACAACTGGTAGATTTGTGTTGAGTGGAAATGGGCTATAAAATCTAATCCACAAATAAAAGCAGACTGAGACCGGCCATTTTGCGCCCTCTTGACACGTTACCCACAAATGAAAGGAAAGGAAAAAGAAGACTAAAATTATAGATTGCAGGTCATAAATAAAATAAATATATTTCTCATAATAGATGAGATGTTTATCAAACATTTAAATGAATAAGTTCCAATGTATTATAGTTTATTAATTGCTTAAAAATAAATCTACTAATATGATACCGGAACAAACCATAGATTCATAGACATGAATAAATGTCTGACTATAAAAACAAAACAAAGACAAACACTAATCTATTAATAAGAAAAGCAGAAGAACTGAAAGTATGGCGTCAAGTAAAGAATTGCTAATCAACATCTAGAATATAAGCCATAATTTCAGCATGGAATCTAAAATGTTAAACTGTGACAGCAATATACAAATAAATCAATGTTGAATAGTAGGCCTACTAGAAATCTTTATTTGCATATGTTTCTATATTGTAAAATATAAAATATTAAAGCGTTATAAGCTCTTTATAATACATTAAATATGCTCTTTTAAAAATGGTAATATATAATATTGTAAAATATAAAATATTAAAGTGATATATGCTCATTATAAGACATTCAAATATATTGTTTTAAAATAATAATATCTAATTTTGTAAAATATAATAAAATATTAAAGTGATATAAGCTCATTATAAAACATTCAAATAAATTGTCTTAAAATCTTGAGTAACATTAATTTAAAATGGTAGAGTAATAAAATATATTAACAACAATCTACAGCAAGTAATCTAGAATAACTGTATGGTTCTTAGACGTGGAGAGAAAAGCAAATTAATCACACACACAATTCAGACTTTTATTAACGGATGTCTCCGCCGTATATTGAACATCACGTGGTCTAAAACATAACCAATGCCGAACTGTGGAGGAAAAAAACTGGGCAAAAAAAAATACACAAGCGCTATTGCGGATGGATTGGATCCTCCCTTCGGAGAATAACTAGCAACATTACCAGACAGGCACTAGGCTGAAATCCTGAAGGAAAGGCGAAAGAAGGTAGGTCAAAACAAACTTGGAAAAGATCAGCTGTTAGTAAAGCAAAAGAAGCAGAATTGCTGTGGACCCAACTTGGAGGAATCTCCCAGAACCGAATGCGATAAAGAAGTGTGGTTGCGTCCCTATGTTCCACAAGGGGACCACATGAATGATGATGATATAGAATATCTAAAGGACAAATCGAATTCCATAAAATGTTTTTTAGAATGAAAGATGTAACAGTCTAATCTAAAGCTATTTGCATTATTGATCAAAAGATATATTTAAAATAAGTAAAATATGATGATAAAAAGCTAATGTTTAATCCAGGGGTCTCCAAACTACGGCATGCGGCCCGCAAAGTCCTCTCGTCCGGCCCGCGGAGATCTTTTTGTCCAAGGAAAAATCGTTTGTTGGTGATGGCTGAGCAAAAACCAAAGACAAGCCTGGAAGAAACTGGCCCCCGAACTGAAATTTGATAGTTAATGCGGCCCTCGGACTGAAAAGTTTGGAGACTCCTGGTTTAATCTATCATTAAGGGGTAGGGCCTACATGGAAAGGTAATAAACTAAAACAGATAATTTGAATTTTGATTATGTGCTTTTAAAAAGTCAACCAAGTTAAAATAAAATTATTGTATTTGCATGTCAGATTTAGAAATATATTGTTCTAATAAAACATAATTGTTTAAAATTGAAAAAAAAAACCAACCTTATTGTAATTTTATTAACCTTAAATTTAGGCTATTAAGACTATCAGTTTAAAAACAGATATACATAAATACATTCATATATATATTATTATATATATATATATGTATATATATATATATATATATATATATATATATATATATATATATATATATATATATATATATATATATATGTTTTTAGTGTGGGAGTTTGATGTTAACGTAATTATGTTGGCTGTTATCTCTTGATTTGTCAGTAGGCCTTAATGTAGTTGACCGTTCTATGATTGTTGGCGTTAAATCATCATACTCCGTATAATGAGATTGTGGCATGTTGACGGGCAGCTGCTGTGCATTTGCATACGCTTGTTCTGTAACACAGTATCATACATGTAACTGTAATACAATATCATACATGTAACTGTAATACCGAAATACTTGACTATAAATACACTATTGTAAAACATAATACAATATACAATATTAACAATGATATGAGGGAACTAGCTTTTTCTTTATTATGTAGAACTGTATAAGTGTAATTCACAGCCTCAGTTGATAAGACTCATTTAGCTGTCTCTAGACCAATTGAAGACGACAGGCAAAACATCTCGACCGAATATGTTATGGTTGTATCTGAATGTATTCAATGAAATACAAATGTATGTAGAGAACTGTTCTTTGTGCAATTTTAATTTGAGCAGCTTGATGATGCGCCAAACCAGAAAAAATAAGGAAGACTTCTAATTGTACACTTCGTTAGGCGTTGTATTATCGTATCTTCCCCTCAACCATTTAAATTTTCTGCTTGCTGTCTCCACCCAAACACCCACCCATTGACCCAACCTCTCTCCGGCAACCAACTACTTGCTTATTAATAGATACAATTTTAAACTCCAGCTATGGATTGCATAATGTCCTATTTTATTTCAAACAACATACCTCTTATTCATATTTTTAAAAAAATGCTTTATGTATATTTATTGAAAATATAAATTATGCACACATTTTTACTTTTCATTACTTTCTCGATTACGAAGAATAGAGAAAGTATTGTTATCGTGCAAAAAAAAGAGATTTTTACAAATCTCGACGTTTTACACCTCCCTGAGTCGGAAAAGCATAGTTTTGCAATATAGTCTGTATGTCTCTGTGTGTTTGAATGTGTGTGTGTGTGTGTGTGTCTGCAAACACGATAACTTGAGTACCGTTACATTTAGATTGATGAAATTTCTTATATAAGTATTATATCAAATTTGTAGATCCGTTTCAACTTTTCAGCGATTTCCAATAACCGGAAGTGGAACTTTTTCTACTTTCAACTTTTCAAAAGCATATAACTTAAGTACTATTTTGGATAGATAAATGAAATTTCACATGTACGTAAAAGATCTAATTCTCTGCTATTTGTCAAATTTTGAGTAATTTCCGTTTACCGGAAGTAGTAATTTACGCTATTTCCGATTTTTCAAAAAAACGCATGTGAATTTATAAAGTACTAATACTATTCCTCACTATTATACACATTTTGCTTAGCGATCGCTTTGTGCGCTATTTTTTTTTCCTACGAGATTCTATTATATTTTTAAAAGTTTAAGTAATTGAAAACGATATCTGTATCCCGAGTTGCCATCCCCCGTAGTAATATATATTATTCTGAATGTTTAGGGGAGATCACTTCCGGTTTATGTTAAAATGCTTACCAATTAGAAGAAAAACGAATTAATGGTTCAAAAACAATTAGACGTTTACCTGAAATGACCGAAGAAGGGCGAGAATAATTTTTAGCTTGTGGTCGGTTGATTGATAGAGGTAAAACATTGTCTGTAGTATTCCTGTGAAATGACATAATTAGATGAAATATTTGACACATAATAAGTACAACAAATATTTTACTCACACACACACACACACACACACACACACACACACACACACACACACACACAAACACACACACACACACACACCACACACACACACACACACACACACACACATACACACACACACACACACACACACACACATACACACATACACACATACATACATACATATATATATATATATATATATATATATATATATATATATATATATATATATATATATATATATATATATATATATATGTGTATATATGTATAAAACAAAATGATTTTAGTTATACAACTAATTTTCTAATTATTTAATCCAGCCTAAGTGTGAACGTAAATTACCTTGCATTTCGTCTTGATTCTGCGATCGATTTACTATTTCTTCTAAGTATCAGGATAATAAGAAGAACGAGAAGAATTACAAAAACCAGCGATCCTACTGTAGCTCCTGCTATCAGCCCAATGTTCAGCTCGCTTGAAAGTGCTTTAAGAATTGAAAAGGAATTTTATAATAGAACAGTCGTTATTTGTCAGTTTTTTACAGTAGAGCGTAGAGCTGTTAACATTAAAGTCTCAAGGATTTGAGATGGAGGGGAGCTTCACTTTTCCCAGAATGAAACTTTCCCGAACGCGACAAATGCCCGAATGAACATTTGGACATTCGGGCACATGTCACATTCTGACAAACTTCTATTTGGGCTAATGACATTCGGGCAAGTGTCTTTTTGATATCAGTCGTAAATTTGGGCTTGAGCCACTAGGACGTACATAAATCCTCCCAGCACTGCTAGGTACCTGACTCACGGTTGAGAAACTAAAGACAATGAAATATCGCCATAATATCTAGCTATATATATAATTCTCTTCTTCGAGCCGTTAGAAAACAAGCTGCAAACGCTCTCCCTACCTCCCCACCCCTACATGGTTTTAGTGAGCTGTGTTCACTCTAAATGTTTACAAGCAGAGCCAACGATTTTAAACGTAGGGGGGAGGGAAGGAAGGGGGGGGGTTATGGTCCTTATAGTGTTTTAAAGAAATATTTTCAGTGTCAGCGTTGGTACTGTCGAATTCACAAATTATGAATGATTGAAAATTAGAAACAACTAAATAGCGGCGTATGTTATGCCGCGGGCCGGCTCGTTTCTCTATAAAAGATTAACTATACTTTGTCTGTGCTTCGTAAAGTCGGAACGAGTACTGTTATCTTTTAAAAAACATCCGAAAATGAACTTTCAGTTTATTTTCAAAAACGTTGTTTAATTATAATTATCATTCATTATCATATTGTCCCGTTCATGCCCAAGACACATGGGGCAGATAAAGTAGAATTAAGTTGTTACCTCGGCATATCAAGGGATAATGTGGTCAGCATTATGCCCAGCCGCCTTTGATTCCCTAACGTGCGTCAGGTACTCATCAGATATGGATGAACGCAGGGACGTCTGCATTCACAAGTACGAACCAAGTTCCGAACTCGAGACCTTTGAGCTAATAGTCAAACGCTCTACCATTCGACCACACCGTCCCTACTGAACATTGCACAAATAATAACTTACCATCTGAGTTTGGAGTTTTAAAACTACCTTCTATTACACTACTTTCATCGCGGACAGAATTGACAGCTTTAATGCTGTAGTTGTACTCTGTGTCTGCTTGTAGATCTGATAGTTTTATTTCAGGGGAGGTTACTGTAAAATTTTGAAATTGATATGTAGATTTCAGAGAAAACTTGTAGAGATCTACCCTGCCTTCAGATGGTTGAAATCTTATGACGTAAGGTGGTTTATCCAGTTGACTGAGTTCAGTGTTTACTAAACCTGGTTGTGCTGCGTCTAATCAAGAAACAAGTTAATTAAAAAGTCTAGTGACAATTTTAGCGCAATTTCCTTATGTTATCTAAAAATAGCTCTGTCGTAGCGTAAATCAAGAGCAGGGTTAGTAAAACCATTGGTTAGTTATTAAAACGTTTTTTATTAAATAAACCTAACTACGAACTAAACTAAGCACCTTGAAATCAAGAGCAGGGTTATTAAAACCATTGGTTAGTTGAACTTGATTATCAACATGATAATCATTAAGATGATAGATCTCTACTTCCGGCATGTATATACAACCACACCACACGCGTCATCACGTTCAATAGATGCGTCATCGCGTTCCATGGCTGCGCCATCACGTTCAGTAGGCGCGCAAGTTAATTAAAAAAGTCTAGTGACATTTATGCGCAATATCCTTATGTTATCTAAAAATAGCTCTGACGTATAATGATGGGGTGCGTTCAAGCTAGAAGAGCGATCGGTTTGTAGGTGTTTATGTAATTTTAAAATTTGTGACCGAACGAGAGGATATTTTTGAAAACTTTCTTCGGCAATATTGTTCTAAATTATGGCAGGAATCGATTGGTACATGTTTCAAGTCGCTAAGTGGTCTGGTTGCCGAGATATGGGCCAAAAACTGCATTTTTTCGAGGTTTTTTGGCTTTTACGGGAAATACATGAAAGAAACCCGGAATTTTTATGGCCTATGCTCATTCTCGTAACTTGCTTAACATAATTGCTTTTGGAACTAGTCATCGATATTGCTTCGTTGAGGAGGAGATACGACTTAAAGCCCGGACACACATTCATCCATCCATCCATTCCCAGAAATGACGAGTTAATAAACGCAATTCTCCAGAATGGAAATTGCGCTAAAAAAAAATACAAAACTTTTTTTTAAAAAATGTCCTTAATAAACAATTTATAATGATACACAGCTATCAGCTCTGTTTTTAATTCTTCAAAAGGTTTTGGGAAGAAAAGAATGAAACTAAAATTAAATCTCTGCTGCCGAAAAATGTCAACTTACTTGTGATAATGTTGATTGTGGTGCTGACGTTTCTTGTAGAATAAAATCCCTGCTGCTGAAGGAACGTGTAGACTGTGATTGTGTAGCTGGTACCTGGTGTTAGACCAGTCACCGTCACACCGCTCTCATTGGCGGCTTGTGTTCCTCTATCTGTTTCATCACTGGCCGACACCCACGACACACCGTACGTTCTATTGGGTCCAAGTGTAGTGGCTTCCCATTGTAGCTCAACTCCAGTTGTGCTCTTAGTTGTCAATTGTGGGCGTTGTACAATAAAAATAGAGGCTGGAAAAATGTAAGTAAAACAAATACATTCGTGCTAATTAGCTATACTAAAACATATGAGCTGACCCGCGCCGTAAACATACGCGGCTATTTAGTTGTTTTATTTTCTACTTTTCAATAATTTATAATTTGTAAATTCAACACTACCAATCCTGCGACTGAAAATATTTTGCTTTAAAACACTATCAGTAGTGAAGGACGATTATCCTGGTCCCCCATGAAGATAATTATATATATCTACGAGCTGACCCGCGACGTAGCATAAGCCGCTATTTAGTTCAATTCCTATTTTTAGTACTTCCTAACTTATGAATTCAACACTACCAATGCTGTGACTGAATATATTGTTTCTTTAAAACACTTTTAGAAGCTAGTAAAGGACGATTATCCTCACCCTCACTATCCACTCCTCTCTCTCCCCTACCCTCTTCTCCCCCCCCCCCCCCTCCGCGAAAGCAGTCGTCTTTGACGACAGTTTACGGACGTCAATGAAAAGAGCAAGCAGATCATGTTATTACCTCCCCTTAATTTCAACTAGTTTAGAAACAAAATTATCTGCCCCTAATAGCCGTAACTACGATTGTAAACAGCTCGCCAGCTCTGGTGGGGGTGGGGATGGTTGCGATATGGTCTGCTGAGCTTACGTCTTGGTGGTGTCTCGCATGGTCCAGACGTAGAGAATATATATATATATATATATATATATATATATATATATATATATATATATATATATATATATATATATATATATATATATATATATATATATATATATATATGTATATATATACATATATATACATATATATATATATATATATATATATATATATATATATATATATATATATATATATATATATATATATATTATCTGTTATATCATTACTATTGACATTAGTCGTAACACTAAACTTTAAATAAAACTAAAACATAAATTATATGCAGACAATATGGTGTTTAAAATTAAAGATAAGCAAAATATCGTATTAAATAAGAATAACAAAATGGTGTACTTTAATTGTTGTAACTTAAAAATATCAGATGCTAGAAAATCAGATTTGTATGTCAGTTAACTTTCGAGTTCAGTTTTAAAAAGTCGTCACGATAATGGATGCTTAAAAACATGAACTCCTATAATTTTACTCTTCTGATTTTAAGCAAGCCAAAACAAGTGTACTTACAAGAAACGCATAATTTGCTCTCAAAGTAAAATCTATCTATACATAAACATCGTTGATTGCCATTAACATCAGGCAGACAGTCCGAATTTGCAGGTTTACACATACCAGAAATACTACTGTTACAGATTGAAGTATGATCTAAGGCTGAAATATTTGGAGCATTTTAAATGTATTGTTCTTATTAAAAACAAACATTTTAAGTGAATATAATTACATATTTTGATCACATATGTTCAGCAATGTTTTCTGATTGTAGGAGTCTGTTGATTTATATGGTTGCACATGTTAGTGATAAGTTGAATTGTTAGAAACTAAACTTGAGATGTTTTTGAATGCTACGCATTTTTTTTTTAAATTCATATTTTGTTCACGCTTCTGAGGTTTTGCATATTAGTGATATGCACCAATTTGCACAGATAAAGATTGTAAATACATCAAACAGGACCAGAATGCTTTCATTAAAGAAATACCACTATTAACAGTCAAACAGTATTAAGGGTTATACACAGACACACAAAGCCCAGAGAGCCATTAGGCGAACACACTCACACACATACCCGCCCACACACACACACACATACACAAACACACATATTCACATACACAAACACATACGCATACGCATACTCATACGCATACGCATACGCATACGCATACGTATACGCATACGCATACGCATACGCATACGCATACGTATACGCATATACACACACACACATATATAAATATATATATATATACTAGGCATACTGCCTAGCTTCGCTTAGGTTTTCAAAAACATTTGATAATTGGAATACTAATTATTTGGTGATGGATGAGGCGTGGAGTGCTTGAATCTAATTTTAGTTTTTTTTTTTTTTTTTTTAAACATTTGTAATTAATATTTTATTTTTAAGAAATGAAAATTTCGAATATCGAAATTAATTTTTTTTAAATACACTTGTACATATTTACAATATTTGAAAATTTATTTATTTTTTTTTTTTTTTTTTATTTTTTTTTTTTTTTTTATTTTTTTTTACCATAATAG
Source organism: Physella acuta (assembly GCF_028476545.2). Taxonomy (NCBI): domain Eukaryota; kingdom Metazoa; phylum Mollusca; class Gastropoda; family Physidae; genus Physella; species Physella acuta. The sequence goes on from NW_026731638.1 coordinate 221,024, forward strand.
TCTTAAGTGTTTTTACAGTTTTGTTGAGAATTTTTTTACAATATTTTTTTTTTTTTTTTTTTTTTTTTTTTTTTAAATACTTTTATTTGCAATTAAAACAAGTACATCAACATCAAATTTTTTAACATAATTTTGAACACCAAATGAAAACGAAAGGTTTTGCAAATGTACATAATGAATATTTACATGAAGTCATGTATTTGTTTATAAAAAATAAACCGGGAGTGATCTCCCCTAAACTTTCTCGAATATTCTTATATAAAATAACAGGGGATGGAAACTCGGGCTATAGACATGATTTTTAATCCATTTTAAATACTTAAAGTTTTAAAAATAGAATAAAATCTCGTAGACAAATTAATTGCACACCAAGTGAACGCAAATAAAAAAAAGCGCATAATAGTGCGCAATATTATTAGTACTTTTAAAATTTACATTAGTTTTTTGAGAAATCGGAAGTAGCGTAAATTACTACTTCCAGTCAACGGAAATTACTCAAAATTTAACAGAAGGTAGAGAATTAGATCTTTTACTTACATGTGAAATTTCATTTATCTATCTGAAATAGTACTCAAGTTATAGGCTTTTAAAAAATTCAAAGTAGGAAAAGTACCACTTCCGGTTATCGGAAATCGCTCAAAAGTTGATCAGGATCTACGATTTTGATAAAATACTTATATATGAAATTTCATCAACCTAGCTGTAACGGTACTCAAGTTATCGTGTTTACACACAGACACACACACGGACAGACACACACACACACAGACATACGGACAAGATTGCAAAATTATGTTTTTCCGTATCAGTGAGGTGTAAAACGTCGAGATTTGTAAAAATCTCGATTTTTTTTTTTGCACGATTACAATACTTTCTCTATACTACGTATATACGAGAAAGTAAAAAAATTGCAAAGGATGACAGCAAAAGGGGTGAAGGTCAAATGAAAGTGTCAGAAGTCTGGGTTGGGAGAGGAAAGGAAATTTTTCAGAGAGGGTCAATGGGACAGTGAAGCATTTTCTATGTAGGGAAACAACTTAAGTTGACTAGTTGAAAGGGTGTTGTAGTGGTCGCATTGAGTTTTCAAAAGGTTGCAGTGTGAAAGATGAGGGGAAAGAGACAAGATTTAGAATTTATAACTAAAATGGAAATAGAACTACAGAGGTTCCATGAACAGTATATCTCATAATTTATATTACATTGACTTTTAAAATTAATTTTTTATTTAATTATGATACGAAGTTTAATTAACAACTTATCTTTTTCTAAAACAAATGCTATACTTCGTCATTTTCTGTTTCTGTTTAAAATAGTATATAATTATTTGAAAAATAATTATTTAAAAAGGTTACCTCCCTTGAAAATTAACCGAATGACGTATGTCTGTGTTTACTTTTTTTTAAACAAAGTTACTATTCTTATATAAGAAAATACGATATATACACACATTTAATGACTACAATGGCTTTTTCCGACGGGAAAACGTTTTTTGTTACCCTCCAGGGTCGGTCTACGACCTCAAATAATATTAATGGGATCGATCGTCAATTTATTTATATATATCTCATATAAGGAGAATTTCACTCGCGGTCATCTTTTAGCACTGGTCGAGGGCTTTGAGTCTGACCAACAGTTTTTCCATACGGCCTAGTCATCTATAGAAGTGTATGCAAAACATTAGCATGATGTACAGAGGTTAAGTAACGTAAAAATTGTGTTGAAATTACACTGTTTTTCCCATAAAATACAAAGATTATATAGGGAAATACAACTGGTCAGTTCTGACCCCTTTACGAAGTTTTCCCAGATATGCCGAGTTTTTTGTGACACCCCTAGGTGTTCTTCTACCACCTCACAAAATATCAAGGGGGGTCGTCGGAGGAAAATTATTTTCGTAATAGATCTCATATAAAGAGAATTTCACTCGCGGTCACTTTTTAGCCCTCGTTGAGGGCTTTGAGTCAAACCGACAGTTTTCCCTAAAGGTCAAGCCATTTACCTAAGAGTATGCAAAAAATTAGCCAGATGTAAAGAGGGTAAGTGCCCTAAAATCCGCTTTGAAATGACCCTCTGTTTTTCCCATAAAATACAAAGATTATATAGGGAAATACAACTGGTCAGTTTTGACCCCTTTACGAAGTTTTCCCAGATATGCCGAGTTTTTTGTGACACCCCAAGGCGTTTTCCTACCACCTCACAAAATATCAAGGGGGGTCGTCGGAGGAAAATTTTTTTCGTAATAGAGCTCATATAAAGAGAATTTCATTCGCGGTCATTTTTTAGCCCTCGTCGAGGGCTTTGAGTCAAACCGACAGTTTTCCCTAAAGGTCAAGCCATTTACCTAAGAGTATGCAAAACATTAGCCAGATGTAAAGAGGGTAAGTGCCCTAAAATCCGTTTTCAAATGACCCTCTGTTTTTCCCATAAAATACAAAGATTATATAGGGAAATACAACTGGTCAGTTTTGACCCCTTTACGAAGTTTTCCCAGAATTGCCGAGTTTTTTGTGACACCCCTAGGTGTTCTTCTACCACCTCACAAAATATCAAGGGGGGTCGTCGGAGGAAATTTTTTTTCGTAATAGAGCTCATATAAAGAGAATTTCACTCGCGGTCACTTTTTAGCCCTCGTCGATGGCTTTGAGTGAAACTGACAGGTCTGCCCTACGACTTAGCCATTTACCTATAAACATGCCAAAAATTAGCCAGATGTAATGAGGGTAAGTGCCCTAAAATCCGTTTTGAAATGACCCTCTGTTTTTCCCATAAAATACAAAGATTATATAGGGAAATACGACTGGTCAGTTTTGACCCGTTTCCCGATTTTTCCCGGACATGGCGAGTTTTTTGTGACACCCCAAGGGCTTCTCCTACCACCTCACAAAATTTCAAGGGGGGTCGTCGGAGGAAATTTTTTTTCGTAATAGAGCTCATATAAAGAGAATTTCACTCGCGGTCACTTTTTAGCCCTCGTCGAGGGCTTTGAGTCAAACCGACAGTTTTCCCTAAAGGTCAAGCCATTTACCTAAGAGTATGCAAAAAATTAGCCAGATGTAAAGAGGGTAAGTGCCCTAAAAGCCGTTTTCAAATGACCCTATGTTTTTCCCATAAAATACAAAGATTATATAGGGAAATACGACTGGTCAGTTTTGACCCATTTCCCGATTTTTCCCAGATATGCCGAGTTTTTTGTGACACCCCAAGGCGTTCTCCTAACACCTCACAAAATTTCAAGGGGGGTCGTCGGAGGAAATTTTTTTTCGTAATAGAGCTCATATAAAGAGAATTTCACTCGCGGTCACTTTTTAGCCCTCGTCGAGAGCTTTGAGTGAAACCGACAGTTTTCCCTAAAGGTCAAGCCATTTACCTAAGAGTATTCAAAAAATTAGCCAGATGTAAAGAGGGTAAGTGCCCTAAAATCCGTTTTGAAATGACCCTATGTTTTTCCCATAAAATACAAAGATTATATAGGGAAATACGACTGGTCAGTTTTGACCCATTTCCCGATTTTTCCCGGACATGCCGAGTTTTTTGTGGCACCCCAAGGCGTTCTCCTACCACCTCACAAAATTTCAAGGGGGGTCGTCGGAGGAATTTTTTTTTCGTAATATAGCCCATATAAGGCGCCGGTCAGTCGAGGTCAGTTTTGACCCCCTCTCTGTAGACTTTTCGGCGAACCGTCACCGGCCCTCGTGTTCTATCGCCTCAAGGCACCATCGTGCCAAATTTGACGCGCCTGCGGCGCCGGGAAGTGCCCTGTCGGGCACCCGACCACTTTGCTTTATATATATAGACTAGGCATACTGCCTAGCTTCGCTTAGGTTTTTAAAAGGCATTTGAGAATTTGAATACTTAATTATTTAGCGATGGATTGGGTGTGGAGTGCTTTAATAAGTTTAATAAGTTTAATTTAAACAGTAATGCTAACTTTAGAAAAAATGTTTTTGTTAGTCATTTACATGCAGATCCGTAGCGAATTTTTGGAAAGTACGCAATGTATAACTAAAATGGAATTAGAACTACACAGGTTTCATGAACAGTATATCTCATAGTTTATATTACATTGCCTTTTGAAATTAATTAATTAATTTAATTAACATACTTAACTAAATTAACAACTTAATTGTGTACTAAAACAAATGCTATACTTCGTCATTTTCTGTTTCTGTTTAAAATAGTATACAATTATTTGAAAAATAATAATTTTAAAAACGTTACCTCCCTTGAAAACTGAACGTATGACGTATGTCATTGTTTACTTATATTGTTTGCTTATATAAGAAATTACGTTATATGAACTTATTTAACGACTATAATGGCTGTTTCCGACGGGAATAAAGTTTTTTTGTTACCCTCCATGGTCGGTCTACGACGTCACATAATATTAAGGGGATCGTTCGTCAATTTATTTATATATATATATATATATATATATATATATATATATATATATATATATATATATATATATATATCTCATATAAGGAGACTTTCACTCAAGATCATCTTTTAGCCCTCGTCGAGGGCTTTGAGTCTGACCAACAGTTTTTCCATACGGCCTAGTCATCTATAGTAGTGTATGCAAAAACTTAGCATGATGTACAGACATTAAGTAACCTAAAAATTGTGTTAAAATTTCCCTGTTTTTCCCATAAAATACAAAGATTATATAGGGAAATACAACTGGTCAGTTTTGACCGCTTTACGAAGTTTTCCCAGAATTGCCGAGTTTTTTATGAAACCCCTAGGTGTTCTTCTACCACCTCACAAAATATCAAGGGGGGTCGTCGGAGGAAATTTTTTTTCGTAATAGAGCTCATATATAGAGAATTTCACTCGCGGTCACTTTTTAGCCCTCGTCGAGGGCTTTGAGTGTAACCGACAGTTTTCCCTAAAGGTCAAGCCATTGACCTAGGAGCATGCAAAAAATTAGCCAGATATACTGAGCTTAAGTACCCTAAAGTCTGCGTTGAAATGACCCTCTGTTTTTCCCATAAAATACAAAGATTATATAGGGAAATACAACTGGTCAGTTTTGACCGCTTTCCGAAGTTTTCCCAGATATGCCGAGTTTTTGTGACACTCCTAGGTCACTCAAGGGGAGTCGTCGGAGGAAAATTTTTTTCGTAATAGAGCTCATATAAAGAGAATTTCACTCGCGGTCACTTTTTAAGCTTAAGTACCCTAAAGTCTGCGTTGAAATGACCCTCTGTAAATAGGGTAAGTGCCCTAAAATCCGTTTTGAAATGACCCTCTGTTTTCCCCATAAAATACAAAGATTATATAGGGAAATACGACTGGTCAGTTTTGACCCATTTCCCGATTTTTCCCGGACATGGCGAGTTTTTTGTGACACCCCAAGGTGTTCTCCTACCACCTCACAAAATTTCAAGGGGGGTCGTCGGAGGAAATTTTTTTTCGTAATATAGCCCATATAAGGCGCCGGTCAGTCGAGGTCAGTTTTGACCCCTTCTCCGTAGACTTTTCGGCCAACCGTCACCGGCCTTCGTGTTCTATTGCCCGAAGGCACCATCGTGCCAAATTTGACGCGCCTGCGGCGCCGGGAAGTGCCCTATCGGGCACTTGACCACTTTGCTTTATATATATAGATATATATATATATATATATATATATATATATATATATATATATATATATATATATATATATATATATATACATTTTCACTTTAAAGTACTTACAAGGATTGCACCTATCATCATCAGGACTGAAGTAAAAGCCTCGATCACAATAGCAAATTCCATTTAAACACTGCAATGTATTTCGACACTGTTCTGTTACAACACATTTCTCCTTAAACTTAAGTACTGTTCAAGACAAAACAGGTATTGAATATGAATATATGGACGGCCAATTAGGTAAAAAATAGTTGTTGGAAATCGGAAAATAACAACAAACTAAACGTGTCCTTGTTTGTTTGTGAAAAGCAAAAGAATCGAGTTTTGCAACAGTTAAAAATGACTTACTATTATGACAGCTCAGTGTAGAATTGTTATGATAATTGTCATTTGGACAGCTACAGTAATTATTAACACAAGTCAAGTAACTTTGGCACTTGTTCAATTCAGAACAGAACTTGCCATATGGTATATCTGATGGAAATATAAGAATATTAAATTACTTTATACAAATAAATAGTTTTTAATTTAATTAACGATGCATTTATAACATTGTTTTTAATCAAAGTCAATGTATGTTGTTTAATGGTATATTAATTATGTTATTCAATACTTAAAATTCAAGTTTAGTTCTAAATAGTCAAATTATGAATTATAAAAAAAAAAAACTATTAATTTTGAAAGTGCATACATTACAATTTAGTAAATTATTTTAAGTGTCGCTTAATTTAACCAAGCAAGTATCTTTCGATGCTATTTACCATATTTCCTTAATTAATAAACACGCGATTTAATTTTTAGTGTTTCATATGTAATGCATTATTATAATTAATATTAGATGCATCTAATAATACATTAACTGAACCAGCAAACATAGTGTATTTTAATACATCAGCCCCCTTACCTTTGATAACATAGTTTAGCTTAAACCCTCTGTAAGGCACAGAGTTGATAAGCCCTGATGTTATAAACACGATAAAGACGAAGTTGCTCGATGACGTGGTGGAAAATACAGGTACTTGACCACATCGTGGGAGATATAGATTATCTCGTGTATTTTGACCATCATATGCGAGAACAAAGGCGGACTCGCACGGCGAAACATCAAAGTCTGTGATGCTAATATAAACATAAATATTAATATATATATATATATATATATATATATATATATATATATATATATATATATATATATATATATATATATATATATATATATATATATATATATATATATATATATATAAAATTGCGGATTTAAAGGGGTGGGGGAGGGGGGCTGAGAGGGCTGCAGTCAGGGGCCCCCTATTTTTGGGGGCCCCAAAATTCCTTTTCCAATCATAATTTTTTTACTACAAAGCGACATTTTTTAGTTTTTTACCATAAAAATATCAAACACGAGTACACACATTAGTATAAACACCAGCTGTCATCACCTCCTACCCCATACATTGTTTTCATAAAACCGGCGCTCCCTAAAATAGTCTGGACAACGTTTGCTGATGACAATAAAATTGGTTGATTTTGGAGTTAAAAAGCACAGACAGCGGCCGAATTCTTACAAATGAGTTGATGATTGTCGCCTCTTGAAAAATGCAAAGCAATGGAATGCGATTCAGTCAGATAAGGTCTACATTGTGAATTAGCTCTCACTCGCAAGCATTCAAACAAGCAGCATTATAGACTAACCCTACAAATCAATGGAAAATTGCCTGACCATCTTGTTTACCCGCTACGCTACTAAGAAAGCTATTAAATTTGCTTTACATTTTTGTTATTGGAAGTGAGATTTTGGATGATCGTTTCTTCGGTATAGGTATAGGTATATCTAGATCTTTTTATTTTGGATTAATACCCCTTATATTCCTTTCTTTGTTGTCAATGCGGGCTCGAGAATTTTAAATATCAAGATAGGCCACATATCGTTAGGCTTAGTTAATTAGCTTGTGATTTTTTGGCGACTAAGATTTATCTTGTGAATATAAGAATCATACATATATGGAACTAGCACTTTCGACGATTGTGGATAGGTGTGGACGGCATATCAGAGGCGTAGCGACCCTTCCCGGCGCCCGGGGACAAAGTTTCAATTTGGCGCCCCCCTCGGGAGCAAATTTTCAATTTACACCCCCCCCCCCCGTCAAACTTTTGATTTGCACCCCCACTTTAAACTGCAAAAATGCAGCTAAAATGACATTTTAATTTGTTTTTACAACCCATTTTGGCGCCCCCTAGGTTCGGCGCCCGGGGATATATGTTCCCCCCCTGCCCCTCCCCCCATCGCTACGCCTCTGCGGCATATGAATGGATGTGGGGGGTCTATGTAGACATAACAATCAGTATCAGTCTCCCCACTTCTTCACGTGGGCCATTAAAGGAGGCTTGATTTTTTTCTCCCTTTCAGAGTGTTTCGGAATTGAGTTAAGTAACTGTCATTAAATAGCACAGATGATTGAACTGTTACATCATATAATCCAGCAACTCGTATCACAAATTTTGTTCGCATGTCAATGCAAATTTTAGCTTGCTCGGCAGATCGTATCTCAAAATCTCGTAACGTATGTCAGAGCACCACTATATAAATAAATAAATAAATATATATATATATATATATATATATATATATATATATATATATATATATATACATATATAATAGCATATTCATAGCTCATGAATTTAAACGAATAATGTATAAGCATATTTACATATTTTAAATACTTCATAACAAGAGTAGATACTTACTTTATAAATATTCTAGTTCCAGCATCCCCTACAATTCTCCATGAACAAGACGAGTATTTGTTGTAACTAGAAGGATAACCAGAGCTGGTAATTACACCAGATGTTCCATATAGAGTGTTCAAGCAAGCTGACAAATGAGAAATCGACTAAAATCAATAATTAAAATATTTATATTTTATCGACTCTCACTATACAAGGATTAATATGTTCGAATAATGATTATATAGTTTAGAATAATGTTCAAGGCCATCTTTTCCATTAGGCACATCAGCAGAGGCGTAGCGGAGGGGGGGGGGCGGACCGCACCGGGTGACCCGAAAATTGCAAGTGACCCCCTTCCTTTCCATCAGTCACGCTCACGACAAATATGCTCCCTCCATTTGGACACCTGACAAAGGGACCACAATGAATACGGTTCCCGTTGGGTCAATAAGACTCGGCAAAATGGCCCCGTTGAAAATGACCCATGTACGTAGGACCCCTTCATGCTCTTCCGAATCAGCTTAGCAAAAACCCCTGAATAATAAAGCGTTATTTGTACATTAATTTATCTAGTATGAGAAAATAGTATGTTTTAAAATAAATGGGTCATCTAGTTTTGACTCCATCATATGGGTTGGTTATGGGCTGTTCTAACTCAGTGTGTGTGGATAGACGTACTTGCGGTACATTTATAAATATAGGTTTTGAAACCTCACGTCGTTTATCGCGTAGCAAAATGCAAATCATACATTTAAACGCCTGCTCTCGCGTTTAAGCAACATGTCCTCACAGGTTAAAATAGATCATTAACACAATTTCTAATATTAGTTTCTCTTTGCTGATAAGAGTTAGATTTTATTATGAATTGCTGTTGTTTTATGTAGTTTTTCATTATTGCATTCAAAAGAGACTATGGTGGTAGTGGATACAATAGTTATGCTTAGGGGTCGTCCATAAATGACGTCACAATCGTAGTGGGAGGGGGCCCGTAATTTTGTGACGGTGTGTGATAAAGGGGAGGGGGGGTTCAGATGGTGCGACGTCACACTTTTGCATTATAAAAAAAGCAATGTTAGAAAACGAGTTATAGCCGTTATTTCGCGTTTTAGAAAACGGTTTTAATGAATTGTAATAGGAATTGATCAAAATACACTATGTTGACAGAGTTCTGACAAGATTTTGAAATTTTTTCGATGTTTTAAGAAACATTCAACAGCAATTTTGAGGGGGGGGGGGTTGTAGGCTGAGGTGTGACGTCATTTTAGGGGGGGGGGGGAGGAGTCTGGCTTTTTGTGACGACGTGCAACGGAGGGGAGAGGTAAAAATCGTCAAAAAAAGCGTGACGTCATTTATGGATGACACCCTTATACCAAAAGTGATCATATGATTCATTTGTGTGGAGCTAGTATGTTGGGAGTTTTTTGTCTGCAGTCGGGAGCCAATATGTCGTTAGCTCATACATATCTGGATTCCATTTGTCGAGAGCACATTCGTGCCTATATGTCGGATTTCAATATGACGAGTCTTTTTTGTTGGAAGTATTTTGTCTGGGTGATTTTGTCGGGGTCCAATTCGTCGGTGGATAGATATAAACCTAACATGACCTGGAGTTTGGGTCACGACAACAGTTTCAAGTTGGGTCTACGAATGCAAAAAGTGCCTAGGGCCTAGTAAGACCTTAAAACAACACTGATAACGTTAATTTATAAAACTCGGGCGGTTGTGGTTCTTAACATTTTGATTGTTTTTTTTGGAAACTACTAATTATTCTGTTATTTTAAAGCTGCCTATCTAAAGATGCTTTCTCCCCCCCCCCCCCGATAGTACAATTTCAAAGTAAAATGATTTGGAATAAAAATAATATCAATGTAAACGGATGTTTTATTTTTGTATGGTATATCCTTTCTAGAAGTATGGATTCTTTTTTATTTGTAACAGTGTGAGCAATATAAAAACAAATGCTTTCTACCACAAAAGGGACATTAACTCTGTAACTGAAGGATTAACAAAGTTACCTAGTGTAAAGTAGTTACTGTAAAACCCTTTATTCGTCGTTGTACTATCAGTTCTAAACACGACGTGCATGTTGTTAGATGAAGATACAACATACACTGGTGAACTGCTATAGCAGTACCGTCCTAATGATACGCCACTGGTGTTCTGTCCGTCGTAGACTTGGATGAAATGGTTGGGACAGGAAGATGGGGAACTGCTTAGTTGTAATGTTGTAATGCTGTTGAGTAGAGGAAAGTACTACATACATACGACATAATCGAGTGGAATGTCATGCGGATTTTATTTACTTTTCTTACACATAATAATTATGATATATACTACATGAATGGGTTAAACTTAACAAATCATAAAAAAGCAGAGAGCAAACTAAATTTAAAAAAAAAATAGCATTTTATATGAAAGTATAAGACATGAAAATGTGTAAAGGTTTGTAATGTGAAAAGGAAAGGATGTTTTTATCGCATCAACACAAACGTAATGTTTGCTGGTCGTAGTCCGGAGTTAATCTTACTTCTTCAAAGTGCAGATGCTTTTCTACGATGTAACAAAAAATGGGCATAGCTGGGTAATAACCACTAATACTGCTTTGTTTGTTGCATGCACACTAAGAATAACTTTGCTCAGCATTCACCACTGTCTTTTAAATAAACATTTGTCACGTGATCACTAGAGTTTGACCGAAATATAACTGTTGACTTTATATGCTAGCAGTAATGTCCATGGAAGGCGTCTTGCTGCGAAGGTGTGTTTTTATAGCCCATCCATCCGTCAATAGATGACTGATTCCCTTTGATCTAGTTTCATCCACCTAATGTAGTCCCATGATCGGTATGTCCTCCAACACTGTCTATATAGACTTTTTTATATAGAATATTATATTTCTAATTGCAATTTTAATAATTCGAATGTAATTTGACAAACTATGCGACTATATTTTTCTCACAATTATTATACGTAATAAACCGGGAGTGATCTCCCCTAAATTTTCTTGAATTTTCTTATATAAAACAATAAGGGATGGGAACTCGGGATATAGACATGATTGTTAATCGATTTAAAATACTTAAACTTTTTAAAATAGAATTACGAGAAAGTAAAAAGTAAGTAAAATCCCTATAACAATCCATTTTTTACTTTCTCGTATATTCGAAGTATAGAGAAAGTATTGTAATCGTGCAAAAAAAAAATCGAGATTTTTGCAAATCTCGACGTTTTACACCTCCATGAGTCGGAAAAACATAGTTTTGCAATCTTGTCCGTATGCCTGTGTGTGTGTATATGTGTGTGTGTATGTGTGTGTGTGTAAACGATGAGCGATTTCCGATAACCGGAATTTTTCAAAAGATTATAACTTGCTTACTATTTCAGATAGATAAATGAAATTTCACATGTAAGTAAACGATCTAATCCTCTACCTTCAATAAAATTTTGAGTAATTTTCATTGACCGGAAGTTGTAATTTACGCTATTTCCGATTTCTCAAAAAACGCATGTAAATTTATCGCTTGGTGCGCAATTCTTTTTTCTACGAGATTCTATTCTATTTTTAAATGCTTTAGTAATTAAAAAATCATGTCTATATTCCGAGTTGCCATCCCATTTGGTGTTATATAAGAATATTCGAGAAAGTTTAGGGGAGATTTCTCCCGGTTTATTTCTAACATCATTTGTCATGAGATGTGTCCGTTTTTTTAATGTACATGGACTATCAACCGACAAAGCCTTACAACTTTAAAATAGATCTCTTGACTATTAAAGTGGCGAGTGGTTAGTTATGGCTTAGATCTGGATTAAAGAAAGAGAGTTGCTGAGAGTTCTAGATTAATTTGAAACAACAGTTTCTCTTAATAAAATAAAAAAAAGATTTTTTCAACATACTTGAGTACAACAAACGATCCAACGTTGCCTTGTATCGTCCAGGTATAGACATTATTCGTGGGAAAATAATATGGGAAACCTGGACTAATAATATAGCCTGGTGACGTTGTGATTACTGTTGATGATTCTAGAATAATCAACGCATGCATCAATAAAAGTAACAACCGAAAGTATCAAGGTAACAAAAAAATTGAATAAGTACTTAAATTAACATCGCCCTGTGTAACAGAAAAATTATGCAAAACAATGTAAAATGTGTGCAATAGGTAAAAGTGTGGAAAAACACTATAAATGTTTTATGCTTTAAATTTTTTAATTTAGGATAGCTTAAAAAATTAATGTATGTATATACAAACTTTGTGTGGTATACGTTGCTCTAAAACCTCTGTATGTATATGAGCTATCAGTCCTAAACACAATGAACATGTAGTTTGATGTAGAGGCGATCAAATCAGGAACAACGTTACCACACTGTGTAGCTAACTTAGTGTAACCAGTAGATGGTCCATCAAAGATGTGAAGAGAATCATTACTGCAAGTTGGCATTAGTGGGCTCAAGTCTATAGATGTTATACTGTAATTTAAATATTAAAACTTATATTATTTTATCTATGATAAACATAATCATATATATATATATATATATATATATATATATATATATATATATATATATATATATATATATATAAAGCAATGTATGTTTGTGTGTCTGTCTGTCTGTCCGTCTGTCCTTTATGCATTACTACACCTCTCATCACATTGCTGTTAAACTTTGGGAAGTTGTTGAGAATATTCCTGGGGAGGTTTCTGCGAAAAAAAAATTCAAATTCGCAGGGGTGGCGCCCCGACAGGGCGCGATTTTTTTTTTTAAAAATACGGTATATAAAAATAAAAGTCGATTTTGGTTTGACATCGTTTATCCGATAGCCATGAGACTCTGGGGAGTTCATTATACTACTCTAGTGAAGGGTTCTGTAACAAAATCATTTTTAATTTCACAAGGGCGGCGCCACGGGAGGGTGCGATTTTTCTCTATATACGGTATATAAAAATAAAAGTCGATTTTTGTGTGGCACGATTATCCGATAGCCATGAGACTTTGTGGGAGTTGATTGGGACACTCCAGGGAAGGTTTCTGTAAAAATATTTTTTTTTTATTTCGTAAGGGCGGCGCCACGGAATGGTGGGATTTTTCTCAATATAGGGTATATAAAAATAAAAGTCGATTTTGGTCTGACACCATTTATCTGATCACCATCAAACTTTGGGGAGTTGATTAGAACAATTCAGGGAAGGGTTCTGTAAAAAAAAAATCCTTTTTTAATTTCGCAAGGGCGGCGCCACGGGAGTCTGCGATTTTTCTCTATATACGGTTTATAAAAATAAAAGTCTATTTCGGTTTCACACCGTTCATCCGTGTACCATGAAACTTTGGGAGGTGATTAGATCACTCAATGGTAGGGTTCTGCAAAAAAAAAAATATTTTTATTATTGCAAGGGCGGCGCCCCGGGGGGGGGGGGGGGGAAGCGATTTTTTTCTCTATACACGGTATATAAAAAATAAAACTCGGATGCGGTTTACCCGAGTTCCATGAAACTTTAGGGAGTAGATGAGAATACTCCCGAGAATATTTCTGAGAGAAAGAAAACTAAAGTTTCTTATGGGCGGCGCCATATAGGGTAAAACTTTCGTCAATACACGGTTTGGCGCCCAGTGTTTTAGAGCGACTGTGTTGGCACTTGACATCCGTTAATCGAGCGTCCTGCATAGCGAGTAAGGGGTACTACTATGTTCAGCGGTAAAACTACAACAGGCTTCTAAAAATAACTTTGTAACGCGAGGAAATCCTTCTGTACAGTTTCGTCACCTTGCGAAAGATGAAAAAAAACCTTTTGAATATGAGGAGCCTACTGTAGAGTTTCGTCACTTTGCGAATGATGCAATAAGCATCTATTATTAGACAATCCAGTCAGAAATTGAGATCGAGCATCTGATTATAAACCATTAGTAACGCTAGCGTAGTGCATCAGTCACACTGATGTTTAAAACACGTCAAATACTTTTTTTACGTGTTAAAGAAAAAATCCTGTTCATTTGTGTTACTTTAGCGAATGACGAAATCTGCATCATTATTAACAGGATACTATTTGGCACGATGGCGTCTGTTAGTTTTAAGGGGCCAGGGGTCTACGCCGCGCCTTTGCGGTAGTGTAATCGGGGGGTGGGGGCCCTGAGAGCGCCCCTCTACGTCTGTGACACAATGGCGGTCACCGAAGTGTGTTCTACCATATTATTTCGGTGAGTGATTAATGTACACTCAATGTTTTCATGCGGTAGTGTAGGTAAACCCGTGTCCCGATATTTATGATCCAAGCGCAGGCCTTGTTTACATTTAAATTCACTTTCAGAAAAGACGGTCACGCGTCTAAGAACATATGATTGGTAACGCGTTGGTGAAATCCTTCTATATATTTCGTCAAACTTTCTTCTATCCCAGCGGCAACGCGCGGGGGACGGGTACGCTAGTTATTATATATATATATATATATACTCGCCGTCCCGGCCAGGCGCTGCACTGGCCGCTGTGAAAAACCTATCTGTAAAAGACCATGAATTGTGTGTTTAGTAATCACCATATACTACAACTAACCAAAATCAAAACACAAAAAAGCAAAACATAACATAAACGCAAACATAAATACAAACACAAACACAGACACAAACCTAAAAACAAACGCAAGCACAAACGCAAACGCAAAGAAAAAAAACACAAACGCAAGCAAAAAAAAACAAGCGAAAACAAACCAAATTCAAACATAAACCCATTCACAAACGCAAACCCAACCCAAACACAAAGAAAACACAAACGCGAACATAAACGCAAAATGCTCACAGTCTAGCCCGTGGCGCCAAATTACACCATGCTGGGGCGCCAGCGGAACCGCCTGTTTCAGCTTAGTAAACGACTATAGTATCCCAACTTATTCATACTCAATTAAACGAACGTAGGCGCCATAGCGAACACTGGAAGGCTCGGGGGCTCAAATAGCACCCTGTCTGGGCGCCGGAGGACGCCCGGATTTGATTCACTTAAAGACTATAGTAACCCATAATCTATCGCACTGTATAAAACGAAATTATGCGCCATAGCGCTCAAAGGGTAGCCCACGACGCCAAATCGAACCCTGCCGGGGCGCCGACGGTCGCGCTTGTTTCAATCTAAAGAACAATTATACTACCCCAAGCTTATCCGCCAACGGAAAGTAGTAAACATAGAGGATATTTAGGAACTGGCTTCTTAACTGTTATTTTTTTTTTAAATTAGTAAACAGTAAGTTCAGTGAATAAATTTAAAAAAAAGGCAGTATTTATAATACTTACAACATTGCACTTGATCAATCCCCGCTAATTATGTAAGTATTTTTTTTTCTAAACCATAACAAAAATTATAAAAAGTAACCCCCTCGCCCCTCTAAAGATTTTATCAAGGGGAGTAATTGTGTTTTCCTAATTTATCAATGGATGTAATGAGAGCTAAAGGGCTAACGGTAAATAATTTTCAGACACACTTAGAATTTTTGTGAAAGATGATACATTTAAAAAAAAATGTGTTTGATTGACATGCTGGCAATTATTATTAAAAGTTTGATTTAGATTTTTTTGTGTTACATCTCATACCATGTGTGAACTTACTCAATCACTCTCATGAGAACACTTCCAGCTAAATTTTGACCACTAAAAGGAAACTCCACTGTAACCCCACACCCCAGGATAGCCAAATACCTACACGAGACTTGAACACAACAACCCTACCCGCCCCAACTCAGCCGCTAACACAAAAAGTCACGTAACATGTAAATTATGTTACTGTAAATATGTTGTATTTTGTTTTATGGCAAATAAAAGTATTTTTACATAAACCGGGAG
Organism: Physella acuta; assembly: GCF_028476545.2. NCBI lineage: Eukaryota > Metazoa > Mollusca > Gastropoda > Physidae > Physella > Physella acuta. The sequence goes on from NW_026731638.1 coordinate 237,219, forward strand.
TGAACGCCCCTAAACTTTCTTGAATATTCTAATATAAAACTACGAGGGATGGCAACTCAGGACATAGACAATATAATTCGTAATCCATTTTTAATTACTTAAACTTTTTATAATAGAATAGAATCTCTTAAAAAAAAAGAATTGCACACCAAGTGAACGCCTAATAAAATGTGCATAAAAGTGCGGGATATTATTAGTACTTTATAAATTTACATGCGTTTTTTTGAGAAATCAGAAATAGTGTAAATTAGTACTTCCGGTCAACGGAAATTACTCAAAATGTGACTAATGGTAGAGAATTAGATCTTTTACATACATGTGAAATTTCATTTATCGATATGAAATAGTACGCAAGTTATAGGCTTTTGAAAAATTCAAAGTAGAAAAAGTACCATATCCGGTTATCGGAAATCGCTCAAAAGTTGATGAGGATCTACGATTTTGATAAAATACTTATATATGAAATTTCATCAACCTAGCTGCAACGGTACTCAAGTAATAGTGTTTACGCACAGACAGAGAAATAGACAGACAGACAGACACACACACACAGACATACCGACAAGATTGCAAAATTATGTTTTTCCGTATCAGTGAGGTGTAAAACGTCGAGATTTGTAAAAATCTCGATTTTTTTTTGAACGATTACAAGACTCTCTATACTTCGTATTTACGAGAAAGTAAAAAAAAATCTATTTAGAATGTCCCACCATACAAAACATGAAAAAGACGCTAGAAACCAAAAAAAACAAGAAACGAGGCCTTCAAAATCGATATCGTTAGAACTTAAAAAAAATCCCTAAACAAAGAGACAGGACGGACCTAGAGCATAAAGCAAGGACGGTAGCTATCTATAGACAGACTATTTGGAACAGTAGAATAAAAGCAAAACACGACAAGGCACGGTTCACGGGACGGCTCCCGGTCTAAAAAACCCTGGACATAAACCCCCTGGACAAAAACCCCCGCGATATAAACCCCCTGGACAAAAACCCCCCAATTGAGTTTTATCTAAGGAAAAACCAAAGATGATGAGAAACAAAATTAATATAAAAATACAAAACAAACATTATAAAAAAGGCTTTTATTTTTATTATACCTTTAAAAAGACAGATTGTGAGCGATGCCTCGCAAATACTCAATAATGGAGGACTCATTAAAACTTTTTAGCATTCTGAGCTTGAGAGCAAATTCACTATCAACTTGGTAGAGTTGTTGAAGCCCACAGTCCTGAATTTTTCTGTATATATTTTGGCTAAGAAGGAAGAAACATCATTTGACCTCACAATCTGGAAATACCTTTTCAACACTTTTTATCACAGCCATTTCAAAGTCAATCATAATAGAAATTGGTTGCAGGTTTGTGTTTAAGACCGTTAACTGCTGTAAGAGTGCTTTGTGTTTCCTGTGTTTTGTTTTGAAGTAAGGCATAAACACATGGAACAGTGCGTCCATTGACCAATGCACGGACTGTGTACAGTTGTGAAAACAATGCAGGAGCTTTTTGAATGTACAATCCATAAACCAGTGCTGAATAACCTCCAATAACCTAAGGTTGTCCTTGGTTCCAAACAAAAACATGCTACCTTTTGATTTGGCACCGGAATCGAACAGAAGAAATTGTTGTCCATCTTGTGTAATTGTATATTGTTCAGGAATGATTATATCATCAACATTCCTTGGATCAGACAGTGGGTGTTTTAGCGTTTGACGTTGACGCCTGATGTTACGCCGTATGTGTGGAATCGAGGGCAGCTTGGCCTTGGCATCTTCAGTAATCGTAGTAATGGACTGAGTGATGATCTGCTGGGGTGTTGCTTCCGTTTCTTCTGCTAGTTGTTTCATCTGCTGCACTACTTTACACACTTCCAGTTGAGATGGATCTGGTCCATGCGAATGTTCTTTACATCGTCCAACAAGCTGTTCACCATGAATTTTTATTTTTGCTTTGCATTCTGCCTTGTTGCGTCTTTTGGCACACTCAAATGACACAACGCCGTTCGCCAGATCTTTTTGCTTGACATAAACATAGCCTTCAAAAATCACCTTTAAATTTCCTTTATTGGATTGAACGAACTCCATTCCAGAAAATATACGATTTGTCGAGAAATAAATTTGATTTTATATTTATACCATGGTTCTGTATGCCAAGGTGGATATGAACCAAGCTTCCGCCGGTGAATCCCTCACATCTTTTGAATTGTTAAGAATGTGTTGCTTTGATCCGCACGGCTCCCACATGTGGATGACCTATATCTAAGGTGTTGTCGGTGCCCGATCTTTGATCAAATACAACTAAGGTCACTCCTTGCTTTCGAAAAGCATTTTTTTAGGTAGAAACTATTTTCTTAGTCGTAAAAAAATTAAATTAATTTAATATAATTTTTTTGAATTTCTTGATTCACATCATCGTTATTTTTTCTTTATATAAACCTCAGTCCGGGGGTTATTATCCGGGGGGTTTATATCAAGGGGGTTTTTGTCCAGGGGGTTTATGTCGCGGGGTGTTTTTGTCCAGGGGGTTTATGTCGGGGGTTTATGTCCAGGGGTTTTTTGACCGGACGCCTCACGGGACACGTACTAGACTTGATTTATCGTAGACGACTCGACAATGACAGCACTCAAACACATATACCATAATTAGCAACACCACAACGTAAAGAATATAATTTAATATGACACCATGGCCTGCCTAATCCTAACCGACACATCCCCTTTCATCGCACCCTACCAGCCCCCCCCCCCACACACACACACCTAAACCCCTAGATCCTCATATTATATTGTGCCCATAACTGCATCCCCTTCGTCACCATGACCCCACCCCTGTGTTGAAATACTATGTTAAATACTGAGGATTATGTATTATCAAAATACATTTCTAACAAGACACATTTGATTCCCATCCCCACAACCCCCATGTCCCCACCTAGTTTTGCATCATTTATTATTTGTCATTAAGGTTCCTATTGTTGCTTATTTGTGTATTGTTTTATTTACACAGCCTATAAACAAACATTGTAAAGACATTATTTGACACTATTTTACTATTATCTTATATGTACGGTACTTTGGTCCACAACGAAAAAAGGACCACAGCGACCCCTCCTCCTTTTGTATTCATTTTATTATCTGTAAATTAATACTAACAATTGTTTTGTTAACTTCAATAACATGTACGGCCTTATTTGAACTCTTTTATGAGAACACTGTTAACCAATTTTTGACCTTTAAAACTCTACTGTATCCCCACACCCCCTAATAGCTACACGCCTACCCAGTCCTAACATGTCGTTCCTAAACATTCAAATAAACATAAACAAGATTTAGTCCACCGACTTCAACATACCGACCTTTCACCCTCCCGCTTAATCGCTCACACAGCAATCTGTTCGTCAAACGCCCCCCCCCCACACACACACTCTAAATAGTAACACCTCAGCAGTTAGATCACACATCACTAAATGCCCATATCGTCCTCATTTTAACTGTTCCAACGACCTCACCACCCACCCAAACATGTTTCGAATATTTATTCATTTACTTTTTTATCTATTTTTAATTTCTCATATATGCGAAGTATAGAGAAAGTCTTGTAATCGTACAATAAAAAATCGAGATTTTTACAAATCTCGACGTTTTACACCTCACTGATACGGAAAAACATAATTTTGCAATCTTGTCCGTATGTCTGTGTGTCTCTCTCTGTGTGTGTGTGTGTGTGTGTGTGCCTGTGTGTAAACACGATAACTTGAGTACCGTTACAGCTAGGTTGATGAAATTTCATATATAAGTATTTTATCAAAATCGTATATCCTGATCAACTTTTGAGCGATTTCCGATAACCGGAAGTGGTACTTTTTTACTTTGAATTTTTCAAAAAAAAAAGGAAAATTTCCCCATACCCACCCGAACAGTTTCGATTCGTTAGTATTCATTTTTCTTTTGTATTTATTATGTTTACTGTACAGAATCGGATGAAATCCATACAAACCAATTTTGTTTTCGACTATTCTTCCATATGTTATACTTTTTAACCCACTTGTGTTGGCAAAATGTTCCAAACCTGCTTTTGTCCAATTTTTGAACCAACAAACTTTAAATTCAATACTTATTTCGCTATTTATTTTCTATACTCTGTTTATCAATGTAACTACCTTATAAATACCCACCTAAATGGCGTGGGTTGTTACTGCATTTGTTTTAAATTGGAAAAAAAGTATTTAAAAAAAACATAGAGAATTGAACTATAAATATTAGAGAAAATAATATATTAGATAAACTAATTTGAGGAACATTTACCTAAATATAATAAAGGTGTTGGAGCCACCATCAATTTTCCAAATGTTGTTCTGATCACTAAGATAAACTGGGCTTTCAATTGAACCAGATGGTGCAGTCAACGTGGTTATATCTAGAAATGCAGGCATATATATATATATATATATATATATATATATATATATATATATATATATATATATATATATACACTATGATAAAACGCAAGGAATTTGTATATATGGGGCGGAAATGATTTTATGTATTTGGAAGATTTGATTTTAGAAAACTTTTTATCTCTAGGTCCCCATAGTGTTATATTATTGTTTATAGTTTTTTTTTAATTTAATGTGTGTATATACTAACTTTTTATGATATACGTTGCTCTAAAACCTCTGTATGTATATGAGCTATCAGTCCTAAACACAATGAACATGTAGTTTGATGTAGAGGCGATCAGACCAGGAACTACGTTACCACACAGTGTAGCTAACTTAGTGTAACCAGTAGATGGTCCATTAAAGATTTGTAGAGAATCATTACTGCAAGTTGGCATTAGTGGGCTCAAGTCTATAGATGTTATACTGTAATTTAAATATTAAAACGTTTATGAAAAGCATAATCACACACACACACGCATATATATATATATATATATATATATATATATATATATATATATATATATATATAAATATATATATATATATATATATTTATAAATATATATATATATATATATATATATATATATATATATATATATATATATATATATATATATATATTTATATATATATATATAGGCCTATATATATATATATATATATATATATATATATATATATATATATATATATATATATATATTGCTAAAGTTTGTTTACACGTCTGAATATTTTTTTTCGGTATGGTTACAGGAGAGAATCTGCACTATGTGTAGAGCTGTAAAATAGAAATTGGGTATAACACCCGTTTTTTTTTCAGGCAGACTGTTAATCACAAATTTATTTAAAGACGTTAATTAATTTATTGATTTATTCATCGGTAATATCAATTTTCAACACTCCTTTTTATTTAACTATACAATAAATTTCTCTAGATCTAGAATCTAAAGAGATCAGCCGTCGAAGAAAGTTATTTATTGAACTAGATCTAGAATCTAGGTCGAACCAACATTAATTAGTTTAAAAAAAACTTTAAAAAAATCAGAATACATTTTTGAGTTTGTTTATTAAACTATTTTAATCATTAAAGACTTGATATAAATCTTTCCTTTTTGTCTTAACGGATCATCAAATTCTGGAATACAAGTGATTTATCTATCTACGGTCTAGATCTAGTTCTAGATCTAGCCAGAGTTAGGGGCGTCCATTAATGACGTCACACTCGTAGGGGGGAAGGAAGGGAGTCCATAATTTTGTGACAATGTGTGACGAGGGGGAGGGGGGGGGGGGTTCAGACGGTGCGACGTCACACCTTTGTATTATAAAAAGCAATGCTAGAAAACGAATTTTAGACGTTATTTCGCGTTTTAGAAAACTGTTTTAATAAATAGCAGTAGGAATTGATTAAAATACTCTATTTTGACAGAGTTCAAACTAGATTTTGGAAAAAATTCGATGTTTCAAGAAAAATGCAACTGCAATTTTGAGGGGGGTCATAGGCTGAGGTGTGACGTCATTTTAGGGGAGGGGGTCTGGCTTTTTGTGACGATGTGTGACGGAGGAGAGGGGGGGGGGGTAAAAATCGCCAAAAAAGCGTTACGTTATTTATGGATGATCCCTTAAGGCAAAAGCTAGACTTAATCTAGCCAGTCGTAGAATCTAGATAATTCTATATCAATCTAGATAATAATGAGTTTCTATACTAAACTATTTCACAACTTCATTATTTTATATAAATCTTCGTTTGTTTAGCTATGCAATTGACTAATTTAAGTTATAATTGAATTTGAAAGGTACTAGATCAAGATCTAGGGCCTATGCGCGTAAATCAAGTTTCACAACGCGACTCAAAGCATATAGCACCAAAAGATGTCAATTTCATTTTTTTTAGATGTGAGTGATACAGTTGCCTATATTAACTTGGCGGGATTACAGGGCAGGTGAAGTAGAGTTCACTGTTTCTTTGTCGTCAGCATATGAACTTTATATTGTGGCCAAAGACATGCTCGGCCGGAATCGTATTTTTAAAACTATAAAATCATGTTGTCTGAGACTTGGCGTGACACTGTGCAGGAGAAGTAGAGTTATGTAGGTCACCTGTGACGTCAGTATATGAAGGGATAATGTGGTCAAACCAACGCTCAGGCGAAACCGATGTTTTTAAAATATAAAAAAGCAACCTCTTGTATGAATGTGGGGTCTGGTTATTTTTTGATGATAAGAGATAGAAGTGATTTCATTTATAGATGACCCCCGAAACGCAGAGTTATCTAACTAGATAACGGGTAGTATAGTATATATTATAATTTGAGGAACATTTACCTTAATATAATAAAGGTGTTAGAGCCACCAGCTATATTCCAAATGTTGTTCTGATCAATAAGATTAACTGGGCTTTCAATTGACCCAGAAGGTGCAGTCATCGTGTTTATATCTAGAAGTGCAGGCATATATATATATATATATATATATATATATATATATATATATATATATATATATATATATATATATATATATATATATATATATATATATATATATATATAAAGCAATGTATGTCTGTGTGTTTGTCCTTTATGCATTACTTCACCTCTCATCATATCGCCGTGAACCTTTGGGAAGTTGTTGAGAATATTCCTGGGGAGGATTCTGCGAAAAAAAATACAAATTCGCAGGGGTGGCGCCCAGACACGGCGCGATTTGTTGTTTTTTATATACGGTATATAAAAATATTTTTTTTTAATTTCGCAAGGGCGGCACCACGGGAGGGTCCGATCTTTCTCTATTTACGGTATATAAAAATAATAAAAGTGAATTGCAGTGACACCGCTCATCCGATAGGCATGAAACTTTGGGGAGTTCATTATAAAACTCTAGGGAAGGGTTCTGTAAAAAATCAGTTTTTAATTTCGCAAGGGGGTCGGCGTGGTCGAGTCGGTAAAGCTCATGGTTGCTTAACCGAAAAAGTCTCGAGTTCGAACCCTCGGGCAGATGAGGCTCGTTAGCTGGGGACAGCAACTCATCTAGGAGAGACAACTCCAAAATTAAACAACTGCTGCCTTGTAGTTTGTTCTTGGTTGGACAAAGGCGATGGAAGCAAATCCAAAAAGAAAAGCAGGCTGAAATCGGAGTCAATGGCCTCAATGGCGCATAACCAGTTGACACGTAACGCTTAATTTTGTTGGAGGCGAGGTCGAGTCGGCAAAAAGCTCATGGTTGTTAAATTCGAACAAAGTCTCGAGTTCAAACCCAATGGCAGATAAATCTCGATCCCCTCCAACATTAATAATTAAGAACGAAGAAGAAGAAGAAGAATTTCGCAAGGGCGGCGCCACGGGAGGGTGCGATTTTTCTCTATATACGGTTTATAAAAATAAGTCGATTTTGGTGTGACACCGTTATCCGATAGCCATGAGACTTTGGGGGAGTTGATTAGAACAATTCAGGGAAGGGTTCTGTAAACAAATCCTTTTTTAATTTCGCAAGGGCGGCGCCACGGGCGGCTGCGATTTTTCTCTATATACAGTTTATAAAATTTCGGTTTCACACCGTTCGTCCGTGTACCATGAAACTTTGGGGAGATGATTAGATCACTCAATGGTAGGGTTCTGCAAAAAAATATTGTTTAATATTGCTAGGGCGGCGCCCCCCCCCCCCCCCAGGGGGAGCGATTTGTGTTCTCTATACACGGTATATAAAAAATAACTCGGTTCATCCGAGTGTCATGAAACTTTAGGGAGTAGATGAGAATACCCCCCCCCCCCGAGAATATTTCTGCGAAAAAGAAAACTAAAGTTTCTTACGGGCGGCGCCATATAGGGTACAACTTTCGCCAATACACGGTTTTGCGCCCAGAGTTTTAGAGCGACTATGTTGGCACTTGGCATCCGTTAATCATGCGTCCTGCATAGCGAGTAAGGGGTACTACTATATTCAGCGGTAAAACTATAACAGGCTTCTAAAAATAACTTTGTAATGCGACAAAATCCTTTTGTACAGTTTCGTCACCTTGCGAAAGATGAAAAAATAACTTTTTGAATATGAGTAGCCTACTGTAGAGTTTCGTCACTTTGCGAATGATGCAATAAGCATCTATTATTAGACAATCCAGTCAGAAATTGAGATCGAGCATCTGATTATAAACCATTAGTAACGCTAGCTTATTGCATCAGTCATAATGATGTTTAAAACACGTCAAATACTTTTTTTACGTGTTAAAGAAAAAAATCCTGTTCATTTGTGTCACTTTAGCGAATGACGAAATCTGCATCATTATTAACAGGATGCTATTTGGCACGATGGCGCCTGTTACTTTTAAGGAGCCAGGGGTCGTATGCCGCGCCTATGCGGTAGTTTATTCTGGGGGTGGGGGCCCTGAGAGCGCCCCTGTGCGTCTCTGACACATGGGCGGTCACCGAAGTGTGTTCTTCCATATTATTTCAATGTTTTCATGCGGTAGTGTAGGTAAACCTGTGTTCCGATATTTATGATCCAAGCGCAGGCATTGTTTGCATTTAAATAACTCACTTTTAGAAACGACGGTCACGCGTCTAAGAACATATGATTGGTAACGCGTTGCTAAAATCCTTCTAATGCATTTTGTCAAACTTACTTCTATCCCCGCGGCAACGCGCGGGGGACGGGTACGCTAGTTGTAAATAAAAACACGTAATGTACTAAAAAAATTTCATAAAAAACGTTTTAATAACAAGCTTTTATGTATTAAAGCACTAAAAAGTAGAAAAAAAAAATTATAGACTACTATTTAAATAACTATAAAGAAAAGCGTGAGTCTCTTCCTAAATATTAGTAAAGGTATTCAATAGATACTAAAAATCATGTAAATATTTCGAGTTGCCATGCCACGTAGTGTTATATAAGAATATTCGAGAAAGTTTAGGGGAGATCACTCCCGGTTTATTTGCTTCGTCACTAATATATTGTTCAACGTGTATTAAGAACATTGCGTTTTGACCTATAAATATTTTATGAAATATTGTTATCAATAAATTGTAACATTAAAATATATAGGCCTCTAATTCACGTGTAACAAGTATCAACGTCTAGAATAAATATATATATATATATATATATATATATATATATATATATATATATATATATATATATATATATATATATACTTATACATACTTATATATATATACTTATATATAATAATATATATACTTATATATATATATATATATATATAAATATATATATATATATATAAATATATATATATATATATATATATATATATATATATATATATATATATATATATATATATATATATATATATATGTATATATATATATATAAGTATATTTTTTAACCTGAAGTGTAATTAAAAAAATATAAACCACTAACTTTTTGTATAATATGTTGCATTAAAGCCCTGGTATGTTCCAAAGCTATCAGACCTAAACACAACATACATGACGTTCGATGAAGAGGCGATCAGACCAGGGGCGACGTTACCACACGGTCGAGCTAACTGTCTAGGATTATCATATTCCCCACCCAATATTTGAAGATAATCATTAGTGCACATGGGTGAAACTGGACCAAGGTCAATGAACGTGATTCTGTGAAGTAAATATTACAAATTAAATTAATTATATTAGATTTTCTGTTCTGAATGTGTCAATCCCCTACTTTTGAAAGTGTTACCTTAATATAATAAAAGTGTTGACGCCACCTTCAATTTTCCAAACGTTGTTCTGGTTATTAAGATATGCTGGACTAACTATAGACCCAGATGAAGTATTGACGATGATAAGATCTAGAAGTACGATATATATATATATATATATATATATATATATATATATATATATATATATATATATACATAAACCTATATATATATATATATATATACATATATATATATATATATATATATATATATATATATATATATATATATATATATATATATATATATATATATATATATATATATATATATATATATATATAGTTGTGGCTGGTTGTTTGCTAGGAGAAGATTATGTGTGAGGTATATTAAATTTTTCCACGAAGATTTATATTTTGCTTTAATAGCTAGAGCGCTGACATTTTTTTTTGCTTGATGTTCTTATTTTCAAATTATTACCACTGCTGAATGAATGCACCTTATCAATGTTGATTTAAAATATAATTTGAAAGTAAATATAATTTTTAAATACATTTAATTTAGCAAAAACAATTTACATATTACCAAGTAAATATATTGTCCAATAATAATTTTTAAACTTAATATAATTTGTGTATATATATATATATATATATATATATATATATATATATATATATATATATATATATATATATATATATATATATATATATATATATATATATATATATATATATAAATAGATTAAAATACAATTAAAATTAATTTATATTAATTAATTAATAAACTTACTTTTTATATAATATGTAGCGTTAAAACCCTTGTATGTTGAAGAACTGTCAGCAATGAATCGAATGTACATGTAATTAGATGAAGAGGCGATGAGGCCTGAAGTAACGTTACCACATAGAAGAGCTAACTGGTTGTTGGTCTCATAGATGTCTAGGTAATCATAGCAGGAAACAGAACTTGGTTCCAGATCAAATGAAGATATACTGTTTTACAAAATTTGCATTAATCTTGTGTTACCCTGTGATTATACTTTGTTATTGTTTTGGGCTCCATTAAAGCATTGTTTTCTAAATCATTGGACAATTAAGCTTAATTTAAATGCTAAAAACAAATAATTATTTATTTTAGCTTATCTCTAGATTACTCAGATTTTGTTTGGAAAACGGTGTGTCGTCCTCACTAATAATATGTCCCGCATGTTATTAGTCTTTAATTTAAAAGTTGTAAATACATGTTATGAAAAAAGAAAATGTTTCTTTTCATAAGTGTGCATTTTCAAGTCCTATACATAGGACAGATGTTCAGACCTCGCGATACCGAAAAATTAATAAACACAAAAAATTCACTGTACAAACAAATTAATTTGTTACTACTAATACAATATAGATATTACTTGCTTTAAAACAATGAAAGTCCCAGGTGCAGTATTGATTCTCCAGGCTATGTACTGATTGTTTATGTAACCAAGAGGAAATCCTGGACTCATAATCAATCCAGCAGGATCGTACATGTAATTGTACGTTGCTATTAGAAGAACACATTCGTGAATAATATATATATATATATATATATATATATATATATATATATATATATATATATATATATATATATATATATATATATATATAATGAGAGAGAGAGGGGGTAGGGAACGAGAATCAGAAAAGTATATAGATGGGCAATTAATACCACCCTCAGTTTGCCTTTTCTTACCGAACGTTTGCCTATTCTTACCGATCGAAAATCGCAGAAACAAGTTGAACTATATATACATATAAATGTTACGGTTAGAACCCAAAGTCGGCCATTGCGCGGATTGGCCGGCCAATATCGCCTCCCATAGGTCGGCCAAAGTCCGAAACGTTGCTTGATTTCAGCCTTTGGCCGGCCAATCCGCAGACTAGCCATGGTGGACCGGCCAAAGTCTTAATTAGAAGATCATGAGCAGATTTGTTTTTATGCCGTAAGGATCATGAAATTAAGTCTTTATTGATTATTAATTAAAGTAAATGACAGAAATATTCAAATTTTGTATTGTACTATAATCTCAAGCAATCAATATTATCATTTGTTACAACAAGTTGAACTTTTATGGCATTTAGAATTACATAGCAGCTTGTTATTTTTACACTTGCAGCTATTTGTTGTGCACTTAGTTGTGCAATTGCAGCGAGTGTAGCCTTGGCCCCAGTCAATGATTGTGAAGATGCGATGTGATTTTTCCTCAGTGCCAACTGACGACAATAAGAGTAGTTTTTCGTGAAGAATTGAAAACTCATTTCTAGCATACAGTTGTTTTAGAACACCATGTTCCGTTCCTAATTTGTAGAAACCGCCCTCGACGCTCATGACAACTGCAATCACGCTTCGGGGATCACCGCGACCTCTGTCAACATCTGGAACACGGATGCGTACATTGTCACCCACTTCACCATCTTTAAATTTTGTATTTGATGTTTTAAGAATCTTAGCACCTTGAGTTTGCAAGCCAGTATAAGCTGCTGACCTGTGTTCCATGATGTCTTGTTTGTTGTGACACAATCTGCAGGTAATGTTCCCTCCGTACCCTTCGTCTGCTTTATTGGGTATTCCACAAATAGCATGGACATCGTTGCCACAGGATCCACACGAATGAGCTGCACTACAATGTTTTTCACAAACTATACAGAATCTGTTGGCCACATTATTGTCACGCAACTGGTCTGGACGTTCCGCCACGACAGCAGATGTGTTAGTTGAGGATGTCGTTGCATTTATGGTAACCTCCATTTCTTGATCAATGTTCTCAAGATCTTCCTCAGTAACTATTTTATCGAGAGCCTCTCTTGGTAGATTTGAAGTGCTAAGTCCTACTTTTGCTTTGCATCTAAACAAGGCTTCGTATGGCGATTGTTGGATTCCTTGATGAAAAGAACGATTTTTCATAAATTGAATGAATTTGAGACTCTCAGCCCAATGAGCTGATTCATTTGTTTGCATCCATGTCATCATCATGTTTTGAACATCTCGGTTGACACGTTCGACTGAACCTTGGCTTTGGCTATGCCTTGGTTTTCTGTGAACTAGTTTAAGTTCAGGCCACATGTTCTTTAGTTCAGAAATAACTTGATTCACAAATTCTCTTCCATTATCTGATTCAAGCATACTTGGGGCACCAATAGTCGTGAAGATATACAGCAGCTAGTAAGCAACTTCTTCTGCTCTTTTGGTTTCCAAAGCTCGCAACAATATGAACTTGGTTAAATGATCCTGGTAACTGAGTATAAACTTGTATTTGCCGTCTGGCTTACTTTGCATATCAATAAGATCTTTTTGGCATCTTGAGTTAAATTCTTTAAATATCAAGGGTTTGGAAACAAGACCTTTCTTAGGATTAGACAATTTTGTCTGACAATGCTTGCACAACCGAATATACATAGTAATGATTTCTTTGGTGATATTTTTGTACTTTCACTTTAGCTCTTTTTCCATCCATGTGGGACGTCCATGTCCGATTTTCAAGTGAGTTTCATTGATGAAGTCGAACAACTCTTCTGAGTGCTTGTAGTACAAAATAGCACCATTGTCTTCTGTTAGTGGTACAATAAGTTTTTCTTTACCGTCAACTACAATAACATCATATTTGTTTAGTCAACGAAAGTCAACATCTGCTATGTCTATCTCATGGTCTGACGGTCCTTTTGATCCATGTCGCCTTGCATGTAGAATGCTATACAAACAAGAGCTAAACAATACGTTACTCACAATGAAACCGCACCAAGAATAATGAAAACGCGATCATAACTTAGTCTAGATAGAACATTATAGAACATCCCAGCCAGTGCGCGCATTGGCCAGATATGTACAAAATACACTCTCAAGTTTAAGCGCTTCGGACTGGCCAGTACGTCCCGGCCAGTGCGCGCATTGGCCGGCCATGGTACGAAATACGATCTTAGTGCTAAGTTCTTCGGGCTTTGGCCAAGAGAGCCGGCAAATCCGCGCTTTGGCCGCACTTCGGGCTTTGACCGTAACATATATACAAAGTGGTCGGGATTAGGCCCTTCCCGGCGCTGCAGGCGCTTCAAATTTGGCAGTCTCGGGCCGTCGAAACACGGGGGCCGGTGCCGATGATAAGGGGGTCCACGGTGAGGGGGTAAAAACTTAACTCGATTGACAGGCGCCTTTTATGAGCTATATATCGAAAAAACCTTTTGCCGATCGACCCCCACCCCGCTTGATTTTTTGTGAGGTGGTAGAAAAACACCTAGGGGTGTCACAAAAAACTCGCCATATTCGGGAAAAATCTTGAAAGTGGTCAAAACAGACTAGTCGTATTTCCCTATATAATCTTTGTAATTTACGGGAAAAACAGAGAGTAATTTCAACAAAAGATTTTAGAGTACTGGCTAATTTTTTGCATGCACCTAGGTAAATGGATAGGCCGTATCGAAAAACTGTAGGTTTGACTCAAAGCCCTCGATGAGGGCTAAAAAATGACCGCAAGTGAAATTCTACTTACATAACGAAAAAAAAACTTTAGCCGAACGATCGCCTGAAGATTAACAACAATTTTTTTTATTCTCCTCGGAAAAACCCCTTAGGGCCGTTAGATTTGTCCAGATGCCGTATATAATGTATGATGTGATGTGTTACATTGTAATCCACATAACATTCCGGTTGCTTTCTGCTCTACTTAAAAGCCCAAACCCCCTAAATCCCTTGAATCATCATTAAATTACACATTTGCATTTTGATGTTTTTAAAAATAATTGTATAATTAGACGTTTTGTATTAGATCTATTTATAAGTAAACCATCTTAAAAACGAATAAAAGTAGGTTACAAGTAAGAAAGAAATATTACTATTGTAAAACTGTATCAGTGCTCACAAGCCGATGATGAAAACTAGTACTAAAGCTAACATGCAAGGCAAACTGACGCTGTAAATTACATGTCTGAGGCGAAAAACAAGGAAAAAAATACACCCTTCATAACAGCCAATCGCAGACAACACTACTTTCTTAGTATAAACAGCAAAAGTAATATAGACTGTAATAGAAAAAAATCAACAACTTTGGGAAAGGAAGCGGGGGCAAAAAAAAAACGCGGAAAAATAAAAAAATAATGGGGGATAGGCAAATGGAAAGATAAAGATAATTACAACATAGACATCACAATAACAGACAAACTCAGAATATATGGAATAACCTATACCAGCGATCCCACAAAAGACGACCAAGAAATTTGGGCCATACTGAACAATAAAAAAATCACAATCTGAAAAAATACCAATATTGCAATATAACCATCTTTGCCATAGCTGCAGTAGTAAACAGATGTATCATTCCAAAAATAATTTTCGTAGCGACAAACTCTAAAATACCCAGATCGTTTATCAAACAAACAAACAATCACATTAGAGAATTCATTTTCAAAAGCACACTTAGAAACATTAGCCACAAAACCTTAGTAAAAAAACAAATTAAATTGAGGTAGGCCTATAGGACTACATAATATTCATACTAAAATAAACACCATCCGATTAAAACACCTGGATAGAATAAGGATAGAACCACACTATCTTCCATTAGCACAATACTACATAGTGTTGAAAATAAAGAGCATTCTAAAATTAAAAATCATAACACCACACTATGGGGGAAATGACATAGGCAGCTGTTATAAAGAACGCTAGCAACATTTCAAGGAAACAAACGCATTATTGGTGAAAACACAAAAAATAAAACGTCATCCCAATCAAACAAAAAAAAAACCCTATACTCCAGAATTAGTTGGGCCAGGGAACAAAATATAATAAACATTAAAGATACATTTAGAAACATTCATAATAAGGGAAGTAGTATAAAGACTGATTTTTAATACAACACCAGTTTCACTAAATACGAATTCAAATCAAAATGTTAAAAAAACATGTCAAACGTGTAAACAAAATATACAAGAAACTTAGAAACACATTTAATTAGATTGTATATTAGTAAAGGAAGCAAAGCAAACACTTGCGAAAATATTAAACACCACCAATCAAACAGCCACAACAAATAAAGCAATCACACTTAACTTAAATAACACGACTAGACAAAGAACAGAAGATAAAAACGGACTAGTAGCAATGGCTATTTATAGAATTACTATATGGGAATATACGAATAAAATCAGATTTTTTTTTAAAATACTCTGACATGTAGTTAAAAGAAATATTTCAAGCAAAGGTAAGACATAGACTGGGAACTCTCACCTAACTAAAAAAACTGATAAGGAAAAAATAAATAAAGTAATAATGTTAATTAAGACAGTCTGAAGCCAAACATCACTCGATCAGCCTTCGAGTAAATTAACGTTAGAACAGTCCTTAGGTTTCCCAGGTTTTAAAAGTGCACAACCTGAATGGTAGAAAGAGATACACACCTCTCACCTCACCCCCCCCCCCCTTCTACTTCGCCCACCCAACCGGACTGGCGGATAAATCAAGGGCAGCGTACGCTCATCGCCAGGGGTCAACTTGTGTCAGAGAAATTCTGGAATGATAGATCAGTATGAGTATTACAGAGACCCTTTTCCCATGGTCGTTTCTATTTCTGTCCATGGGTGGCTACAATGTCAACTTTTGACTTCACAGCTAAGGATGGAGCACAGTAAACTAAGCAGTCAAAAGAAACCGAGTTGCACATCTTATTTTAGTCAGGTTCTTATGCCATTTTATTTTCCCCATTTAATTACTATATAAACAATTGATGTCCATGTCTTTAAAATACCAAATAAATTATTATTACTATTTTAAATGTTTAAAAAAATTAAAATCAAAAGATTAAAAATTCAAAAGCAAAAAAAAAAAAAAAAAAACTGTGGGAGGACTGCTATAGATATAGACGTTTGAAAGGGAAGAAAGTTTCATTTGATGTGTCTCATTGTAATCATCATAACATTCCGGCTGCTTACATTTTTAAAAAAAAAAATATTTTTCTTTAATTTCAAACTTATTTCAGCTCTACTTAATAAAAAGCCCAAACCCCCTCAGCCCACCACGCCGATAGAAAAAATAACAGTCAATCACTAATTAATTATTCAAATCTCAAATGCTTATTGAAAACCTAAGCAAAATTAGGCAGTATGCCTAGTTTTTATATATGATGAAAAGGGACTTGTGGTTACAACGAATAATAGAATCGATCGTAAAAAAGATCATCAACAGCATAGCATAGTTTGAAAGACAGCCTAACATTATACCCATAATTGTGAAAACACAAAAACTCACGACCAATTCCACTTTATTTTGTCACGACATAAATTTCATCATCCGTAAAATAATCAATATTTTCCGCATTTTTCTATCGGTAAAGTTAAGCGAAACAAGGATGGTTTGGCTTGCACACCGGTACGAATAGACCAAGTTTACTATATTTATATTTATATGTATATACATACATGTATATATTGTTATATATAAATATATAGGCATTAACATATATTTACAACCACGCGCATACACACACATATATATATATATATATATATATATATATATATATATATATATATATATATATATATATATACATATATACATATTCATTCAATAAAAATACTCAGTGTTTTGAAGTAGGCAAGAAATCTTCCAGTTCCAGACGTTCTAAACACCACAAGCATGTTGTTTGTTGTAGATATAGTCAGTGTTTCCCAGGATGTACACATTTTCCCAAATGTCCTGTTTGATGTCGACGGTCCATCAAATATCTCAATGTAATTAGATGCACAACTGTTGTCTGTACCCATGTCAAGGTATGTTAAGCTTAAACAATAAGATGTACCAACTCCTTAAAAACATTGTATTATAAACAGTTACATATAAACTTACAGTTCGAAAAGTGGGCGTATTGATCAATGTAGAAAAACACTATGCATTAATGCGAACAGTATTGTCCTTATGAATTAAAATGATTGCAAAATCTTATTGTTTTTCTTTCGTTATAATATTCTCTGAGACGTCCATTAATTTAATCGGTAATTTATCTATTTTTTTTTCAAATAACTTGAAATGTATCTACATATAGAGCATAACATAAACCATTTTCTTTATAGCAGAATAATTTTAGAAAAGAATTAACAGTGTTGATCTTCAATTTAAACAGATTGAAAAAAATTGTGTATCGAGGTTATAACATTTCAAATATTTATATTAAACGGTTAATTGATGCCAAACTATTAATGTTAGAGTAATATTCATGAATACAATTTTTAGTAAAAGCGGATGTTCACGCTTGATATCTATATTCATCTACCGAAAAAATACGGCTACAGGACAATACCCCCCCCCCCGGACATTCCCCCCCCCCGGTCGTTCCCCCCATCATGTCATGATATTTACCCCACGGAGCAATTAGCCCCCTGTCGAATAACCCCCGTGGGAATTACCCCCCCCCCTTTTCAAGTTAGAATCCTAACTCTAACTCAAATCCTATAACTTATATATTACCTTAATGCTAACGTTTAAGAAAGAAAAAAACAACCTAAGCATCCAGCTCAGCCTGAAACTTAACACAAAACCAAAAACCGATGCTAGACATTGGTTTAAGCCTATACCTAACCCTAACCCTAGCCATAACCCAAACACTAACCCTAACCCTAACCCTAACCCTAACCCTAACACTAACACTAACACTAACACTAACACTAACACTAACACTAACACTAACACTAACACTAACACTAACACTAACACTAACACTAACCCTTACCTTAACCCTAACCCTAACCCTAACCCTAACTCTAACCCTAACCCTAACCCAAACCCTAGCCATAACCATAGCACTAATCCTAACCCTGACGATAACACTAACCCTAATCCTAACCCTAAACCTAAACCTAACCGTAACACTAGCCCTAATCACATATCTAACCCTAACCCTGTCCGGGGGTGGGGGTAATGTCCTACTTGGAGTGGAGGTAAATGACAGGGGGGTATTTACTCCGGGGGATAATTGACGGGGTGGGGGGGGGGGGGTAATGCCCTGTTCCCAAAAAGACACATAAGTGACGTAAATTGTACTTTTAAAACTAAATACACATTTTTTTGTTATTTAAGATAATCCATTTAACCTATTGTAAGTTAACTTTACTTGAAGCCTATATAGGTCGCTGGCAATCCTTGAATGTTCCATGTACAGTAGGTTGTAGTAGAACTCGAGGGATAACCTGGGCTGGTTATCGTTCCTGTAGTGCCATTCACTGTGCTATTGCAATCTGTAAAATCAATTGTTAGTTACATTGTAAACAAAATATATAACAGCAGAAAAGTAATAGAAAATGTATTTATTTTTTTAAAATATAAAGAATCTTGAAAAGTTATGATAAAAACAAAACAACAATAAAATATACTAGTATTATAAATGAGAAACATGAATTTCGTTGCTATTTTAGCAAAAATAGTTTAACAATAACTTAATTTTTTTTTAGAATTTGTAAACTACCATTGTTAATTATCTTTTAATGTATTCTTCCATAATTTAATCAAATACTAAATTGCAGGCATCACTAACCGTTAACACACTTAAAGGCGCATGTGTTGTATGAAGTTCCATTGTCACATAGACACCTTGAGGCACTACACAGCCCCGTAACACACTGGGAGCTGTAACTGCATGATTGATTGTATCCAAGCAATCCACTTGGATTGGTGTTACAGAAGGGTGCTTCCGCATTAATGTAAAACTAATTTAAATAAATAAGGTAAAAAGACATAAAAAAACTCAAAGCAAAAAAAGAGTTATTCTGCATGTTATAAATATCATATACAGTAGTACTTACATTGTTTTTAATACGTTCCTTTAATTACTTAACAAAGGTGTAGGCTATTTTAGATTAAAACCTAACTAGCTACACTTTATTATCAAAGCAGCATCTGTGCTAAAGAATTATGACACGTCAGAATGACCTGTAAAAAGCAAAACTGTCACCTTGACCCCACATTGACCAAGTTAAATTAACACGCTGAATTGGCATTTGATAAAAAGTTACACGGTACATTAATCCTAGTTGTTCTCTACATCACCGTCATTCACAAGGCTCCACATTATGCGTATGGCCTACATTGGAGATGTGGGTTGGTGGGAAAGAAGTAGAGTCCCTATAGTTAAGTTACAGATATTGGAACAGGGTGTTCTTGTTCCTTTTATATCTAACATTTGTAATGCTTGAACGTCATACAAACAAGTTAAAGATCTTAAATCTGAAATAGGATGTATATATATATATATATATATATATATATATATATATATATATATATATATATATATATATATATATATATATATATATATATATATATATACTAGCCGTCCCGGTCAGGCCCTGCACTGGCCTCTGTGAAAAACTTTTCCTAAAAGATCGTGACCTGTGTTTTTATTCAGCATCACATTCCCGGCATTGCTAGTGTTTTGGGAATATATTAAATATCCAATTAATGTTTTTGTGCAAATATAGAAAATGTGTACAACCCTAAACTTAACTCTAACCACAACCAACCACAAACATAAACGAACAGAGACATAATACTTCTTCCTCTCTTTGCACTGCGTCTAAAAAAAAACAACCACATACACAAATATATACACAAACATAAACACAGAAACAAACAGGAACCAACCCTTATCACAATACATAAACCCTCTCCCCTCCTCGCACTTCTACGCGTAAAATAACAGCCACGTAAATGAAACCTAACCTGAGTTAGGTACCAACCAGAGTTGGGTGGACTCAGAGACCTTCTACTGGCTTGAACCCTGATTCGAACTCGAGACTTTCGGGTTAGCAGTCTAGCTCTCTACCGTCATGATGACATAATATACATTTATATATTTATGTACATCATGTTATTGAAATTGTTAACCAACTCCATGACCAATAACTGTTTACGCCACTGTATTAATCGTTATAGAAAAGCCTCACTCTGCAACGCATTTAATAATGAATTTAAATCCTATCTATATATATAATTCTCTTCTGGGAGACGCTAGAAAACAAGCTGTAAACGCGCTCTCTACCACCCCCACCCCTACATGGTCTTAGTGAACTGTGTTCACTCTAAATGTTTACAAGCAGAGCCGGGTTTAGTGACGACTATTAGGGGCAGATAATTTAGTTTGAAACGATTTTAAACGTTTGGGGGGCGGAGGGAGGTGGGGGGGGGGGAGGAAGGGGGAAGGAAGAGGGGGGGGGGGGGGGGGGGTTATGGTCCTTAACGTGCTACTTATAGAGTTTTAAAGAAATATTTTCAGTGGCAGCGTTGGTACCGTCGAATTCTTAAATTATGAATTACTGAAAAGTAGAAAAACAACAACTAAATAGCGGCGTATGTTATGCCGCGGGCCGGCTCGTAATACATATTGCGTGTATTTTTACATTCTCTATGATGTGAAACCTATTTGTTTTTATATGCCTTAACATGAAAACTTATTCTTACCGATTCCCAAACCTTTATCTTAAGGGGGCATGCGCATTCAAATATCATCAAAATACTGTTTTTTCGCATAATGGTGTTGTATTAAGAAAATAATAATTTTAATGAGAAAAAAAAACGTAATGTGTTGAAAATACAATTTTTATGACCCCATTAATTAAATTTTTTTTTTCTCAAAATCTTACAACTTCTCTAGGAAAAGTTTAATATCCGTCATTAAATTGTATTTGGCATCATTGGAAAGCTGGATTTCTCGTGTTAATCGTATTTTCCAAATTCTTGGAAAACACCCAAAGCTTACAAACGGCTTTATAATTCACACAGAGATGGTATTTTCGTAACCTACGTTTCGGTATTTTTTTCTGCACTTTTTTAACATTAAAAAGCCTACTACTTTTTTATTTATTAAACAATGCCCACCATATTTTTAGTTTTGGTCTTCATGCAAAAATACAACTTTTATCACGAGGGAATTGTGATGGCTTTCAAAGTTAATGTTAAATAGTATGCACATTTTGAAACTTTTGAATACTAAAAAGGGTACGATTTTTTAGACCTGGTAAAATTCTGAAAGTAGCTATTTCAAAAGTTGTCGTGACAAAAGTTTTAATATAAGCAATTAACATTTGATTGCTATAAGTGCATAAACAAAAAAGGCTTAGTATTTTTAAGAGAAGCGAAAAAATGGCGGAGGATTTTTCGGGTTTGCATGATAACCAAAATTGTTTTCAAACTTTTTTTTTCTGTTTAATACTTACTTTCATGTGCCAAACATGGTAAAATCATTCAAAAGGCTTATAATCTTAAATTGTAAATAATAAAAATAAACTAAAAATAAACTAAAATATATGTTTAAGTGTTCCCCTCTACCATGACCTCGCAACTACTATCTTCTTCAGCCTAACGTTGTCCCTAACACTATTTTCTTTTATATAATTCAACGATATGAGATACATTGTTTATATTACTGCTGTAAATTCCTTTAAACCAGAGACTATTGTTTGCATATACAAGCTTGGTAAATAAATGTTTGTACTTACTAATAATGAGCTCCAAACAAGACAAAACAACCAGCACATTACAGACAAGCTTTCTATAGTCGACCTCATCGCTGCGGTATGTGGAATGGCGCACAGAAACCAGTTCGGCTTTATTTGTTATGATCTAGTCACAGGGTCACCACGACACGTCTTATATAACCAGGAAGTTAAAATGTTTCCATCAAAGATATCATTATATTAGCCTTCAGCGAGATGATGACGTAATTTGAATTGCTCGTTACAGGTAAGTAATTCGTGTAACCAACTTAATGCGTTACATGTTAAGGCCAAAGCCAACATATTATGATTGGTTTAAAATAGATTAAATAACTAAAGACTGCTTTGTCTTTGTCAGAGAAACTGATTGGTAGTACTCATTACTCACTACGCTAAATATTACTTCATTGAGTCATGTCCATTGAGTCTACGCAGATATAATGAGCATACAAATCTAACTGACCAACCGACCGCTTGACTGACCAACCGACCAACAACTGTCCGATGGACAGACAGAACAACCCACAAAGTGACAGACTGCAAGAAATTGGGGGATATTATAATAAATTTTAATGAAACAATTGAAAAAAACCGCTGCCAATGAAATACATTACTAATAATGTACGAAGGCGATATTCTTTTTCTCATTGACTAGCCGTATTCATTCAGTATTCTAATGGGTGTTGTCGTACGTCTAAGCTAAAACTAAATCAAAATGGATACATTGTTGTAAATATTGCGTTTACAAAACTGAACATACTGTTAAAAAAGTAATTTTATCGGGTACTAAAACTGAGATTACGGATAAGAAACTGCCGCCAATCACAAAACTGTATACCAACAAACCAACAAAAACCTAGTTTATAATTGAATTTAAAAATATCTCACTGTAACATTTAAATTAAATATCACGAGCCGACCGCAGCGTATCATACGCCGCTATTTAGTTGTTTTATTTTCTACTTTTAAGTTATTCATAATTTGTGAATTCGACAGTACCAATGCTGCCACTGAAAATATTTGCTTTAAATGCTTTAAAACACTAACCCCCCCTTTCCCCTAACCCCGACACTACACCACCCCCCTCCCCCCGTGAAAGCAGCCTCCTCTTAGTTATTTCTTAGTTACCTCCTGTAAGTTTAAAATCGAACTAAATTATCTTCCCCTAACAGAAACCCGGCTCTACGATTTGTAAACATTTAGCTTTGTAAACATTTAGCGTGACCACAACTCACCAGACAATGTGGGGGTGGGGTGGGGGTGGTAGTGATAGTGATAGAGAGAAAGAGAGGGGACTGCAAGGAGGCGCTTGCAGCTTGTTTTCTAGCGGCTCCCAGAAGAGAATTATATATATAGATATTAAAGAATGCCGCCAAGTTACGATCCAACGACCTTGAAGAAATTCCTGAATGTTTGCATGGTTCAGTAACGATCAACTCCTATCTCTGATTGGTTAAAAATATTTCCGGCCAGCTTACGCAATTTCTACATTACCCCAAAAAGCGTAATCACGTGACTATTGAAAGGCAGACATACCCAGTGTGTTTAGACCGTCCAAATAGAACGAAACAAGTCTATTTATAAGCATCGAAATATTTCTACATAGTTGTGCTTTAGAAATCGTATCGCGCATCGATGAACATGTAAAAAAACAGGTTCTAGTTTTGTTACATTTTTTTTTCTGAAGGCTTGCGTGGACGTTAGAGATTGTAGATGGGATAGTTAGGTAAAGTACAACGATGATGTAGAGAGGTAACATGTGTGAATGGTGGTTAGAAAAAAATATCTTTAATATTGAGGAAATATTTACTAAAATGTTTAGTTTTAAAAGAAGGATTTTAAAATAACTTATCCGCCTGTGAGGAGTATTGGTTCAACGCTCACTAAACTGGGTGTTAAAAGACCCGTCAGTTTGCTGCGCAATGGGGTGGGAGAGGGTCTGCGTGGTTGTAATGATACATTCTGCCGCTGGTTTCCTCTTATTATCGTGCTGGCGAAAACATTTCTTTAGCGCTTATAAATAAAAGATCCCAACCAAGCCGACAAGCACCACTCTATCGAAGAAACCAGGGTCTGTTTGGGCAATCCGACGACTTTGACATTATTTATGCTTCTTCCGGGGACAGGCGCCAATGATTCTGCAAGCTGGAAATAGAAGCTCAGTTTCCTCCAGGCATCTTTTCGGGGGGGGGGGGGGGGGGGGGTGCACCGCCCTCCGAAAAAAAAAAGTCTACCGCCACCCGTGTCCAAACCCGGACATTTATTTTTATTTTTACTCAACTAACAAGCTTTCTATCAACAAGCTTTTACTTTTTTATTTTTTTATTTTTTACTTTTATATTAAAAAGTAATTAAAAACAGAAAACTTTGTAGTGTTTATTTTCTTTATTACTGTTTCAGTGTGCGGGTGTAATATTTCGCGACCAACCTAGTTTAATAATACTGGCAAAGTAAAATAACAAAAATAAACCTGAAGTATACCTCACCTATTTTTAAAAAAATTTACTTTCGCTAATGAAGAAACTATGTACAGCACAATGTCACAGCCTTTACTGTCCATGACTTGAGTCAGGTACCAGTTAGATCTGTTTTAAATCACAGACAACTTCCATGATCAAGATTTAGATTTTACTTAAGAACTTTTGCTTTAGCAATTGTGTTCACAACCATGTAGTTCCAATATAAATATTTAAGTAGCATGTAAATTACATTTGGTTTAAGTGAATATCTAAAATGTCATGTTTGAAAATTATATTACTAGTTGATTGCTGTCCAAAATAATAAAACAAAGTTATATTACAAAAACACACACTCAAATGAAAAAAACTCATTTTACTATTAGAAGCAATAGTTTTCAATATAGCTTTACAAACAGTTATAAAAAAATAAAATAAAAGGACAATGTCAGATAGCAAGAATAAAAATTTCTAACATTAGCTATGATATTTTTATCCTATATATTACTTTCAAAACAAAAAGTAATTGAAATATTATGTGGTTTAACTTCCAACTTTGGAATTTTGTATTAATTACTTAAATCTTTGAAAGTATTTAAAAACAAAAGCATTAACAACATTTGTTTAGGGGCTGCTCTTGAAAAAATTAGACAAGAGAAAACGCGTACGGTCAAAAGAAATGAGAAGATAACGGAGAATGGGTAACAGGAAAAAGTCCTATCGAACAAATAGGCTGAGGTTATAGCTAGAGACAGGTGAGTTAACGTATATTTGTTGATGCCTCACGGATCAAAAAGCGCTGAGAGATGATGATGATAATAATGAAAATGATGATGTTGGAGTTTGTTAGTCCTGTTTATATGGATCCTGAATGTGACTAGTTTCAGGTTGGTGTTGGTCAGTTCTAGACTTGCTGTTGTCTACCCTGATAAGGTAAAAACCAATCATTTCGTAAATGTGTCTATTAGCAACTGTCTTACGTAATGCCTATCTGTCTGTGACAAACAGGTTATAAAAGTAAATAAATACACACACACACACACACACACACACACATATATATATATATATATATATATATATATATATATATATATATATATATATATATATATATATATATATATGTATATATATATATATATATACATATATATATATATATATATATATATATATATATATATATATATATATATATATATATATATATATATATATATATAAACGTACATATGCTTATATTTACAAGGGCACACATGAATTTATATTCTAGCAGCGTGTTTTACTATACATACTTAACCACACTATGCGCCAACCTTCGTTATGTGTTGTTTCTACATCTGCCCCTCTGTGTTCTGAGTGACACTGTTGTTGAAGGCTTGGTTGGTATTATCTGACTTGGTCCTTTGTGTTCGACACTTCCACAAGACAACAGCCCCAACAACGACCATGATAACAGCTGCACCAAGTCCAATTCCTAGGCCGAGGCCTAGACCCAGTTTATTGTCTGGATAAATGTATGAGAATAATTTCATGGAATGGATTAGCTTTCTTCTGTTGTTGTTTCATTTTATTCATGATTCCAATAAATTGCCTTAGGTTTAAATGCAAAGAAGATACACAAAGTGTGTACATTTATAAAATGTAGATTGTATTCTGGTATTTAAATACAATACGGCTTTTATTCATATATAGCAGAGAGGCGTAGCGAGGGGGGGGGACGGGGGGGGGACATATGTCCCCAGGCGCCGACCTTAGGGGGCGCCAAAATGGGTTGGAAAAATAAATTGAAAGCTTGAGGGGGGGGGGGGGGTTGCAGATCAAAAGTTTGAGAGGGGGCGGGAATTGAAATCTAGAGGGGGGATGCAAAGCGAAAGTTTGTCCCCGGGCGCCGGGAATGGTCGCTACGCCTCTGAATTATATCACGTTTAATTTTGTTGGGATAAATTATAGTTATAAATCCTTACTAATAGTTTAGAGTCAGATACTAAAATATGTTTCAATATTAAAAAAAATAATTCAGCAATACATACCATTAGGCTTAGTAATGGTGAAATAAAACTGAAGATCATTGTCCACTAAGTTGCTGATTGTCAGCACATAACGAGTGAACATCTCCTCTTGGATATCAAACAAGGCCAATTTGACAACCCCGTAGAGAGGCGTTGTCTCGATATAATTTATGTTGTATTTCTGTGGCCACACTTCAAACAGAATGCCGCGCAACTCGAACTTTAGCGAGTAGCTGCTAGGCTTAGGATAACCAAAAATGTTGACTTCAATGAGTACATTATTGCCAGCTGTTGTTGGGAAACTTTGATTGTTTTGATCGTGTTGTTGTAGCAATGGTGAACCTAGGTTTTTGAGTCACAATACAGAGTATATATATATATATATATATATATATATATATATATATATATATATATATATATATATATATATATATATATATATATATATATTTCGTTCTTAATTTTTAGTGTTGAAAGGGATCAAGCCTTATCTGACAGAGGGTTCGAACTTGAGATTATCTCGAATTTATCAACCATGAGATTTAGTCGACTCGACCACGCCTCCATCACAATTGCGGATACGTGTCAACTGGTTATGCGCCATTGAGGCCATTGACTCCGATTTCAGCCTGCTTTTCTTTTTGGATTTGCTTCCATAGCATTTGTCCAACCAAGAACAAACTACAAGGCAGCAGTTGTTTGATTTTGGAGTTGTCTCTCCTAGAAAAGTGGCTGTCCCCACCTAACGAGCCTCATCTGCCCGAGGGTTCAAACTCGAGACTTTTCGGTTTAGCAACCATGAACTTTACCGACTCGACCACCCCGACCCCTTATATCTTTTTAAAATAAGCCATAATTTCAAATATAATTCCAACAAAACTTACATGTTTTATATAAAGTAAAATTTTTGGAGCTGACTCCACCGTTGTTCTCAGCCCTACACACGTACTCATCTATATCTAGACAGGTGCCCCCGGTCACCAGGTGGTTTAGAACCCGGGTCGTGCTAGTGCTGGCTACAACGGAGCCTCTACCGCTGCGTAGAATGGAAATCTTTGGTGCTGGGTTACCCGAGGCCACACAGGACATTGAGATGTTGTTGTCAGCTTTCCAGATGAGAGCGTTGAAATTCAAGACGACTGCTTCAGCTGTAGATTAATTAGAAACATTTTAGTTAATTCATTACCTGTTAATTAAAATTAATAAGATTTTTTTTTTTTGTTGGTTTAAATTGGGTCGTAAATCTTGTTTAGAAATAAAACATCATCTCAGTTGTTTCCATTTCCCTGTAATTTTTCTTGGTTTGTTATAATGTTTTCACTTACTTACTTGAATATAGACTAAATCTGCTAACTATTTTATTCTATTGCAATCATTATTGCGTACATTTCCAATATAAATAATTCGAAAAAGTTACACTTATGAATTTATGACAGTGAGAAAAATTGATAAACAATATTAAAGGAAATTCATTAAAATTGAAAAATCTAATTCTGGGCCCCACGTTCAGAAAGCACACACGGACATTTTACATTACCTTGATAGTTGGGTTTGAAGACCGCGCCATTAGGAGCGTGCGTGGTTAGACAGTCTTACAATTACCTTGATAGTTGGGTTTGAAGACCACGCCATTAGGAGCGTGCGTGGTTAGACAGTCTTACAATTACCTTGATAGTTGGGTTTGAAGACCACGGTATTGTTGTCGAAACCTAGCCGAGACTCCACACGACAGACGTACAATGGAGCTGGGTCTGAAAGGGGAGGTTATTTTACAAGATGTAAACAAGACACAGTTATAATATCTTAGATCTAAAGGAATTCTTCAAAACAAACAATTTAAAAGGAAAACATTTGATTCATCGATCACACACCCAGACATAGAAACCCAAACACACTTACACACATAAATTTATGATATATATATATATATATATATATATATATATATATATATATATATATATATATATATATATATATATATATATATATATATATATATATATACTAAAAATAGAAACAAAGAGAAGTTTTATCACATTTTTAAAGTTAGCTATCGTGTTGCATCTGTTTTATAATTATGAAATTTTTTTTGAAGTAGCTTACCGTCGATGTTGTAGTAGATGATAACGGTTGCTGAGCCATTCGATGATGATGTGGTCTCCACTGGTTGGTTGTTGTAGAACCACTGGACCCAGCCTGGCGGGTTGCCATCACGTGATACACTACATGTGCACGTGACAACAGACTGAACGCTGATTGTTTGGTTGGGTGTTGGGCAAGATTTGTCCAAGGCGGCACTAGGCAAATCTGGTCAGTAAAATTGTTCGCATATTTAAACAGATAACTGAAACCTCCGATTAACAAAACATTGTTTAACGTTGTTGTTTAAGTTTTGACGACTGTTATGGGGTTGTGGTAGGGAGCCTGCTACATTAGCTGTCATACATTTTTTGTATTTTTAAAACTTATCCTGTTTTAGACAAAGAAAGTTCATATAACTGGTTTGTATTATGTAAGATAAAACAATAATTTAAAAATGGATGCTAAAATTATGTAAATACACAATTTAAAAGCTGTAATATCCAATAATAAAAATAATTAGAAATATTAAATTTAAAATATTAGAAATATTAAAATCTTTTATAATTTTTAACTAATATAAAGATACTCAACGAAAACTATGTGCATCAGTGTAATAAGTAGATGGAGGGATAGCTTACATAAATCTACTGTTACTGCTGTACTGTTCGTCCCATATAATTCACCGTCTGTTATACTGGGATAGATCAGGGCCACTAACTCATGACGTCCTAAGCCAAGTGAGTTTAATGGAGTTATCCATCCGCATTCCGCTGAGACGGTTCCGCTGTAGGGCGAACTTAAAATAGGGGTGTGAAACTTACTGGTGCTTGGAAACGTTAAACTGGACTGAAAGACAAAATAATTACACACACAAAATTTAAAAAAAAATAGGGACACGTTTTAAAACAAAATATGTTTCTTTATCCACTGCGACTCAATTACGAATTGTTCTACTAAATTGACTATATTTTTAGTAGGCTTGAAAAGCTGGTTCGAAATGGTTTCCAAGTTTTTCTGCCAGAAAGCAAATTTTTAAACCGAAAATTGATAATTTTACACCATTTGTGAAGTTAGTACAAAATGACCTTCGGTTTTATTAATAAGGCAAGAAATATTCGAACAAATAATTACTAGTAATAAAATAGCTAACAACTGTTATTTTTAATTTGGATTAGTAGAGTCCGGATGTTGTGGTGATAGGGGATGTTATATTATTTTTTAAAAATTAATAACTACATTGAACTCTATTGTGTATTTTATCATTGAAAACAGCTGTTGTAATTTTCTTTGTTTTA
This sequence comes from Physella acuta, assembly GCF_028476545.2. NCBI lineage: Eukaryota > Metazoa > Mollusca > Gastropoda > Physidae > Physella > Physella acuta. The sequence continues at coordinate 267,683 of NW_026731638.1, forward strand.
CTCTCTCAGGCCACTCCGGTTGACTTCAAGGTTGGGTTTAGGGCGTTTTTTTTTAAAAATATTTGAACTGATAAAATAATTCTAAACAGCTATTTAACGGCTTATACTCATAAAACAGGTTAGTAAAAAGTCTAGTGACAATTTAAGCGCAATTTCCTTATGTTACCCATAACAATTTTAAATCGAGATAAATCATATATTCAGCAAATAAATAATGCAACACAAGTAGTTTTAATAATTCAAAACAAAATAGAAAAAATATTTATTATTTAATAGGGTGCAAAAATAACGTTTGAATTAATAAGTAAAAAATAAAGACAACTATATTAACCTATATCAACGGAAATAGTTTTATTTTAATGAGTAGGCCTACACGATGCTCAGTTTAAACAAGTAAAGTAGTAAATATCCTATAAATATAAACTTATTTGTTCTTATTAATTTTTTGTGACCGAACGAAAGGATATTTTTGAAAACTTTCTTCGGCAATATTGTTCTAAATTATGGCAGGAATCGATTGGTAAATGTTTCAAGTCGCTAAGTGGTCTGGTTGCCGAGATATGGGCCAAAAACTGCATTTTTCCGATGTTTTTTGGCTTTTCCGGGAAATTCAGGAAGGAATTCCGGGAATTGTTTTGGCCCACAATCATCCTCGGAACTTGCTTAACATAATTGCTTTTGGAACTAGTCATCGATATTGCTTCGTTGAAGAGATACGACTTAAACTGCGGACATCCATCCATCCATCCATCCATCCATCCAGAAATGACGAGTTAATAATCGCAATTCCTGTAAGGAAATTGCGCTAAAAATATAAAAAAGAGTTTCAACGATGATTCCCAAACGGTTTTAAATTTTTTAAAAATGTAACTATAATTTTATCGCTTGCCATAGTTTTAAATATTTTTTTTTCAATTTATTATTGTTACAAAGACTTTTCAAGCCTATTATAACTTTCATTACGGTTAAATTTTTTAAAGTGAAAAAATAATGACATGTTGAATGCATAATTTCTGATAACTTATTTTAAATTTTAATTTTATACATAAAACTTTACTAAATTTATTTTTTCTTTTAAATAAATTAAATAGTACATAAAGCAAGACATTAAATGTATGTTTCTGATGCAATACTTGATGCAAAAGAATGATCAAAATGTATGTGTAAGGTATTTATAAAACAATTGAAACAACGTACACCTGAGTAGAGAAGACAGGCCGCAGTGGGATACACTTGACTAGTCCTACACACCAGTTCGAGATCTGTGCTGGTGGTCTTTGGTTGCTCACACACCACATCTTCTGGTCGTACTGGGTGGGGAGGTGAGTACACGGTGAGCAGAAGGCATTAACATGGTGCGCAACCGGTGGTTACACGGTGCGCAACTAGTAATTACATGGTGCGTATTAGGTATTAACACGCTGCGCATAAGGTATTAACATGGTGTGCATTAGGTATTAACATAGTGCGCATTAGGTATTAACATGGTGCGCATTAGGTATTAACATGGTGCGCATTAGGTATTAACATAGTGCGCATTAGGTATTAACACGGTGCGCATAAGGTATTAACATGGCGTGCATTAGGTATGAAGGAAACATGTCATATAGTTTCATGTAATAGTTCTATAGACGAACTAGACAGATCATAGAAGAAACTCAGAAACTACTTCCCACAATACAACAAAATTCATTTTATAAGTATTTATAAATGGGAGCAGGACATTACCCCCCCCCCCTCCTCCCATCAATTACCCCACCCCCCCTGAGCAGTTAGAGATGGGGTAAGGTTAAGTTAGTTTAGGTCAGGTTAGGTAAGGGTAAGGGTTCGGGTTAAGATAAAGATAAAGATAAGGGTAAGGGTGAGGGTTAGGGTTAGGGTTAGGGTTAAAGTTAAGGCTTAGGCTTAGTCTTAGGCTTAGGCTTAGGGTTAAGGTTAAGGTTAGGATAAGATTTTTTTAGGAAGTGTGTGTGTGGGGAGGGGGGGGGGGGTAACTGTTAAGAGGTAATGACTCCTGGAAGTAATGTCGGGAGGGAAATATCCTGTGGGTCATTGACGGTTGGGGGGTAATGTCTTAGACACTTTATAAATAGGTAAAAATAAGAAAGGGTACTCACCGAAAACTTCTAAATTTAAACACACATTTATAACAGGTATATCATAAACATGATGGATGTCATAAACTTGGCATTGGATAGACACGCCAACTAGTGCAGCAGTTACGTCATAAACGTTCAACCCGTAGGTGTATTTCCCGGACGTCCGCTTGACAGTCGCATCATAAGGCTTTATATAGGTTTCACACTTGTCATCAAAACATTCAGCGATGGTTCTGTTGTTGTTGGCAAACCATTTCATGTGTCGGATTTCAGTAGGTGAGTTATATACACAAGTCATTGAGTAGGGGCGTCCTAGTTCTGCTGGAGAGCATCTAGAGCTGACTGAAATTATATTTTTTATTATTAATTTTATATAAGATTTTTTTTTATAAGAGTTAGACATTACACATACTTTTTACACAATAAAATAGGCGGGGACTTATTGAAATGTGCTTTTTTTTTTTTTTAAAAAAAAAAAAGAGGTATGCAAGGTATAAAGAGAAAAAAAAAATCACAAAGTTCATTTTTAGTGACTGGTGGGAAAAAAAGTTCATTTTTAAGGACGGGTCAATTATGTAAGGAACGTCAAGAGTTTCTTCCAGGCATCGCCCCCCCCCCCCGCCCCCTAAGAAAGTCTACCGCCCCCCCCCGAACGAAATGGAATTTATATAGGAAATATATACTTTTGACAGTGTCCAGATACAAGCCCACCCAGCTACACGCCCTGCTACAAGCACACCCAGCTACAAGAATACCCAGCTACAAGCCCACCCAGCTACAAGCCCACCCAGCTATAAGCCCACCCAGCTATAAGCCCACCCAGCTACAAGCCCACCCAGCTTCAAGCCCACCCAGCTACAAGCTCACCCAGCTACAATCCCACCCAGCTACAAGCCCACCCAGCTACAAGCCCACCCAGCTACAAGCCCACCCAGCTACAAGCCCACCCAGCTTCAAGCCCACCCAGCTACACGCCCACCCAGCTACAAGCCCACCCAGCTACAAGCCCACCCAGCTACAAGCCCACCCAGCTACAAGCGTACCCAGCTACAAGCCCACCCAGCTACAAGCTCACCCAGCTACAAGCTCACCCAGCTATAAGCCCACCTAGCTACACGCCCTGCTACAAGCCCACCCAGCTAGAAGCCCACCCAGCTACAAGCCCACCTGTTTACAAGAATACCCAGCTACAAGCCCATTCAGCTACAAGCCCACCCTACTACAAGCCCACCCAGCTACAAGCCCACCCAGCTACAAGCCCACCCAGCTACAAGCCTACCCAGCTAAAAGCCCACCCAGCTACAAGCCTACCCAGCTACAAGCCCACCCAGCTACAAGCCCACCCAGCTACAAGCGTACCCAGCTACAAGCCCACCCAGCTACAAGCTCACCCAGCTACAAGCTCACCCAGCTATAAGCCCACCTAGCTAAACGCCCTGCTACAAGCCCACCCAGCTACAAGCCCACCCAGCTACAAGCCCACCCAGCTACAAGCCCACCTGTTTACAAGAATACCCAGCTACAAGCCCACTCAGCTACAAGCCCACCCTGCTACAAGCCCACCCAGCTACAAGCCCACCCAGCTACAAAAATACCCAGCTACAAACCCACCCAGCTACAAGCCCACCCAGCTACAACCCCACCCAGCTACAAGCCTACCCAGCTACAAGCCCACCCAGCTACAAGCCCACCCAGCTACAAGCCCACCCAGCTACAAGCCCAACCAGCTACAAGCCCACACAGCTACAAGCCCACCCAGCTACAAGAATACCCAGCTACGAGCCCACCCAGCTACAAGCCCACCCAGCTACAAGCTCACCCATCTATAAGCCTACCCAGCTACAAGCCCACCCAGCTACAAGCCTACCCAGCTACAACCCCACGCAGCTACAAGCCTACCCAGCTACAAGCCCACCCAGCTATAAGCCCACCTAGCTACACGCCCTGCTATAAGCCCACCCAGCTACAAGCCTACCCAGCTACACGCCCAACCAGCTGTACGCCCACCTAGCAACAAGCGACCCTGCCACAAGCCCATTCACCTACAACCCCATCCCGCTACAATTGCTGAAATCTACTTCATCTGCCGCAATGTGCTGTCATCTAATGAATGAAGAGATGTATACATCTTATGTTTTCTATCTATTACAATTCATTTTTAATCAAAGTACGCATGGAAATGGCCATCTTGTTAAAAATTATAGCTTACAAAAGAAAACAATCGCTATAGAATAGAACTATTTTGATAGATGATGAATTATATGTAGTTTATACCGGTAGATTTTTTTTTAGGCGAACGTAAACTAAACATAATAGGAAGGTAGGTGGATATTAAAGTTAATGTGCTAAAACTAGTTAAGTTCAGGTATGCTTATAGAAACATTTAACTGCTATGAAAAGACTGGTCATTCATAGTGGATAGGTAGAATTGTGTACATTATATAATAGGCTTTGGGGGTAGGGGGTTGCTGGTCTAACGTTGCTGGAATAGGCTAGAGTTGTATAATTATATTTATGAACTGGTTATTTCATCTAATGAATAGAAAACACTTATTACCAAACACATTTAGATTGTAAAAAAAAAAACACAAACAATTTTAAAACTATATCAAAGCTGTTTTGATACTTACTGCTAATATTTATGACTGAAATAATTAACGCACAGAAGAAAATAAGTCCTAACCTCAACGAAACCATTTTATCTTTATTACCTAACCAAATAGCAACATCTGAAGGTTTGGGATTATACCTCGTTACTAAATCACATTCTCCATGATAGACAGACCATGACATAAACATGGGATTTCTTTTGTAAACCAGTTTCAGCCTAGTATAGATTTATGGAATGAACTGAGTTGTGAAACAGCGACGTCCTATAGATTTCTGGACTACACATGATACAGAAGTGGGTGTCATGATTCATGTTCTGGATATGTAATATATATATATATATATATATATATATATATATATATATATATATATATATATATATATATATATATATATATATATATATATATATATATATATATATATACATATACATATATATGTACATATACATATATATATATATATATATATATATATATATATATATATATATATATATATATATAATACTAGCGCACTCGTCGCGCGTTGTTGTGATGTAGGTAGCCCAACACATTACAGGAACACACCATTCTTGAAGGGTCTCATCAATATGTTACCTGTGTGTATTTTTAGAATTGCGACCTTGTTCTTCAGAACAGTTAACGTGAACAATACCGGCGTCACGGTTCTTGAATGTTAGTTGTTGGTGCTCAGGTTAGTCCACACTGGCTCTAAGACGTCACGGTTCTTGAATGTTAGTTGTTGGTGCTCAGGTTAGTCCACACTGGCTCTAAGACGTCACGGTTCTTGAATGTTAGTTGTTGGTGCTCAGGTTAGTCCACACTGGCTCTAAGACGTCACGGTTCTTGAATGTTAGTTGTTGGTGCTCAGGTTTGTCCGCACTGGCTCTAAGACGTCACGGTTCTTGAATGTTAGTTGTTGGTGCTCAGGTTAGTCCACACTGGCTCTAAGACGTCACGGTTCTTGAATGTTAGTTGTTGGTGCTCAGGTTAGTCCACACTGGCTCTAAGACGTCACGGTTCTTGAATGTTAGTTGTTGGTGCTCAGGTTTGTCCGCACTGGCTCTAAGACGTCACGGTTCTTGAATGTTAGTTGTTGGTGCTCAGGTTAGTCCACACTGGCTCTAAGACGTCACGGTTCTTGAATGTTAGTTGTTGGTGCTCAGGTTAGTCCACACTGGCTCTAAGACGTCACGGTTCTTGAATGTTAGTTGTTGGTGCTCAGGTTAGTCCACACTGGCTCTAAGACGTCACGGTTCTTGAATGTTAGTTGTTGGTGCTCAGGTTTGTCCGCACTGGAGCTAAGGCCTGCTGTTTGAAAACTTTAGTTGTACTTCGATAACCTTAAGGGGGGACCTGTAGTCAACTTTCTTGAAAAATTTCAATTTTCTTGTCTAAAATCAGTTTTGTTTATCTCATTTTTTTGGGGATTTTGATATCTAGTGAAGATTGGCATCGATTTTTTTTTTTTTTTGTAAATTGAGTAAATTGTTGTTTTCCCCAATAATATCGGACAAAATAATTATTTGTTAAAGTTATTCATTATTTTGCCCTTGCATACCCTTATATGACAAAATATTTAGTCAAATGAATAATGCTTAATTTTGAGTTTTCTCAGTTTTGTCAATTTTACTATATAGATCTCGCGGGAATGAATTTAACTCAAAAATCGCCTATCAGAAATACTTCAAACTGCCACTGTATGTTGATAATATATGTATCTATAAAGTAGTAGTTTGGCTGAACTTTAATTTTTTTTTTAAACTGTGATAGTTTTTAGACTAGCTTTCATAGAAAATCATATGAAGAAAAAAATTTACTTTTTAAAAATGTAAAAAAAATTCATTTTGTAAGATATCAAAATTTCCTTCTATCAGATAGTCAATTGTCATGTCTACTATGAATAGGCAAGGTTACTTTGCATTGTTTCCAATTATATTTTTAGTTATTTTCATTCTACTGTGTACCTAGAAAATGTTCAATTTGACACCAAATTTGGCAAAAAATGTATAAATTGTCCCCCCAAAAATATAATATTATATTGTTTGAAGTATTTTAAAGTTAATATAATTCCAAAAAAGCATGTATTGTATAGCTTGTAGCAAAATGTGTTTTGACTACAGGTCCCCCCTTAAGAATTTGGTAGCAGAGCACACCTTGGTGACTGCATCGGTGTTAGGGTCGTCGCTGAATGACCTTGGGAGATACCGGGTAGGCCTACTCTAACACTGTGGCGCAAGCAGATAACTCTGGTTGTGTTTAGTGATCGATTGTCGTAACCTACAGTATCCCTAGTGTAGAGTGTTCTTTAAAATGAATGTAACTTTGGGGGAATACGGGACGCTGTAGGTCCCTCTAACACCGGCGCCAGAGGATGCCCGGAGTGCAGGTGCGCCTAATAAAGCCACTGTTTCCATTTAGTGATCAATTATAATAGCCCGCCCACCCCCTAATTATAGGGCGCTTTTTGCAACGAATATATGCACCAAAGTCATAATATTGCGTACTGGGTCACACGACCGCCTGTGCTGTTTGACCTTGGATTTAAGTAGTACCCTGACCCCTTGTGCAGGTTGATCTTTAGGCTGATTCAAAATGAAAAATTTAGCATTTTGAGTGCACGCGTGTTAGAGTTTATGTTTGTTGGGGAGTTACTTATATACTTTACCTTAAATTATTTTTTAATAACTTAACAGATTTTCTTATTAATTTATATTTTTGTTTATGTTGAATCTCTGCGAAAAAAAATTACTTTTACATAAAATGCTTAAGATAATTTTTCACTATTGATTAGTTATGTAATAATTAAGTTAGACAAGTGACTTGAAAAGACCCTTTGATTTCTAATTGCTTTTGAAATGTTTACAAAAGCCATTCAGTCTTTATGTTACAGCGTTACTCTATGTGATAGACCAGTTGCAGTAACTATTTGATAGACAAGTGACAGTAACTATTTGATAGACCACGACGTTACAGTAACTATGTGATAGACCAGTTACAGTAACTATTTGATAGACCAGTGACAGTAACTATTTGATAGACCACGACGTTACAGTAACTATGTGATAGACCAGTTACAGTAACTATTTGATAGACCACGACGTTACAGTAACTATGTGATAGACCAGTTACAGTAACTATGTGATAGACCAGTTACAGTAACTATGTGATAGACCAGTTACAGTAACTATTTGATAGACCAGTGACAGTAACTATTTGATAGACCACGACGTTACAGTAACTATGTGATAGACCAGTTACAGTAACTATGTGATAGACCAGTGACAGTAACTATGTGATAGACAAGTTACAGTAACTATGTCATATACCACGAAGTTACAGTAACTATGTGATAGACCACGTCGCACGTGTTAACAAATCGGCTACTCCCCCCCCCCACACGTGCAGATGAAAACGTTCAACAGACGCTTGACCCCCCCCCCCCTTCCCCGTGTCACGTGGGTCTGGTCCATCTTGTGCCGGCCGTGTCGTCACCCTCGTCTAGTTTATACTCCGCCCAGATACCGGCCCGGCTACACGTAAACACACGTCGGATAGCACTCACCACCAGCGGCTAACACGCGCATACCATCTCCATAGTCAGCATGGTTTCATTTTAAATAGCTGGCTTGTTGCTGTTAGGTAACAATAACGTATCGTTAGCAGCATTCTTTTCACTACATAGGTATATATATATATATATATATATATATATATATATATATATATATATATATATATATATATATTTATATATATGTATATATGTATATATATATATATATGTATATATATAAATATATATATATATATATATATATATATATATATATATATATATATATATATATATATATATATATGAATTACGATATCCGTAACAAACGGTACTTTAAAATACATGTATACTAGTATTATTTATATAACAGCATATAATATAAAAATAAACTAACACTATTACCCTTCATGTGTGGTTGCAGCCCTTTGCTCCCCAGGGGCCACAAAGGAATGATGATGATGATGATGATTACCCTTCAAAACCCCGAATTCCCGCAAATTATGTTTTTCATTTTTTTTTAAAGATCCTCAAAACCGCCACTCCACTATCCGCATACGAATGTATAGTAGGAATTATCACCAGAATTTTCTAAGTTCCTTTCCACTGTTCCACTTTCATGAATATAGATTTTGTTATAATGAGTTCCGCGTAACTAGACGGGGTTACCCTTTTCTAGAACCACAAGCTATAAACAATTTTATTAGGTGTATTTATCGACATTTGCTAATGCAGGTGCATAGTTTTTCCTTTTGGTGTAAGACAAACCCATACATACACTACAAGAGGTCCTAGCCTACAACGGAAAGTTTGACAAGGAGTCCCGCCTACGAAGGAAACTTTATAACGGGAGCCAGCTTAAAACGGATTTCAGCTACGACGCAAAACTTATAAGGTGTCCCAAACTACGACGGCAAGTTTAAAACATGTCCCAGCCTACGACAAAAAGTTGATAACGGGTCCCACTCTACGACAAAAAGTTGATAACGGGTCCCACTCTACGACAAAAAGTTGATAACGGGTCCCACTATACGAAAAAAGTTGATAACGGGTCCCACTCTACAACAAAAAGTTTATAACGGGTCCCACTCTACGACAAAAAGTTTATAACGGGTCCCACTCTACAACAAAATGTTTATAACGGGTCCCACTCTACGACAAAAAGTTTATAACGGGTCCCACTCTACAACAAAAAGTTTATAACGGGTCCCACTCTACAACAAAAAGTTGATAACGGGTCCCACTCTACGACAAAAAGTTTATAACGGGTCCCACTCTACAACAATAAGTTTATAACGGGTCCCACTCTACAACAATAAGTTTATAACGGGTCCCACTCTACAACAAAAAGTTTATAACGGGTCCCACTCTACAACAAAAAGTTTATAACGGATCCCAGCCTGCAGCCTACGACGGAAATTTTATAACAGGACCCAGGCTACGACAAAAAGTTGATATAAGTTGTAAGTTTGTAACGGAACCCACATAACGACTGTAAGTTTATAACGGGACCCACATAACGACTAAAAGTTTATTACGGGACCCAAATAACGACTGTAAGTTTATAACGGGACCCACATAACGACTGTAAGTTTATAACGGGAGCCACATAACGACTGTAAGTTTATAACGGGACCCACATAACGACTGTAAGTTTATAACGGGACCCACATAACGACTGAAAGTTTATAACGGGACCCACATAACGACGGAAAGTTTATAACGGGACCCAGCCAACAACCGAAAGTTTATAACGGGACCCGCATAACGACGGAAAGTTTACCCTAATGTGAGAAACGAGCTGTTAGTGTTGGCCCGTCACTTCACGTCGCCATTAACAACAAGCCACGCCCACTTGTAAACACGCGCTCCGAGAGACCCAACTCCCGGGGCGATGGGGACGGGCCGGGATGGTAAACATCTTCCATCCGTCGACACATCCTCCCCTAAACATCATTACCATCGGATGGCGTCTCAAATTAACCTCGCATGAACGTGAAGGCGACGTATTGCTCAGGTCATGACCTTTGACCCCCGGGGTACTCACTTTTTGTAATTGTTTAACGTTATGTTGTCAGGGTGTGACAGCAAGGTAGCGGTACGGGGGGGGGGGGGGGAGTGGGGGGGGGGGGCGTAGGAGGGTGGGGGAGTGGGAGATGGGGGATGGACGCTACTTAAAATATAATCTCTAGCTTAAAATTGTCCATTAGTAGCTCGTCTAACAAGGTGAGCTGATTAAATTAAGTAATACAAGCTCTGAGTTAAACCGTGATTTTCTTCCTCTTAGTGTTTCTTGAAGGTTTCTTAAATTATTTATTTTAGTTTTACGTTTTTGAAAAACACAAGCAGTTTTACAATCGAGTAATAACATTTGTGGATTTTAATCATGTCGGGTAAGTAGACCTTGTTAGAAATTAGCAGGTAATTTTCGTTCGAGTACGTTTGTATGAAAAATTTATTAAAGCATATATTATTTACGGTATATTCACCAAACACGAACTGACTGATCTATTCGGCATGCTTTATGGTAAACAGAGTAGGAGAATGTTGTTTGCATTCGTTTAAAGAGATTAATCGGATTAAGAGGTGAAAAAAACGTGTGATGCTATTGTAAGTAAAAATACATTTTAAAACGACTAATATGTTTTTGGGGAAAAGGACGGCGTGGTAGAATGGTAGAGCATTTGGCTGCTAGCGCGAAATGTCGGGTTCGGATTTCGTTTCGGACTGGGATCTGTACGACGTCGCTGAGCATTCACAGCTTTAATGGGTTCTCAGTGTACATTAGAAAGTAAAGTCACAGGGCAAAGTGCTGATCACACCATCCCTTCAAGGTCAATAATCATTTAAGCTCTCATTAAAGAGAGTTTATATTCATACGTTCTGGTTATAAAATGTTTGAATACCATGGGTTTTAGGACAGCTAGCTCCACCAAGAACCCCCCCCCCCCCCACACCCATCTCTAATTCCTTTACATTGCTATTCAAGTCACTATAAAAAGACGTTTTAAGTAGAATAACCACACACATTAACGTTTTAGCAGTGATTCATTAGCTCCTGGTTCTTACACCATCAGTATTTCTTCCAGACTTTTTTTTCTTCGGGGCGGCACTAAAAAATTTTCGGGGGGGGGGGGGGCGGACACTGTTAAAATTATATATTTTCTATATAAATTTTATTTCTTTCGGGGGGGGGGGGGGCGGTAGACATTCTTCGGGGGGGGGGGGGGGGGGAGAGTATACGCTCCAGTTTTGTAATCGATAGCCTTTCTGTAATATGTTTAGTACAGTGGTTCTAACCTGGGTTCAATGGAAACCCACAGGTACGGTGAGTCAGTCTCAGGGGTTCGGCGGAGATCAAGACACATATCCGACTCTATGATTCACTATTGGATTTTGTCAGTGCGTACGGTAGAACTACTATAAAGGTTCGATGAATGAGCTAATGGATCTGATGGGGTTTGGCACCACCGTAAGATTAAGAATCCCTTGTTTAATACATCCACCTGAAGGCTGATATGAAATACAGTTTTATTACACATTCTGTGTTACATGAAACATGGACATTTATTAAATACCTCATCACTTTTATTTATAACTTATGTTTGAAAAAAAAATCACGTATACATTAATGCACTTACTTTTCTTTTATGCACTAGCTGAGGTGTCACCTCGTGGCATCACTAGGTCGATGCGGTAACAGACGGTGTCACCCCACCCCTTCAAACAATGTTTCATTTTCAGTTTGGTGTCACATCTCTGCCCTAACTATTTTGTTAATTTAAATGGATACAAATTTTTCGTCGTTTGTGTCACCCCCCTAAATTGTCTCAACCGGTGCAGATCGCACCCCCGCGTGACACCACTGCTTTTGTGTATTATTTAACATGTTCATTAATTATGAATGAGAACATTTTATTTTTTAATATTATGCTTTTAGTGCATATTAACCCTTCATTGCATGAATTAATTTTGTGAAACCTTTTTGAGAAAAAACAATCTTAGAAGGTAGGCTATGGTGTGGAGACAGCATAAATAATGATGAAATTGAATTATTTTATCAAATAATGATTATTTTGCAAAATAAAAGTATGTAGCAATTTAGCTAGAGTACGCAACGGTGAGTAAAAATATGTTAAAATAGAAGAAAAAATAATTAATCATTTAATTAGTTACTGATACAATTTTTTTAATGTTACAGAAAGCATCTCTGATATATCAAATGGCGATGTTTGCAAGGAACACGCCACAAGTCCAGAGAAAGATAGGAAAACTTTTTCCAAGGAACCAGCGCAGTTGTCTGAAAACGGGAACAGTTCGGTTCTACGTGACAGACGGAAGGGGTTTAGGGAAAACAATCTGTCTTTTAGTATTGACAACATTCTTTACAAGAACTCAGAGCGGAAGTGTGATATGACACCGGAAGTGGAAATCGCAGATGTCAACAAGTGTCATCTGACACATGAAGCACAGCCCGCAGATGTCAGACAATGTCATATGACACACCGGATAATCAAGCCACAGCGTTTGAGCATGTTTGATTCAACATTCAATCATTCACAGCTTACTAGCTTAAAGTATTCAAGTTTGAATCCAACTTTGAACTCACCAGAAAACGTCCAACATTTGCGGGGTATTTCCCACCTTCCAATGACAGCAGACGAACTGTGTCAGCACATACTACACACACTCAAGTCACTTCCTGTGTGCTATACACAGCTGAGATCTGACCCACGTGACATCGCCCATCAGTTATCCTCACAGTTCCAACCTAAATACGGACCGTATCACACCCTCCCGCGGACGTTTATCAATCGTTACGCGCCAGAAGAAATAGTACCCAAGGTTTTTTCTACGGTAGGTGGAGCCAGCGTGGTTCCTGAGTTCCACAAAGTCAACATCCGACAAGATGGCGGCAACATCAACGTGCCGTGGTTTCGTCAGGGAGGTTCTCACATGTGTAAGTTAGGTACCAGTTCTGTTGTATTTAGTAACATTAAGTGAGTTCACACGTAGAACTTGCAACATTTAGTCCTGCAACATCTTGGTCTAGGTGTAATGTAGGCCTACATTGTAGGTCCAAAAGTCCTACCCATGTTTTACATTTAAAATGTCGCTTATGTGACATGTAGATCATGTATGGGGTCATCCATAAATGACTTCAAGCTTTTTTTGACGATTTTTACCCCCCCCCCCCCCCTTCCCCTCCGTCACACATCGTCACAAAAAGCCAGACCCCCACCCCTAAAATGATGTCACACCTCAGCCTACAAACCCCCCTCAAAATTGCAATTGAATTTTTCTTAAAACATCTAATTTTTTCTAAAATCTTGTCTGAACTGTCTATAAGAGTATTTTAATCAATTCCTATTACAATTCATTAAAACAGTTTTTGAAAACCCGATATAAAGTCTAAAATTAGTTTTCTAACATGACTTTTTATAATGCAAAAGTGTGACGTCGCACCATCTGAACCCCCCACCCCCCCCCCCACCCAACCCCTATTCCCCCTCATCACACACGTCACAAAATTACAATACATGACTTTTTGCCCTTTTATCATACATGAATTGTTGTATAAAGTTCTGTTAAAATAAGGTCATATAAAGTGTCTTATAAAAATGTAGATACATTCACATGTACGCCCTGTTATATATTTTTAAATATGGGATTGTGTAGTCTGATGAAGTTTATTTTAATTCAAATTCTTCATTCTTATTAACACGTTTTTCTTAACTCAGCTTCGCGTTTGTTTGTTTGTTTGGATGTTTGTTGTTAAAATTGACATCGAAAATTAGCCCACTTCTGATTGCTCTAGAGATCTGAAATTTGGCATGTAGGCTACTTTCGCCTAACAATTTCAGATGCAATCATAAAAACTAGCAATTAGAGACCGTAATTAGCTTAATTTAATTACGCCCCAAGGACCATAAAATTGAGGACATGATTTCTAAAGATACCGACAAGACTGGAGGCCTATTGACACAGTTACTTCGGCCCCAATCGATGTGAGCGCGCTGGCCGTGATCGTATAGTGGTTAGTACTTCGCGTTGTGGCCGCAACAACCCAGGTTCGAATCCTGGTCGCTCAAGATTTTTAGTCCGTGTATTTATAAACACTTAGTCAAGTCATACTTAATCAAGTCATTAGATAAAGTAGAAAATAAACTATATAAAAAACTTGTTTAAAAACCACGTTTTTCATGTGTAGCAACGGACTAAAAAGGAGAAAATAAAATACTTAAAAAAACTTTTTAAAAAACCACGTTTTTCTTGTGGACTAAAAAGTAGAAAATAACTATTTACATACATTTGATGACAAAAAACGTGGGTCGGGCAGATGGGTCGGGAAATTTGATGGTGAACGTACCCACGTTTTTTGTCATCAAATGTATGTAAATAGTTATTTTCTACTTTTTAGTCCACAAGAAAAACGTGGTTTTTTAAAAAGTTTTTTTTAAGTATTTTATTTACGTATGGACTGTTTTTCAGATTTTGGAATTTTTATTTGCAAACGTGTCTTAACGCTACCTTAGGATTAAAATAGTAATTTTTAATTAAATTGAACTACTTAAGTGTTATATTTTATTAAGCTAAATATTATTAACGCTCAAATTTAAAAAAAATAAGCGATATATAAAGTGTGTGTAAATCTTGGAATTGTTCCCACAGTTACCAGACGAAACATCTATTCAAAGTGTGACTCTAAAGTAAAGAAACCAAGGACGTCTTTTACCAGGCATCAGATTACAGAATTAGAGAAACGGTTTCAAAGGTAGGTAATACACGTATTAAAAGGGGGGAGGGGGACTATGTGAGGGGAGGGAACTAGGCACTCTATATATGGGTAAACTTGTTATTTTTGTTACGATGCGAGTCAGCTAGACAATGTTGATTTGTAATGTTCTCTGTCGAACAAAAATCACACGGGACAGGTAGAGAAGAGTTCACCTGTTTCTGTGAGCTCAGCAAATAAAGGGATATTGTGGTCAGGATTATGCCTAGCCTTTACTTCCCTAATATAATTAAGGAACCCATCATAGTTTTATGGGCTCGGGGACTGAGATTCGAACTCTAGACTTGTGAGTTAGCAGTCGAACTTCTACTACTCGACCACGCCGTCCCATGTTGATATGAGGGGAGTGGATTCGTTAAATTCGATTGAGGGTAGTTGAATATCAATATATAAGGGTAGATGTTTTGTTAATAATAAAAAGAAGCGGTGAACTGGTCGCTGTTTATAAAAAAAGTTGTACTGCTGATATGAGTGCATTGAACTCAGCAATGTTAATTTGAAGGCGAGGATGCAATATTTTAGTGATATGAGGGTGTGGGGTGGGGGTAAGTAGGTACTGCTGACTCGAGGAGAGTGAACTTTCTCTTTTTGTGAGGAATTAAAACCTCAGATTGTTGATGCGCATGTTCACATTGTCAAAAAAAAAAAAAAAAAAAAAACTTAAAAAAAATACAAAGGTAGGTAACTCGCTCAAATATTTTAAATATAACTATAATTATCAACAGTTGTTTCCCTTGATTTAAAATTATTAATCAACATTTGTTTTGTATCCAAACTTCAGGCAGAAATATTTGTCGTCAGTGGAGAGGTCCACGTTGGCCAAAACCGTTAAAATGACGGACGGTCAAGTGAAGACGTGGTTCCAAAACAGACGGACGAAATGGAGGTAGGGAGGGCAGCTTTGTTATGTATGGGCCAATATCTCAGACAGTAGTTTTAATTTATTATAATTTTAATTTTGTAATGCATTTTCTTTGCTTAAAAATTAAAGAGAATGTGTTCGTAACTTAATTATAGAATTGAAAATACTATAGCCTTTTATGATGTATTTACGGTGTAACAATGAAAGTTGTAACTTTCCAAAAAAAGTATACACACACAGGAGCACACAGGAGCACACACACACACAAACACACACACACACATATATATATATATATATATATATATATATATATATATATATATATATATATATATATATATATATATATTCAGACGACAAACAGCCGAGGAAAGAATCGCCTCCCGGCATGCCTCATCAAGCCTCGTCCTGAGCTTACATACGGACAGCAAGAAAACGAGACTGGAGGACATCTCAGACAACGTGTGTTTGGGCAACTCTTCCCTCCACGCCTTACAGAACCTACGTCCCTGGACTGATCAGCTGACTAGGTGTGAGCCGGTGGATGGGAATGTAAGGGAGTGAACTCAACACTTATTTTATTTGAGAGTTATTTCGCTTTTGTTTTGATCATGGGAATGAACTCAGTTCTGTTGATATGAAGGGAGTGAACTCAGTTCTGTTGATTTAAAGCGAGTGAGCTCCCCTCATTGTTTGTTAAGGGAGTGAACTCACTTCTGTCGATGTGAAGGGAGTCAACTCGTCATGGTTTATGTGACGTGTATAAGCTCCCTTAGTTCATGAGAGGTAATTTAAATGGGGATAATTCGTCTCTATAATTGTTTAAGCTTCATTCGATTAGTCGTGTATATGTTGTATACTGAGTTATAGGTGCGTTCTAACTAGCAACATTAATAAAACTAGATAATATTTTGACATGAAAATCTGTTTCTAAAATTTTATTTAGTTATAATCAAAGTGAACGACGATAAAAATATATGAATACGAACTGTGCAATCGACCCAAAAAATAAAACAACACATAGTACTATAAATTACAGCCAAAATTAATGTTCATAACAAACCATATTTTAAACTTAAAGCACAAAACAAGCATATCACTTCTGCTAATATATATATATATATATATATATATATATATATATATATATATATATATATATATATATATATATATATATATATATATATATATATATATCTTTTTCTATGTTTATAAGACAAAGAAAGAACGACAAATTATGACGATGACACAGCCCTTAGTATTTGTAATTTAAAAATAAAAACAATAATTGTGATTTTAAAATTTAAAATTTGTCAATTAATGTACACGTCGTTAGTCTAGTCAAGTAGTCCATTATCTTATTCTAAAGACATCTCTCCAAATGTTCTAGTCAATTGACGGTGCTTTTACATCAGTTTTGTAAAGATTCAACTTTAAAAAATTAAAATTAATCGATTGCGGATTCAATTTGTTCCCAGACTGATGAACAATTTGAGTAGACAATAATTGCTCGTGTACATATTTGTCTTGTCGTACTTCTGTGTTAAACTTTCTGTGCTAGTTCTTGAAAATTGCGCAGATACTTTTTAACCGTAGTTTAACTATGAGTATTGTAAGTATTGCGAATTAAAAAACATAAACACGTTGTTTTAAAACAGTTTCTGTAAGTAAGGTTAAGTACCAAACAATCGATTATATTTGTTAATTTTAAATAAATATTTAAATTATTAATGCTTAAACAGAAATAGATAATAGTAAAAGACAGTCACTAAAATGAGGCGCCCAATTCAGAAATTTTAAATTGTATTCCGGCTCAGAGAAATTACCTAACGCATTTCGTGAATCTGGTAATTTAAATGAATAAATTTGATGAAAATCTGTGCATACTTTATCATGAATTCTATTCTTTGGTGCTCCAAATAAATAATTTTTGCATTCAAATTAAAAATGTCTAGACTATGAGCGTTGTGTTGTTACCATTTAAATAAAGTAGAACAAAGAAGTGCAGTTTAAGTTGTTTTGCCTTAATAGAATTAAAATTAAATTCTCCACAACTTTTATTTTTGCATTTAAAACATTATGTTTAGTCACTTTAGTAACCTATTATAGGTTTTTCTGTTCAAAATACATTTCAACTAAAACTTTATATAAATCTAAGTTATGCAATTTTAGGTATTTTTAAATATTTACTTTATATCGGTAGCTAGAACTATTCGTGTGTTTGTTTAAAAAACGTTTTAAAGCTGTTGAAGATGTAACTGGGATACAGATTATTTTTTAAGATTTATAAATTCGATTTGCTGAGATTTTTCAATACAATACTCTATTGGACTTAGACTGTTTGAATGTGTCTGCATAAAGCAACGGTAAATATGGACATCTCCCCTTAACAGTTCATAATACTCTGTAAGACTTAATATATGGATACAGTTGCACTATGTATTCATGTGACGATAAAGTGTATTATCAGTCGTCTAAATTACAAGTTTAATAAAATCATAGACACAATTTTTTATACACAAAAACTAATTTGAAAAATGTTTAACTCTACAACTTTTGCTGTGAAATTAACAATTTTAAAAAGTAGCAATAAACAGAAATAAAAAAAATCGGCGTAGCTAATTATTCAATATGTTTACATCATTTGTATTCTTGTGAGGACGTTCTATTTGAAGTTGGTTTTTAAAAGTTTGAGAAATTTGGGACACTGAATACTTGAGATGGAGCATCGAGCTGATAATCTGTTCACTTCTAGAATCTGAACAGTCAAAAGAAATGTTTAATTCATTATTTTTTAGGCCGAATTTATATCCCGATGTGATCAACAAAAGTGAACCATTTAACAATAACAAATAAATCCACCACACAATACAATGGAGATCAGTTTCAATCAAACGAATGTCAGTGTAAGCTCCAGTGCTCAGGATAAGTTCTCTTTTGAAATAACTGTTTTGTCCATGTGTCGTGGTGTCGTTTCTTTATTGGGTCTCATTGGAAATTTCTTGACCGTTCGGACGTTTCTGGCTTTAGGACAAAAAGATGGAGGGTCATTGTCTTTCCTGCTCCTGACTCTCTCAGATTTCCTATACCTACTGTGTGTAACAATCGCTTCTATCTCGTACATATTTCTAAGCGTAGAGCTCATCAGCCAGTTTACGATCTATTTCCCTGTGGATCCGTATGGCGTTACCACCTACTTCACCAACTGTGGGAATGGATTTTATGCCCACTCAATGCTAACCATAGCTTATGTATCTATTTCTCGCTGTCTCAGTGTAGCAAGGCCGCTGTGGTTTAAAAATAAACTCAAAACTTCAAACGCTGGTTATATCTTTATGGCGTTTAGCGGATCTTTTGTTCTTGCGACTACAGTCCCAAACTTAGCCTTGTTTGGTATTATCCCGCAATACGATGCCAGAATTAACGCTACCAGACCGTTGCTGTGGCTGTCTCCACAGAGGAAGTGGCTGACGTACGTTATCTGGCCAGTGAGGGGCGTGTCTCTTCCTATAGCCGTGCAATTTATTCTACTCATCTGTGCTTTTGTGATGTTCAAACTACTCAAAAAATCGATCGAGTTTCGCAACAAAAACACCAAGCAACATACGGCTAAAACACAAGGTGGTCTAACAACAAATGGAAAGATAGAAGTAAACAATAAATCATCGGTTAACAACAAGGTAATTCTAAACGCCAAAGAACGTCGGATCATAACACAGATGCTTCTTATTTCCCTTATCTGTATTGTCAGTAACATACCAAAGGTCTGTATTAATATTGCCATGGTTATTTTCCCAGAGTTTTCCATCAACGGCAAGTTTGGAGGTTTGTATGAGACTATTGACGTCATAAGGCAGACTTTCCAGATGATGTTTTGTTGCAGTAATATGTTCATTTATTACAAGTACAATTTTAAATTCAGAGCCTTCTTTTGGAGGAAAATCTCGTGGTCTATTGAGGTGTTAAATACACACAGACAGTAATATGTTCATTTATTACAAGTACAATTTTAAATTCCGGGCCTTCTTTTGGAGGAAAATCTTGTGGTCTATTGAGGTGTTAAACACACACAGACTGACATAGAAATCTTTAGATACAACCGTGATAACTGTTAACACAATTTTATAATGCTTTTTGTAGGTGATGCACTGGAGATCTAAACCAAATTTACATTTAAATATTTTTTTTTGTGTAAAAATTTATACGATACTAGAGTTAATTGAACGAATAACGATATAAAAATGCATATACAATGAAAGTGTTAATTACATATATATTTCTTTGAATTCTACAACAATGTTTACATTTAATTACAAATATATTATTATATATTCATTAAGCAATATTGTTAATTGCACAATGTGTTCGATTAAAAGTTCTAATATTTCAGGTTAGGCAATATGTTTCTGCTCATTGAAAAAAAAAGTGCTTTAATGATCTAAATGTAGGATAACATCTGTATTCAAAATAAGTTTGCATTTGTATCTTAAATATGTTTACATTGAAATTGAGTGGTCATTTTTGTGTTATATGTATTTCCTCTACTTAAAATTGCATTTAAAGCAAAAGGTATTGAATTTGGTGTTATATTTATAATATATAAATATATTAGTGCTTGAATTCAAAATTTGAAAAGTGCCCCTTATCATTTCAAAAAAACTGATCAGAAAACTATTCGTCCTGTCTAATGTAAAATCTGGTAAGAAAAATTTAGCGGTGTTGATTACAACTTTCGGTAAGTTGCCGGCTATAAAAACTGTGGTGATGAGGAATGTCTGCTGGATGGCTCGAAGTTCCTTGCTGAATTGTTTGGTCTCTACAAGGTTGTTATCGTCGTAGGTGACGTGTGGACGCTTGTTACGGAAAGCAAGAGAGTTCCTCAGATAGTGAGCCATAATACAAGCACAAATGGTCATGACAGCTTGCATTAAGATAGGCAAGGCAGTCCCGAGTAGAGGATGGGCTACCGCCACAATTTGGGTTGAGAAGGTGGCAAAACGTAACGTAGGACGGGTCACGTTGATTCGAGTATCGAACTGTGACACCATGTCTCGAATAACGAAGAAAGGAACGCACGAACTTATTGAGAAAAAGACAATCAGAGCTACGGTAATCATCGTTGTTTTTGTGGTGAACGAATGCCTAAAATAGACTGGGTTAGCCACACATAGGCATTTGACAACAGCCATATAAGTGACCATTAGTAAGTTTATCAGGTAGACCATACTCCCGGTATTTGTAAAGTAGGTATTTACACCGTACGGGTCTATGGGGAAATAAATTCTGAAGTAAGACATTTCTTCAACCAAATATAAAACGTGTGTCACCGTAGCTGCCTTTACACTTATCAAGTACACGAAATCGAAAAAAGAAAGCAGTAAAAAAGAAACGGTCATTCCGTCGTTAGCGCCCATTTTGATAAAGGTTCGAATCGAAATCAAGTTCCCTATAGCACCGAACAAAGACATCACTCCGTTGGTCACTGAGATAGTGCCGATGATAAATAAAAAATCAAGTTGGTTATCTCCCATATTTCTACGTTCTTTCCAGATACAAAGGGATGATTTTCAAAAGTAGAAAGTAAACAAAGTTTCGCGTTAATTTTTTAAATAATGTGTGGACGTTTTGAATCTTTATATTATTTAATAATTTTTTCTTTGTACGGCAAAAAAAATATTGTTGAAAAACTAAATTAGCGAAGTCGCAGAATGTTAGAATATTTAATTTTAATTGAATTATTTATATATTTTGTTCATACAATAGAAGATCAAAAGTGAATCTTCTCGAATAGTTGAACGACATTTACACAATTACATCCTGTTAAAATGTTGGCTTTGTTAATAATTAAGTAGAATAACATTTTATTCAAATAACGTTTGCTTTTGTAAATCAAATGTATAAAATTGAAATAAAGTATGTTCTTTTGTCAAGAGGTACAATTTTTTAATTAAATATTTTAAGAGTTCTTGTAAATGTGAAATGTTGTTTTAAAAAAAAATAAAGTTGACCTTAGAGTTCGCGTCAGGTAATAATGGTTTTGAAAATTTGATTTAATTTGTGTAACAAGGGTGAAAGGGCGGTGGAGTTGAAAGGCGCAAGAAAAAAAAATCGGTCTAACGTGCAGTAATTTGTTCTATTTCAAACAGCTACAGCTCACAATTATTGATTACAAGGAAACAAGCTTGTTAATATCACTAAATTTATGTGGACGTTAGTGTGAATTGAGGTAGAGAGATTGAATTTCTCCCCATAAAAATACACTTTATATATATATATATATATATATATATATATATATATATATATATATATATATATATATATATATATATATATATATATATATATATATGTTTATATATATATATATATATGTTTATATATATATACATATATATATATATATATATATATATATATATATATATATATATATATATATATATATATATATATATATATATAATATATACATATATATATATATATATATATATATATATATATATATATATATATATATATATATATATATATATATATATATATATATATATATATATATATATATATATATATATATATATATATATATATATATATATATACGTGTGTGGTGGTTGTTAAAGGCCATTGAATTTAAAGCTGCACTTAAACAAAAGAGCGCGATACAATTTAGGAACATCTTCTAAAATATTATTTTAACCATTACACTGATAAATGAATTTATAAAAAGATAAAAGAAATAAAGATATTTTATTCATTTTAAAGAAAGCTTTTTTTTTTAAAAAATCATTTTGAGATAGCATCGCTTAGGTAACAACTATGAGCTTCATATTTCTAATGATATGTTGGTTGTGAGAATTGTTATAATAGTAATTAGATTAGCAATGTTTACCAGGATAGTAATGTTTAATAGGATTTTAACTATTTAGTGGACTTACGTTCTGTAATGAATGTGTGTGTCGGGAGGCAGTTACCTGATTTCTAACAAACGTCGGAAGTCTGGAATGGGAGGGCCTAGTCTTATGGTAGAGCGTTCGAATCCCTGGCTGAAATTGAAGAACGTCTGTGAGTCCACCCAACTCTGATGGGTACCTGACTTAGGTTAGGGAAAGTAAAGGCAACTGGGCATATCACTGACCACACTAACCGTTCCTCTGTGGAGATGACAGAAACATTTGAATTCTACATCAAATGTCCCATGGTCCAGCACGGCAGAAAGGAAACTTAACTTTAAATCTGGTAAGATGACGTTGAAACCTCAAAGCTCAGATGTGTCGACGTAGAAAAATAAACACGGCTGGATTCAGACATGACCGTATTGTAAATTCACACGTCGAGATATCAAAACAGATGAACTCTACTTCATTTGCTCTATTGATTACGAGCCGTCTCATTATAATGTATGCAAAGGTAATATGTTCTTTTTAATTTGTTTTATTTTCTATCAGAAATTTTAATTGTTTGTAATCAATGTCTTCAGGTTTATAAACTCGATTTAATAAAAACAACAATATGAGATTCTTAAATTAATTTTTTTACATTTGTTCATTTACGATCTCCTGTTTGGCCCGACTCTCTATTTACGTTAGTGTTTGTTTTCATTGTGTCATTCTATTTATTCCTTTCTCCAAGTGAGGACATTGTCAACCTTTTAACTAAAATGTCTTAGTATAATAATTTCAATTTCAATAAAAAAAAATCAAAAATAATTTTTATCGAATAAATGCTGTACATAATCTGAGACAATAGATTCGATTGAAGAAATGGTGTACATAATCTGAGAACATAATCTGAACTATAGATCAGAATGAAGAAATCCTGTACATAATCTGAACAATAGTTCAGAATGAAGAAATACTGTACATAATCTCAACTATAGATCAGAATGAAGAAATCCTGTACATAATCTGAACAATAGTTCAGAATGAAGAAAACCTGTACATAATCTGAACAATAGTTCTGAATAAAGAAATCCTGTACATAATCTGAACAATAGACCAGAATGAAGAAATCCTGTACATTATCTGAACAATAGTTCAGAATGAAGAAATCCTGTACATAATCTAAACAATAGACCAGAATGAAGAAATCCTGTACATAATCTGAACAATAGTTCAGAATGAAGAAATCCTGTACATAATCTGAACTACAGTTGATAGAACACATGTGATCAAAGCCCCTCTGCTGAGAAAACACCTGTGGTCAAACCCCCTATGGTCGAACCCCCTATGATCAAACCCCCTATGGTCAAAGCACCGCTATGGTCAAAGCCCCGCTGTGGTCAAACCCCCTATGGTCAAAGCCCCTATGGTCAAAGCTCCGCTGTGGTCAAACCCCCGATGGTCAAACCCCCTATGGTCAAAGCACCTGTGGTCAAAGGTCCGCGCACCAAAACAATAGGCTTGAAAAGCTCGTTCCAAGTGGTTCCAAATTTGTGTTGTTGGAAAGCATATTTTTCAAACAAAATTTAATATTTTATAACATTTGTGTAATTAGTACAAAATGACACGGTTTTATTAAGGTTAGAATTAGTAAAACAAATAATTTCCAATAACTCATTAGTAATTTAGCAAACACTTTTATTTTTAATTTGGATTAGTAGAGTCAGGGTGTTGTGGTGATAGGGAATGTTATATTATTTAATATAAATACAATACTAAGCTATACACCATAGATCACTATTGTGTATTTTAAATTTGGAATACAATTGTTTTGACGTTTATTGTTTTACTTTCCCTGGCCATTCCGAATGACTTTAAAGAGAGGTTTATGGCGTTTGTTTTTTAAAATATTGAACTCATAAAATAATTCAAAACAAATTTTCAACGGCTTATATTCAATACAAAAATATAAAAATGAGTGTAATCGACGGTTCGCATACAGCTTTAAGTTTTTAAAATGTAAATATAATTTTATCGCTACCATATTTTTACTTTCTCGTATATAGGCCTACGAAGTATAAAGGAAGTCTTGTAATCGTGCAAAAAAAAAAAATCGAGATTTTTACAAATCTCGACGTTTTACACCTCACTGATATGAAAAAATATAATTTTGCAATCTTGTCCGTATGTCTGTGTGTCTGTGTGTGTGTGTGTGTCTGTGTGTGTGTGTGTGTGTCTGTCTGTGTGTAAACACGATAACTTGAGTACCGTTACAGCTAGGTAGATGAAATTTCATTTATAAGTATTTTATCGAAATCGTAGATCCGTATCAACTTTTGAGCGATTTCCGATACCGGAAGTACTAATTTACGCTATTTCCTATTTCTCAAAAAAAAAAAAACGCATGAAAATTTATAAAGTACTAATAATATTGCGCACTATTATGCACATTTTGTTTTGGCGTTCGCTTGGTGCGCAATTCTTTTTCTATGAGATTCTATTCATTTTTAAAAGTTTAAGTAATTAAAAATCATATCTATATTCCAAGTTATATAAGAATATTCGAGAAAGTTTTGGGGAGATCACTTCCGGTTTGTATTTTTAAAAAGATTATTTGTTTTAAGTTTAGTAGGATTACATTGGCTTTAATAGGTAGGAAAAGTCTATATAATCATACTAAATTTTTTAAAAATTATTTTTAAAAATATAGGAAGCGATAAAATTATAGCTACATTTTAAAAAATTAAAGCCGTTTGGGAACCATCGATTACACTCATTTTCATATTTTTGTATTGAACATAAGCCGTTGAAAATGATTTTGAATTATTGTATAAATTTAAATATTTAATAAAACCGCCCTCAACCCCACCTTGAACTGAACTGAAGTGGCCAGGGAGAGTAAAAAGATTAAAGTCATAACATTTATTGTCCATGATAAATACCGACAAGGCGATCCAAGAAAACAAAATGGCGAACAAGGGAATATTTTCTGTTCGATTCAGGCTTTTAAAATTCGTTTGTATCCCTTTTCATTAGAAATGGCTTATTTTTTTATGACTGTTATGCTCAGATTACTAATATCTAACATTATTCTTATTAATTGTTACCAATGTTTTTGTAGAATGTTTTGAACGCAGGTTTCATTATTTTTGTTAGGCCTGTGACTGCTCACTGTGAGTTCTGTGAGTGCTCTAAAAGCTAGAGATCTAGAATCTAGCCATAAGTTTCTAGACCTAGATCTAGATCTAATCTAGATTATCTAGACTAAAATAGATTTATATCGAGAATCTAGTACTAAATCTAGATTCTAGGAGGAGTACTCTAGACGAGAGTCTAGAGAATACTACTAGAGATCTATTCTTTTTTATTCTAGATCTAGATCTAGATCTAGAATCTATTATAATTTAGTTAGTAGGGCACTACATACGCCTAGTCTAATAAATGCTTAGTCTAATTTGTTAGAGCCTACTTGTTAAAATATATTTACTATAGTAGTAGTATTCTATGGTACAGATGACAGTCCTAATACTTACTTTGTTAATATGATTAGGGCCTAGTTAGAGGTAATTACTAATTAGACTTATGATGACTTATGTTAGTCTAATAACTAATAGATTCATATTTAATAGCAGTAGGTCTATAGGCTTAAAATAGTATTGTAAAAAAAATAAAGAATGCTTAATTTTTACAGTTGTGATATTACTTTTAGTTCAGTAGGCCTATCTAGACTGTAGATTTAGATGTAGTAGCTTAGTAGTAGTCTAGTAGGCCTGTGATTGGGTAGGTATTTAGTATTTGTATGTAAGTTAAGCAAAGTTAACTAGGCTTAATAAGGCTACAATTTTAAACTTGTAAAAATTACATGTAGCCTAAATAAAAGGTTACAGACTAGTACATTAAATAATATCCAAAATTTAAGTTTAATCTAGATTAGTAGTCTAACAGTAATTTTAGGCCTCTAATAATAATAGTAAAAATTACTGAATAGAAGAGTAGGCTTATTAGTAAAGAGCTGTCTTATTTTAGTTGTACTTAATTAACTTAATATATGACTTAGTCTACTCTTAGTATTATATAGTGATCTTTAGAATTTAAAATGCAGAATAGTTGATAAAGCCAAAAGGTGTCAATTGTCATAGATGGATTAACTTACTAATCAAATTAATATAGTTATCCTAATATTTATTCTAGTATGTGTATGAATTAATGATAGTTATAGTAGCCTAGTTTGAATATCAATTTTCAACTAATTCCTGAGGTGGCTAAACATAAGTAGTAGATCTTTATTGATACCTTTTTCTTTTTTTTAATGATATATACATGACTTTTGGACTCTTTTGAAGGCCTATTGTATTTTATGACAAACTCCTTACATTAAAATATTAAAAGTAAACTATTAGACCTATATTTTTAATTAATGGTAATGGTTAGATAGCCCATACAATCAAATACATAAATACACATCATTGCTTTATGATCTTTATAAGACAGACAAATATTTTTATTTATAACATTAAGAGTTGAAAGTATGTAAACATAATGAGTTTAATTTTAATATAACAGTTTATGAAATTCATTTGTTTTTTTTTAGATACTGTGGATTATACAACTGCATACAGAGAAGACAAAAGTCAAGATGAAGCTCAATTTAAAAACTGATCCAAGGATACATGTTGGACCCAAGAAAACTTGTTCATATTGAACAATTATTTTTTTAATATTCTGAATTAATATGGTAATTAAAAAAAGAAAATATAAACTTTGTTATGTTTTTTTTTCAGCACTGGTTGTGTGTGCTGGTGTATGCGGAAACTAATTATTGCTACCTTTATTCAATAATTAACTTAAACTGGCGAACTATAAATAGTTTTTAAGAATATGGTGCTGAAGTAGATTTCACCTAGTTTTGTTGCCCTTCCATATTAATAAATTGTACGGTCAGCAAGTTTTACTGTCCATAACCAGTCAGGTACCAGTTAGAGCTGCTTTGAATTTGAATCAGAGACAACCTAAAGGATTAAAATTTCAACTCAAGAACTTTTGCTTTAGCAAATGTGTTCACAAATATGTAGTCCCACTATAAGTCTTACATTTGCATATATCTATCATAGCTGTAAAACATAATGATAAAGGAAGAATCAAGAATATGGGTTTTTCTCAATTCTAGCCATACCACAAATACCAGCATATAAATGTAGACCAAGCTTAGAGAAATATGGCTGATAACTAACCATCAACCACAAATACAACAAACTATAATCGCTGCCTGTTTCCTGGTAATGTGTTGTTATTGGCTGTGCAAGTTTATGAACATGTTGTAATTGTTTATATATTACAAAAGAAAAAGACTTGCTGATCAGATGCATTCCAGATATTTGAGGAAAAGATGTTTTCTATAAGGATAGACAGCTGTAGCAAATGAGGTTAAGGGAAATGTTGAGTTAAGATAAACTATTTAATAATTGTAATGGCAGAGATACCATCAAAACAACAAATGTAATTAGGTTTGTATGACTAATTAATGAATATCCTATAAATTATAGCAAAATGTTGTAGTGGTCTCGGACTTTGAGGTGGTGGGGGAGATTTGGACCTTTGTGTCAAGGGCAGTAGCGTAGCGGGGGGGGGGGGGGGGGACGACGACCTTAGGGGGCGCCAAAATGGGTTGGAAAAATAAATTGAAAAGGTTGAGGGGGGTGCAAATCAAAAGTTTGAGGGGGGGGGGTGCAAATCGAAATCTTGAGGGGGGTGCAAATCTAAAGGTTTGGCGCCGGCTAGGGTCGCTACGCCTCTGGTCAAGCGGGAGGGGGTTCAGAAAGTAAGATGACACTTTTCCATGTTCAACAAACACTCATGGTAAGAAACTGAATTTAAGCCCTTATTTGCATTATTTAAAGTTGTTTTATAAATTGTTATAAAATAATTCATTAATAGGCCTACATTGAATGTTGGAAAAGCCCATAGGTCTAAATATTTTATGAAAATCGCTGCTTTAAAAACAAAATAGCGGGGGGGGGGGGGGGGGTTGGCTTAGGTTTACTTTTTTGGGGAAGGGGGAGGTCTGGCATCGTTGTGGCATCGTTAATAGATGACCCCATAGTCAGAGGTCGAACTAGATTGATTAGGCCTATATTAAATGTTGATATTAATTACGCTTTACTTATTATTACAATGGAATATAGCCTAGTAGTTTATTTATATTAAATAATATAACATCCCCTTGTACCACAACACCCTGACTATACTAATCCAAATAAAAATAAAAATGTTTGGTAAATTACTATTATATTATTAGTAATTTTGTGTTTAAATATGTCTAGCCTTAGTAAAACCGGAAGTGACTTTGTACTTATTTCACAAATGTTATAAAATATTCAATTTTGGTTCAAAAATATGCTTTCTGGCAACACAAAGTGGAACCACTTTTGGAACCACTTTTCCTACCTAATGTCAGTGAAGTCTTGAATAAACAAAATAAATGTGCACCCTTTGTTTTTTCCCTCATCCTTCTTCTACATTCTTAATTGTATATATAAACAATTATGTTATAACACAATTATGTATTACGTGTCAACATGGTGGCCTGTTTTACTTTCTTGATGTGCTTCCAAAACAGTAATTCAACCGCAATCTACCAGTCAACCAGTTGTTAATTTTTTTTTTGAATTTCTCTTCTAGATAGGTTTCTGTAACAAACGTAAGAGCCTCATTTACGTAACGCTGAATGTAACATGAAGTGTACATTGTCATATAGATCTAACCATTATATTTTGCAAGGCTTGATCTAACAAGTTGTAATTTATTCTACTCCTAACTTTAAAATGTCTCGTCTGATTTTTAACGATTTCTACAGTATAATTATTATTCGATATAATTAGTATTATTTCTTTGTTTTCACACAATATCTAAAGATGAATCATCGTTAATTTAAAATCTAGGCCAAGAAGATTCTAACCCGATAAATGGATAAAGCTAATGTTATTGACGTCACGAAAGAAAATATTTGACTCGTAGACCGTTCACGTAGATCTTTGACCTGCAAGAGTATAATTAGCTCTTCAAAACAACTTTATTTTCTTAAAAGGAATGTGACGTTAGAAAGAAAACAATAGAGCGTTAAGATCAATTATAATTGTAGGCTGTTCAATTTTTATTTTTTAAATACTGTCTCCGCTGATTCTATTGACGAACAGGGAGTTGGCTAGACATTGTTTAATGAATGTGTGTTATTCGCGAGGCACGTGTTTGATTTTTGGTCACAAAAAATATTGAAACGTTTGCATCGGCGCGTAAAGTTTACCAAAACCTAAAATATATATTCATACAATTAAAAATGAAATGTACAGTTTTCTGTATTACTTTTTTGGCTTCAAAAACGATCTAATAACTAGCAAAAAGTTAGCTAAAGGTGCGGAGAATACAACTTTATAAACTAAAATCAACTGCAATATTTTAACAATTTTGACATTTTAAAAGACTTTCAATACAGTTAAAAAGAAAAATTAAAATTTACATTTTATTGTTTAAGGTACTGTTAAAATTCAAGTGGAGTAGCACATGAGATAACGCGTTTTTAAAAATTTAAAATGCAACAAAATTATCACAGTTTATTACATTAAGATATAAATAAAAAGAAGATTTAACTTTGTAGAAAAGTTGATATTTTAAATTTGATTTATGGATACGTGTGGATAATATCCACTACTGGTAAATGGTGAGTTAGAAATTAACAGGTAGAAAATTATATTAATAAAACAATATTAATGTTTGTATTAACTACTGTATCAATACAAATCGAAATGTTTTGAAAAATATAAATCGTGATATCAATTACTCTGTAAGTAAAAATTGTAATATTTTGAAAACTAGCCACAGCTCTATAACAAACAATGGAATCAAATAGCACGGAAAGTTTGGATCATGCAGCAATGCAAGACAACTTCTCTTTTGAAGTGACAGTGCTCTGTATGTGTAGGGGTGTTATTTCTTTTCTTGGTCTAATTGGAGATTTCTTGTCCATTTGGACATTTCTGGTCATGGGACCTAAAGATGGAGTAACGCTTTCATTTTTGTTACTCTCTGTCTCAGATTTGTTGTATCTTCTCTGTATGACCGTTTCATCAATTTCTTACTTATTTATAAGTATCGAACTGAGCACCAAATTTAAGACATATTTTCCAGTCGACCCTTACGGAATAAACACGTACATAACCAATTGTGGGAGCGGTTTCTACGCTAGCACAATGCTCACCCTGACATTTCTGTCCATTTGTCGCTGTCTAAGTGTCGCCAAACCTCTGTGGTTTAGACATAAGCTCGGGACAAAAAGAATTTCAGTTCTGTTTTTCTCAATCAGTGCTGCGTTTTGTATATCGACAAGTGTTCCCATCTTAGTTCTGATGGGGATAATACCGCTCTATGATGCCAGGATCAACACCACAAGACCTTCGTTGTGGATTTCACCAGAAAGGAAATGGGTGACGTATATCGTTTGGCCAGTCAGGGGATCCTTGCTTCCACTTATCGTTCAGGTTATTCTAATCATTACTTCTGTGGTAATGAACAGATTCCTAAAATCAGCCTTGGCATTTCGTCATAAACACACTTCATCATCTTTAGCATCTACTCAATCCACTCCATTTAAATTAGACGATCCAGAAGCAAAAGACAAAACAATTTTAAACGAAAACGGCAAGTTAAGTGGCAAGGAACTTCAGATAATTAAACAAATGATTATCCTGTCTGTGGTGTTTACTGTGAGTTGCATCCCAAAGGTGATGTTCAATGCTGCCGTCTTCATCTACCCCGAGTTTTCCATCACTGGCAGGTACGGCAGGCTGTACGAGACAGTGGACGTAATAAGAGAAGCATTTCAAATGCTGTATTCATGTTCTAATGTTTTCATCTACAACACTTATAATTCCAAGTTCAGAGATGTGTTTAGGAGAAAATGGTCATGATGTTTTAGATGACGCATTGCGGGTTTTTAATGCAATTTGCACGTTTGTATTATGTGTTTGACTAATTAACAAGAATATATTTATGTATTTTAATTTGGCATTAAATAATAGTGATGCGAACAAGGAATCTTTTGTTAATAAATTTTAAAAGGGCCCAAAATATTTACGAAAGTTAAGAAGGACAAAATGTATCCTTGAATTACTCGTTTTTTCATTAAATGTGGAAGGAAAAAAAAACATTATATTGCATATACTTACCTTTAGAATATATATAAAAGAAATTAGCTTTATTTCCTAAATGTTTAGTCGCTTATGAGATCTTTTACATATTTTAGCGTCAAATGCTTTTCTTAAAGGAAGTAATATGGTTTTATTTTCTTATTTTCGGTGCATTTAAAAGCTTGTCGCTATAAAGGGTTTTATATTTGTTTTATTTTATACTTTTTAGTGATTCCTAATTTATGAGCTCGACTCGACTAAAAATATTTGCTTTAAAACACCGTCAATATCACAGTCGCGATATCCGAAAGAGGATTATCGACCCCTTGAAAGCAGCCGTACTTGACCATTATTTATAGACGACAGCAAGTTCTTGTTACCTCTCCTTAGTTTCAAATTGTTTAAAAACTTTATTATCTCCCCCTTAATGGCCTTCACTAGATCGAAACGTTTTACCATTGTAAACATTCTCGCGAACCAATACTCACCAGTTTGTTAGGTGATTGTGTCTACCTAGTTATCTCCCCTTCTGTTATTGAATGTAGTAATCTGTCGACTGATTTAATTTTGTTAACTCCCCTTATTTTCGAAACGGTTTAATTAATTTGTAATCACTAATTAAACATCTAATTAAATTACAAAATAGATAGTGTTTTATTGTCATCAAAGTGAAAGATATCTGGAAAGTTTGAATTGCATCGCTGCATTAGAAATGGGTCAAAATTGAGGTTACAAGATTTTTCCACAAACTTACACACAAACAAACAGACCTTTCGAACTAAATAAAAGTATTAAAATCTTGTAAAAAAGCCTTTGCGTTCTTAAAAAAAAAATATCAAAATGGCGGAGAATTTTTTCGGGTTTCTATGATTACTGAAAATTTTTTCAACCCTTTTTTTGGTGTTTAATAATTACTTTTATATGCCATGCATGGTAAAAATATTCAAAAGGATTAACAAGTTATATTGTAAACAAATATAAATAAACTGAGCATATCCCCTTAAGGTCTGCATTAATATTTGCCTGGTTATTTTCTCAGTTTTAACTCTACGGCAAGCTTGAGATCTTGAATGTGACTATTGACGTCACAAAGCAGACATTTAAGATGATGTTTTTTTCTCTGTAATATCTTTTTGATGAATACTAATTCCAGTTCAGGGTCTTATTTTAAAGAAAATTTTCATCTAAAATTTATTAGTGGGCTAAAATATTTTTTTTGAACGCGACCACGTATTCTTGTAACAATATTTAAGAATGTGATATCGCAAAATTAGACAAAAAGGTCGATAATCTTCTGAGGACTTTCAGGAGTAAACTGGTTTATGTAAATATTACTGGCTGTAAACGAAATTGATGCAAAATTAAATAAGTTGACATGAAAAACATTGCGTTCACAAAGTCACTGATTTGATAATAAAGAAAGGCGTACTTAATCAAGGATGGGTTGAAATCAATTTTAATAGCAAACGAGAGCGAATATTTAATGCATGCATACATTTTTGAAAATGTAATTATTTTATAATGTATCTTACCACTGTTAAATATTTAAAACTTTTCAAAAATTCAAAAGAAAGTAGTCGTGTTGATTAATCAGTATTTGACTGTTGTAAATACACTTATAATTACGACAAAATTGAAGATTAAACCAATATGCGTTTTTTACATTATAAAATTTAACATTCAAAATAAAAATACAACTACAACATTTTAGTGTGTCTCTGTGCGATTTAGAGTTTGTTATAAAATTAAAAAAAATAAAATAGAAATAAAACCATTCAATAAGTAGTGTTAAATACTATATCCGATTATAAAATGAAATAAGGTATAAACTTAGATTTTGAATGTTTATATGAAACAGAATTAATTTGGTTATAATATTAATTGCTAAATGAAATATTGTTTATATAGTTAAGCAATTTTTTTAGCTAAGTAATCGCAAGAAAAGAGTACAATATAAATTCAAAGAAAGGCAGTTCTAGTTGTATAACCAACAATGGAAACAAATGTCAGCGAAAATGTATACAACGATTCGATGCAAAACAACTTCACGTTTGAAGTGACAGTACTTTGTATCTCTCGGGGTGTTATTTCTTTTCTTGGTCTTATTGGAAACTCCTTGACTATTCGGACATTTCTGGCCATGGGACCTAATGATGGAGTAACGCTTTCATTTTTGTTACTCTCTGTCTCAGATTTGTTGTATCTTTTCTGTATGACAATTTCATCAATCTCTTACTTATTTATAACCATCGAATTGATGACCTCATTTAAGATATATTTTCCAGTCGACCCTTACGGTATAAACACGTACATTACCAACTGCGGGAGCGGTTTCTACGCCAACACAATGCTCACCCTAACATTTCTGTCCATTTGTCGCTGTCTAAGTGTCGCCAAACCTTTGTGGTTTAGACATAAGCTCGGGACAAAAAAGGTCTCTGTTTTATTTCTCTCAATCAGTGCAGCATTTTGTATAGCAACAAGTGTTCCCATCTTAGCTCTGATGGGGATAATACCGCTCTATGATGCCAGGATCAACACCACAAGACCTTCGTTGTGGATTTCACCAGAAAGGAAGTGGGTGACGTATATCGTCTGGCCAGTTAGAGGATCCTTGCTTCCACTTATTGTTCAGGTTATTCTAATCATTACTTCTGTGGTAATGACTACATTCCTTAAAAAAGCCTTGCAATTTCGTCAGAAACACAAGAAAATCAATAACCAAGAAACCGACGACAAAACAATGACAAACGAGAAGAACAAGTTAAGTGGCAAGGAACTTCAGATCATGAAACAAATGATTATCCTGTCTGTGCTGTTTATCGTCAGCTGTACACCAAAGATGATGTTCAACGCTGCTGTGGCTATATACCCCGAGTTCTCGATCAATGGAAGGTATGGAAGACTGTACGAGACAGTCAAAGCAATACGAGATACTTTTCAAATGCTGTATTCGTGTTCCAATGTTTTCATCTACTACACTTACAATTCCAAGTTCAGAAAAGTGTTTAAAAGAAAATGGGCGAGAATTTTTTAGGTTGTGTTTATGTCCATTATGTGGTTCTAACAACATTGATGTTTAGTTATGTGACATCTACACCCAACCATTTTGAACAATGTCGTTTTTGAAAACTATTTATTTAAGGAAAAAATCAAGTGAATAAAAAGCATTGACGAACTTACAATTTATTTAAACTGTTTAAAGAATAAAACAAATTTTACTACAACCACGTGCAGTTAGAAAGTATGACCATGTTATATATATATATATATATATATATATATATATATATATATATATATATATATATATATAATATGTTCATAATCAATATAAACATCATAAACGTAGATAGAGACGGTTGCTGGTGAGATATATTTTTTGCCATTGTTTGCTTCCATTTTCGTAATTTTAATGTGTGCAGTTCAAATTTATTTTACAACATTTAAAAAAAAACCACATTTTTTTGTGCCAATCGTTTCTGTCCTCCAAAAATTATTTTTTTTAAATTTCACACTGTGGTGAAACACAATTATGCAGTTAGTAATTTATTTAAAAATAACTAAATTGTTCTACGGAGCGAACCTAAATGATTGTAAAGACGTAGCACTTATCATAGAAAACGTAAGGTCTGGCGATAATTTTAAGAAAATTGTTGCAATCTCTTACCTTATTCAAAATACATCGACCATAACAACTATATATTTTGATGAAGATTGTATACAAACAGTGAATTGACGATAATTTAAAGATCAATTCACTCTAAAAATTATGTTCCTTAAATAATATAGAGTTTAATAGCAATACCTAAATTAGTAATCTCCTCTTAAACAATTTTTAATATATCTTTGTAAAAGTGTACAAATGTAATGTAAAATATACAAATAAATAAACAAAAACGATATACATATATATATATATATATATATATGAATATATATATATATATATATATATATATATATATATATATATATATATATATATATATTATTACAGTTATATAATATTCATCATAGATAATTCCTTACCTTAAAAATCGAAGCTAAGCTATGCATACAATACTTTTACTGTAATTGAAAACAATTTTTGTCAACTAAAATTAATTTACTTAAAGCAAAATGTATGAAATTTTGAATTATATTTGTAGTATACGAATATATTAGTGCTTGAATTTAGAACTTGGAATGCGTCTCTTAAATATTCAAATACAACTATCGTTAAACCATTAGTTTTGCCTAAAGAAAAATCAGGTAGGAAAAATTTTGTCGAGTTGAAAATGATTTTTGGCAAGTTGCAGGCGATAAAAATCGTGGTAACGAGGAACGTCTGCTGAATAGATCGTAGCTCCTTACTGACTTGTTTGGTCTTCTCTAAAGTCTTGTCATCGTTCTGGTCTTGTGGGTTTGATAAAGGCTTTGACTGGAGCGCATGGTTGCTACGAAACTGAAGAGAATTCCTTAGATGATGGGCCATGATGCTAGCGGCAATAGTCATAACCACTTGCATTATTAAAGGCAAGAATACTCCAAGAAAAGGATGGAAAACTGTTACTATCTGTGTTGTAAAAGAAACATAATGTAATGTAGGTCTTGTCGCGTTCATTCGTCCATCAAACGTCTGCACCATTTCTCGAATAATATACAACGGAATACGCGTTAGAATTGAAAAAGAGACAATAACAGCTACGACGATTTTTGTGGTTTTTGTTGTGAAATAATTTCTAAAATACATTGGACAAGCCACACACAAACACCTAACAACAGCCATGTACGTGACTATTAGTAGTGTTATAATATACACCATGGCGCCCGCGTTACCGATGTATGTATTTATACTGTAAGGATCTATTGGGAAATAAATTCTGAAATATGAAATTTCTTCAATCAAATATAAAATATGTGCCACAGTACCAGCTTTTA
Source organism: Physella acuta (assembly GCF_028476545.2). NCBI lineage: Eukaryota > Metazoa > Mollusca > Gastropoda > Physidae > Physella > Physella acuta. The sequence goes on from NW_026731638.1 coordinate 304,609, forward strand.
CAAAAACCAAGTAACAGAAATTGAAAACGGAAAGCAACAAAAAAGAAACGGTAACGCCGTCGTTAGCGCCCATTTTTACGAATGTTCGAATCGAAATGAAGTTGCCTATAGCTCCGAACAAAGACATCAAGCCATTAGTCAGGGAGAGGGTGCCGATAAAATATAAGAGAGCTACTTCATCTGGAGATCTGTAATCTCCCATTTTCCCCTGTTGTTTGCGGATATAGTGTAGAAGTTTAAAAGTACAAAAGTGATGTTTTAATAGAGTTACCAATTTATATAGAATTATAAAGATCTAATTTGTTGTCTGTTTCTGTATTTTTCTTTCAAATGCCAGCTATTAAAAAATTATATTGTTGATATTTTTAAACTTAAAAAATACTTAATAAGTAAATAGGCATTATTTAAATTCTAATGTTTATTGTATGTTTTTAAATCATATAACATTATGGATAGAAACTTGTCATGAATAAATGAGCTCAAAAAAGATATAATCAATACACGTGCAAATTATAAATTATTCTCTTTTCAAACACAAATATTACATTCGAATTCGTGTAAATGCAATAACTAAATTGAAAACATGATTACTTGTAAATGACTGATTAGTACACATAGTAGTGTTTGAATGAGAAGCCGAGCGTTTAAAATAAACATCCGACGGTCTAATAATCTGCCAACAATTTACCATTAGGCTGACACTAACAGCTCACGATTATCCATTACAATAGACCCAAGCTTAAAATTGTTACTAACAAGAGTAATCGTCGTTACTCTTTGTTTAAATTTATTGCGTTGTTCTCTGTCTAAATAAACACATGAGTAAGACTACTATATAAGTCGGTTTTGTAAACTATATATATATTACAAGACATTGTATATATATATATATATATATATATATATTAGCCGTCCAGGCCAGGCCCTGCACTGGTCTCTGTGAAAAACATCTGTTACTCTAAAGGACTATGACTTGTGTATTTAGTAAACGCAAACATAAACACAAACTTAAATTCAAACATAAACCGAAAGTGCTCACTGTCTAGCCCAGGGCGCCAAATCCCCAGAGGGTTCGAACTGAAATTTTTTTCGAATATTTACAACCATAAGCTTTACCGACTCGACCAGGCCGACCCCTAACACTACGGCGATAATGTATATTTTTTTGCTCTATGATTTTGTAATCATGGATCCGCTGTCCGCGGTCACATATATATAGAATTCAACTTCATATATTAGATATACTAGCTGCAACCCAGTGCTTCGGCAAGGTGAATCTTTTTTAAATGTATTAACTTAGGAGCCGAACAAAACCAAACACAGACATCGTAAATTATTGTCACGAAACCTCAAATCCCTCTCTCTTTGGCATGTGACCTACCGTGATCAGCATTATAAACTAGATCAGTAGCTTGCAATCTCTAAACGACAATTATCTGCACTTTCTGCGCATAAAAACATAAAGGATTGAAAAAAACCGGTTTAAATTATAGGGATAGCTGATCGAAAAATCGTTAGTATTTATTAAATAATTTCTCCACTTTAATTCATAAACAGAGTATTCTTTTAAATACATTTTCATGACAAATCTAATGTCTCATTCGTTTAACAATTACATATTCCCGCATTGTCATCGAATTCAAGTGTATCTGGAAACCGCTGGAAATTGAGCCAAAAGATTTGCTACTCATCCACACACAACAAAACAAACAAGCTTATAATAAATATAGAGATTAACTTAAATGTTTAAAATAAATTATAAGGTTACATTTTATTATTTACTAGAAACTAATATTACAACCCCAACGTGAATATATGTCTGCACTTAAAAAATATTTGATTATACATATATCATTTGATTATATTATAAAACGAAACAATTAGTAATAATAAAACATTATGTATTGACATGTATAAACTAAGAACAACAAATGAGTGGTTCTATCTGAACATAATCTGTTGAAATTTTCAATGTTTAAATGTCCTGTGTTATCTAAATTTAACAAACTGTGGGGAAAAATCAGACAAAGAGGCAAAAATGACAAATTGTTCAAGATAAATACTCTCATCCATATTATAGAAAAAATAGCTTATTACAAAGGATGTCAAGAACAAATATATATATATATATTACATACTTCAATATCACAGTCACATCAGTGGAATTGTGTCACGTTTGTCATCCCCGGCTATGTCGTTTAGTTTCTGTACTTTACTTATTATTGATATGAGTTGGGCCAGAATAGACATCTACATTTCTTGTTTTATCAAATTTTTAATCCAATTAATTAGTTTTCAGTTTTGTTATATAGTTTTAGATAAAGATTTATTTAGCCCTATATGGCATAGCGTTGCAGTTTTGCTACAATACTTTATGACTTGGGACAAAGTAGTTACCGGGGGTTATTTTTTTGTCACGCTTTACACCCACTTTACTGTCAGTTTTTTTTCTCCGAAAAAATGGCTGGTGATAAATATTCTGTCAAGTTACTAGTATCTTCAGTTGTGTCATATAAATTGAGATAATCGTTAATTTCATGAGGTTGGACAGAATCGTTATCGGTGTTTGTTTTTTTGTCAAGTGTTTTATCTAAGTTATAGCCAAGAGTTGTCTCCAAGATGACTGGTACTAAGTATTCTGTCAAATTAGCAATAGTTCCAGGTTCATTTTGTAGTGATTCAGTTTCATAATGCTGGACACAATTGAATTTAGAGCTTTTGTCATGAAAGTTATTGGCAAGTTTTCTCTCCGAAGAAGAAGCTGGTTCTAAGTATTCTGTTAAATTAGAAGTATCAAGCTGTATTTTCGGTGCATTTTGTGGTTTTTCATCAAACATAATTTCAAGATTTTCAGTGGAGGCAATTCCTAGTTGTACATCCGAGATAATGTCAAGATTTCCACCATCTATGTTGGTGTCAAGTTTTCTATTTGAATTTGTATCAATATTCCCATCCAAGGTAGTCTCTTGTTGTCCAACCCTGTTCATGTTACGTTGCCTCTCAATATTAAGTTGAATATTTGTGTTACTCTCACATTCCGAATATTCGGACACGTTGACAGCAGTCGTTGGATTCTCTTCATGTTCGTTTGTGTTGTGGTGTTTCCTTTCACTAAAAGCATTTTTTTTAATCTCATCAAGGTCCTTAATTGTACAGTAGTAGTTTTCTTCTTCCATATTGTATAAATCATACACAGATGTCTGATTCGAAGCACCAGTCTGAATGCAATCTCCTGAATGATGTCTAACTACTGTATAGCCGACATCTTCATTGTTAGGGGCAAGATATCCATCACTGTCCATTGGTTGAGAGGTTATCCTTTCATTGTTTGGTGTAGTAGATATTTTTTCACTTCTTTTTATTAGTTCTTGTTTTAGATACGCTGAAATAAATAGAAGTGATAAAAAATTGTTAATTGTAACCGAATTAATGGGTTTAATATACATTAATACAATAATTAATATTCCCCATGTCGTATACATATAGAAATTACATTTGATCTATCTAACTATTCAATAGATTTTTTATATACATCTTGCTATTATCATTATCAGTTGATGGAGGTTTCATGTAAAAAAAAAAACCCATTGAAAACACGAACGAAACTTATTATCCACAGCGTAAATTGAACTGCAAATACGTCGTCTATACTATAACTGAATAATTATTTTACATTAATTATTTTAAATAATGTTAGCGAAATTGAATACACAAGTTGCGATATTGAATGCACGAGTATATAGGCTACAATTATTACAGAAATGAATAATAAACGTCGTCAATTTTTTCAAATGAAAACATGAAAATTATTTCGCAAGGAATAGAAAAAAACAAAAAAACAAGTCGTGTTTGCTCAGCTGTGTTTATATTAAAACGGTTTAAAACTACCAACCTTTTCTAAAGCAAACACCTAGTGCAACAGCACATACAATAACAACTGCAACTATAGGAAGCACATAATACAAAAAGCTGTAATCATTCTGACTATTCACTTCCTTTTTATCTGGTACCACATTTGATGTTGATTCTGTAAATGTTTAATCAGTAAAACATAAATGCAATAATGTAGTTAAGATGATACAAATGAAAACATGAAAACAAGTGTACTTTTCAGAAATTTGAAACTCAGAAAATCTTATTCAACTCGCCAAATAAACTGAGTGACGTTACGTTTAATAGACCAAACAAGGAAATGCCACACTCAAAATGTATACAGCATGGGTTCCCAAACTGTGGGCTTTCTGTGTGTGTGGGGGGGGGAGGTCGTGAACTGGTAGACTAAACCCTACCATTGTTTATTTCTGTGATTTTTTTGTATGTATATTATTAATTGCAAATACATTCGTTTTTAAAGCTGTGCTTTTCTTATACAAATAAAATTTAAGAGAAGCCATTGCATTCTAATTTACTTAGTACAAAACTATTTAAAGGAGCTACATGGGCACCCCTATTTGACTATTTAATGAAGGGCAAGAAGTCATGGGATTAGTGAACGTTTGCCTATCTTTCAAACTACAACTCATGTTGATTTTAAAAGTATTTTTCTACGAACCGGTGTGCGTTAGTCACTATAGAACAATCCCTGCAATATAAATTATGTTTGCTTTTCAAACCCGCTATCAAGGTGCACGAAAAATTTTTTTCTGAAACAATTCATTGTTTTTTGTTCGAAATTGGGCTCCCTAAACGGATTGGGCCCCCCGTGTATAGAAAATCACATTTAGTTTAATTAGTGCAGTTTGCTATACATAATAATTGTAAAATGCTACACTAATTACTATTGCAGATGTGAGGATCATACCGCTATGAAAAATAATAGTACTTATATACTTATTTAAATGAATAATTATTAAAACTACAGTTTTAGTTTTAGTAATTACAAATATGTACGTTCTGATAATACGTATATTTTAAAAATTATTTATAGAAAATGTGTCTCAGGCTTTCTAATTGATAGTATGGTAGATTAAGATTTAACAATTCATTCAAATTTGAAAACATTTCAACGCAACGTATATGCATTATATTTTGCTCTAATCTATTAAGGGCCTAAGGCAATACGGAAACATTTACTAAAACTTGTTTAGACAACTATTTCGTTTAAATAAGTAATTTGTAAAGAGAACGAAACAATAAAAGCAACATAGATACCTCAAGTGGTGTAAAACATTTAATTAGTACTAGACTAACCGTTATCTTTGGATAACTGTGGGTCTCGGAGGTCATCCATAAATAACATAACACCTGTCACTTATCGTCACAAAAAAAACAGACCCCACATTCAACAAGATGTTACGCCTCAGACGTTTATATCTTTTAAAAACACCGCGTGGTGACTGTTACACCATCTTCTTAGCTATTGAGCACTTCCTATTCAATGCAGATTTAGTTATATCATTTACTTACAGTCTGCAAAGTAAGAAACTTCTGTTATGCGAACAGTTCCTATAATTTCATATAAACTTATATCCCAAATTAGCTAATTCCATAGATAAACAAAGATTTATATAAAATAAGTATGGCCTGAAATAGTTTAGTATAGAAACTCATTATTGACAATTTATTGGCAGCGATTCTAAATCTAGATAGAGCTAGATCTAATCTAGATGAAGAATCTACGTTTGGCTTAAGTCACAGTGTTCAGTGGCGTAGCGAGGTCGGGTGTCACCCGGTGCGGCACTTAATGGTGTCACCCCCCAGAGGCGTAGCGACCCTTCCCGGGGACAAACTTTCAAATTTTCGATTTGCACCCCCCCCCCGTCAAACATTCGATTTGCACCCCCACTCAAACTTTCGATTTGCACCCCCTCCCCCTCAAGTTTTTCTCTATATATTTTGCTATTTTTCGCCTTGGTGTCACCCCCCTAAATGGTGTCACCCGGTGCGGTCCGCACCCCCCGCCCCCCCCCCCCCCCTCGCTACGCCCCTGACAGTGTTTTCCGTAGCTCTAGATCTAGATTTCTAGATCTAGAGCCTACATAGATAAATCCCATGTATTCTCGAAATGGATGATCATTAAAGCTTTAAAGCAAAGATTTATATCAAATATTTAAGGACTAACATAATTTAATAAAGAAACTCAATAATTTATTGTGGTTTTTTAAAATTGATTTTACTTTTAACTAATTAATTTTGGTTTGACCTAGATTCTAGATTTTAGATCTAGGATTGACTTTCCCTTCGTCCAGCAGCTTATCTCTAGATCTAGAGAAATTTATTACATACTCAAATTAGAACTGTTCAAAACTGATAATAGTGTTGGAACCTAATAAAAATTGCAAACGGACGTATCGTTAAAGCTTTAGCCGACAGAAAATTAGCTTTATAATGCGTTAAACTTTTGAATAGGCAACACAATCTTCGATGGAAGCAGGGGCGGAACTACAGTGCCGCCAGTCCCCGCAGTGCGGGGTAATGCACGCACACACAATACATGCTGAAAATTCTTTGAATTGAAAAAAAAGGCCTTTTTATTTTCAAAACCTGATCAGGCCAGAAATGAGTATCCAATAATTGCATTCTGTGTTTGAATATTTATTTTTGCGAGGTTGCCTTTTTTTCTAGTTCCGCCACTAGATGGAAGCCGCTCTTATTGTTATAAAAAGTAAATAAATCATGTGACGTCACTAAAAGTAAAGTCATTGTTCTGAACTTTTATTAATAAAGTGGTCTATCTACTAATGAATTTATCAATACATTAATTAACTACTTTAAATAAATGTGTAATTAACAGTTTGGTCAAAAGGAACATTATTCTTTACCTAAATACTTATTTTACAGCTCTACACTTAGTGCAGATTTTCTCATGTATCCAAACAAACAAAAATTCAAGAAAAAAATTTAAAAAAAAAAACAACATATACAAACATTTAAAAATTGTGTTGACCGTAAACAAACATGAGTATGAATGATGTATTTTTTATAAGCAAAAGGAAAAATAAAAATAAATGTAAATAACAACAAAATGTAAAAAAATTGAAGTGACTATAAGTTAAACGGCCACTCGTGACATTAACCGCTATTACTAAAGGGTCAGCCAAAATTGACTATGAAAAAAAAAAGATCTCCTTTTATAAAGTAAGTGCACGTTGCTAGAGATGGTATGAAAAAAAGGCTCTAAGCAGGAGATCGATCATAAGCACATTTTTTTTTTAAATTAGGATATTATCCGGTGATTGTTGAATGCATTTCGTCAAGGATATTTCTTGTTATATTTCAATTTTATTTTGTTAATATTTGACTTCGTGACCCGCAGCTTTTCTTTTGCATGATCCAGTCAATTACTAAGAGGCATTTGATTAACGAGAGCATGCATCAAAATCTCACACCAAACTTCACTATAAAGGTCTTTGCTAATTCTCTTTTGTGACGAATAGATCGAGTACACAATGCTCGTCTCTATTACACTATGACGTGTTTAGTATACACAGCCTATTCCCCACCCTTTCCTTTAACGTTTCTACCAAAAACCATGGATTAGTTTCGCATAGTAAAATCATCCCGAACCAATTCATTGTTCTACTTACTGTTACTAATGACATGTATTGTTATTGACGATTGTTTCATGATGTTGTAGTAGCTGTCCATCTGATGGACGACGTAGCACGTAAGTACGTAGGGGTCCTGGGCTGGCAGCGCAGCCGTGTAGACGCTCGTGACTTTGTAAACGTAGTTGTTGTTGTTTTTAACGATGATATTCGTAATTTTACTCACTCCCTGGGTCAGGCTGAGTCCATCACCATTACTGGTGCAAAGAAAAGACACAATATTAAAATTTGGTTCAGCTCAAATAAGGCTAGTAGGCTACACATACACCTACCCACCCACCCACAAACCCATCAATTAATCCGTCCAACCACCCATCACCCCGACCGTCCCTTACGCCATTTTACCAGGAGTTATTATTTTTTTCACTACTTAATTACAACATATTTGAGACAATGTATCTCTAGAAGTGTTAATTAAATTATGTGTTTGTACTAGATGTAAACTAATGTGAATAAACTCATTCTTAAAGCAGATGTAACAAATTCTTGAATTGTTATTGAAGCATGGTGTTCGCAATGGCTTTGAAAAAAAGTTAAAAATTGCAACGTAAATGTTTGAGAGGGGAAACTATGACGTCCAAAATTTTGCGCATCGAAAAACTTAATAATAAATACCATATAGATAATGAGGTGTATATTTACAAGCTATCATATTACATTTCTTAGAATATATTTTTACTCAACTATTTATATCGCTACAAAGTAAGCCGTGGGTCGGTTTATTATGTAACTAGCGTATTCGTCCCCGCGCATTGCCGCGGGAATAGAAGGAAGTCTGTCGAAAGTCTGTCGAAGTCTGTTTAGAACGAACGTATTCGCCAAAGAGCTCACGGGAAAGACCAGAGCGCCATATCGCACCCTGCCGAGGGACGCCGAGAAAAATTGAATCCCCCTCCCCTCACCCCCACCCATGAAACCTTATCGGGAATATTCATCAACTACTAAAAATTTTACACCTTGAGTGTTCTAATTAACTCCCCACAGTTTGATGGCGATCGGATGAACGGCGTGAAACCGCAATCGACTTTTATTTTTATGTACCCTATATAGAGAAAAAAAAAAATCGCACCCTCCAGTTGTGCCGACCCTGCGAATTTGAATTTTTTCCCCACAGAAACCACCCCAGGAGTATTCTCAAAAACTTCCCAAAGTTTCATGGCGATCAGATGAAAGGTACAGTAATGCATAAAAGACAAACAGACAGACAGACAGACATACATACATTGCTTTATATATATATATATATATATATATATATATATATATATATATATATATATATATATATATATATATATATATATATATATATATATATATATATATATATATATATATATAAACACATTAGCGTACCCGTCCCCCCGCGTTGCCGCTGGGATAGAAGAAGGGTTTCATCCATACGTTACCAATCCTATATTCTTAGACGCGTAACCTTGTTTTCTAAAAGTGAGTTATTTAAATGTAAACAATGCCTGCGCTTGGATCATAAATACCGGGACACGGGTTTACCTACACTACCGCGTGAAAACCTTATGTGTACATTAATCACGCACCGAAATAATCAGGTAGAACACACTCCGGTGACCACCCATGTGTCAGGGACGTAGAGGGGCGCTCTCAGGAGCACCCCCCCCCCTTGATTACACTACCGCATAGTCGCCACGTACGGCCCCTGGCTCCATAAAAACTAACAGGCGCCATTGTGCCAAATAGCATCCTGTTAACAATGATGCAGATTGCGTCAATCGCAAAAGTGACACAAATGAAAAGGGTTATTTTCTTTAGCACGTAAAAAAGTATTTGACGTGTTTTAAACATCAGTGTGACTGATGCAATATGGTAGCGTTACTAATAGTCTATTATTAGATGCTCGATCTCAATTTCTAATTGATTGTCTAAAAATAGATGCTAATCGCATCATTCACAAAGTGACGAAACTGTTTTGATTTTTTACGGACAAACATAAACACCCCTGTTAATAATCTAACCTTGGTTAGTTTTTCTGATTATTACAATAAAAAGTATTACATGGCCCTCAGCGGCCCATGTGAGCCTTTGGGGGCCGAAACTGACATTTTTGTTTGCAGCCAGATCGCGCCCTACCAGGGCGCCGGCGGACTCGCCTGATTCAATTTAGTGAGCGTTTGTAACGCCACATCCTATCCTTTGTCTATCACACGGTTTAGACCCAAAGTAGTCGCCATAGCACTCACGGTAAAGAACAGGGCGCCAAATCGCATCCTGCCGGGGGCCGCCCATGCAAAATTAAATCCCCCCTCCCACTACCACCCACCCAGCCCCACCCCTCTCATACCCCTGAAATCTTATCGGGAGTATTCATCAACTCCCTAAAGTTTTATGGCACCCGGATAAACTGTGTCGAACCGCAATCGTGTTTTATTTGTATATACCGTACATATAGAAAAATCGCACACTTCCGCGTCGCCGCCCTTGCGAAATTAAAAAAAAATTTTTTTTGCAGAATCCTTCCAGGTAGTGTTCTTATCATCTCCCTAAAGTCTCATGGCTATCGGAAATAATGGTGTCAAACCAAAATCGACTTTTATTTTTATATACCGTATATAGAGAAAAACAAATCGCGCCCTGCCGGGGCACCAACCCTGCGAATTTGAATTTTTTTCCGCAGAAACCTCCCCAGGAATATTCTTAACAACTTCCCAAAGTTCGACGGCGATGTGATAAGAGGTGTGGTAATGCATAAAAGACACACAGATAGACAGACAGACACACACACACGCATACATTGCTTTTATATATATAGATAGATAGATCTGTATAGATGAAAACATGTTGTTATGTACTTATTTTTATCAACGAATCAAAATACACTGCATACATATTTATATAGTCTATTCAAATCTAACTGATTAAAGTATAATTTATTATCATTTGAATTCAATATTGCTGCAAACAGGCTTACCTCCAATAAACAGTCGGTGGGATGTAACTGCCACCATCTACAACACACGTCCAGCTGTCCGTAACTCCAGCTCTGACCGTAAGGTTACCGGTGATGTTTGGAGTATACGGCGCCACTGTTTACAAAATATACAGAAACGTTATGGTCGTTTGAAGATATCTGTAAACACGGATAGTCTGTACTGCTATTTTATACTTATCAATGTGTGCACACACACGCACACACACGAATACACATACAATTACTCACTGACCCACTGACTCACTGACACCCTGACTCACTGACTCAATGACACAATCACTCAATAACTCACTGATTTAAAAACTCACTGACTCGTTGACTTACTCTTTAACTGACTAGCTGACTCACTGATTTACTGATTCACTGAAGTACTCAATAACTAACTGACTGACTCACGTACTGACCGATCGACCGACCTACTGACGGACTGACTGACCGTCTGACTGACCGTCTGACTGACTGACTGACTTACAATCAATAATGAGCTGTAAAGTCTAGACTACTTACAAATGACGCTAACTGTGGTCGAGCGTGTCTTTGTACTAAAGCCGTCACTTGCCGTACAAGAAATAGGAACATCATTGTCAGATCCTCCAGGAACAAAGGTTAACTCACTCCGATATGTCTAGAACATTTAAAATAATTGTTAATATAAGCCTTCATGTTTAGGGATATCAGAGGCTAAGGTGAATTTATTTTACATTGGAATGAAGGATTCGCGTAATGGAAAATACATCAGGTGTTTAAACTGTTGTTAATTAACATACATTTAATCGACCATTGTTTTAATGCTGTTATTGATAAGCATATAAATGCAATTTAAAAAACAACCAAACATAGAACGCACTTTTCTTCCAAAATATTAAATAGTTAAAGCTTTGGTCGATTTGTTTAACTCTTTATAACCAACAATGATTGTACTTTTAAATTTAAAGATTGTTTTTTAAATATTTTTTTTCCTGTATTTGCATGCTTGTTTCCAGATCTATATATTTTAAGGAAGCCGGACGTTTTCCCGAAAGAAGTTTGCCCGAAGGCCGATTTTCCGAATCGACAACTACCGGACTGTCTTTGGGAATTAGTCGTAGACCCATTTTGTACACTTTCAAATTTCACTTCGACCAAATAAAAATTAACATCATTTTTAATAATTTGTATTGGTCACGGTGTATATCTGGATAATGTATCACCTTGGGGGGGGGGGTTCAGTGGCGAATTAAAATGTGAACAGTAGGCTATTGCAACAACGATCTTAGTACACTATTTTACAAACAAAAATACGAATAATAATAGTACGTACCTTCGTTGCACTGTCAAATGGGTAGTTTTGGATAGCTGAACCGTTGGGAAGACCGTTAACTCTGCTCCAGACTAGAGGGTAATTTGGTGCCGAAAGCTGAGCAGACGATAATGTACATGTAATGGTGGCATTCTTTCCTTCCTCAAGCAGTGCATACGGTGAAGACACTATCGGATCGGACACACCTATAAGAAGCAGACGATATAATGCATGATATTCTGTTGTGAGAGTAAAGGTGCATATTTTTATGTCAATATGCGTGTGCATGTAAAAAGTTTAGTTTTCAACTATAAGTTTCATGCTGCAGGTGAAATATAGCTGAGCTGTTACATTCACTTCAGCACATGAAAGTAAAGCGTGGTTAGCACTCCTATTAGACTATTTAAAGACGGGCAATAAGCCATGGAAGTAATGTGAACGTTTGCCTATTTTTTAAATTACAGCTCATGTAGATTTAAAAAAATACTTTTCTACGCAAAAGTGTGTGTTAGTTACTGTAAAACAATCACTGCTATAGAAGATATGTTTATTTTTATAAACCATTATCTACGTGAACGGAAAACATTATTTCTGACCAAAAAAAAAATTCATTTTTTTTGTCGAAATTCGTCCCCCTAAACTGCATGGGTCCTCTCACGTTGAGGGGTCTCGCGGCATTGTATGTGCATCTGACTACAAAGAGGTTACATACTTGTCACTATATGTGACAAAATATTTTTGAAACATTTACAATATAATATGTAGCCCTCTAAAATCTAGTGTTAGCGTCAGATTCATATTGTGAAGGTACATTTTCGTCCCATCATTTATTTCGGTCAAAATATTAAGTTACAGCATCGAATTGCTGTCAAGTTGAGGTTTGTAAGGGGCAAGGCGATCCGAAACGTTAAACAGGAAATTTAAACATGACTTTGGTTTTTATTTTTGCATGGGGCAATTGATTACCAGTTGGAGCTGAAGAAAAAAAAATAGAGTTAATAGCACAGGGGTTGAACTACAGTGCCGCCAGACCCCACATTGCTGGAGGGGGGGGGGGGGCAGGTAGTTTAGGGGCCCACAGCCGACCATAATTCATTTTTTATAGTTCAGAAAAATATTTTTTTTGCATTTTTTACTTGATTGTTGTTTTTTTTTGTAAAAAGAATACTGTAGCTGCGGTTTGATTATCTTTGTTCTATAGACACCATCCCGAGTCCTCTTTTTCATACAATCAAACACACTCTGTTGTCGGCAAAACTGTTTTGAAAATAAATCATTGTCCATCGCGCGAGAGGCCGCTATATAATTAAGACAACTTTTGATTCTTTATAGCATTGATTAGGGGCCAAAATCCATTGTGATTTTATAATGTAAAATGATAGAAATATAACGGGTTTGATCTCCCCTAAACTTTCTCGAATATTCTTATATAACACTATGGGGGATGGCAACTCGGGATATAGACAATATTTTTAATCCATTTTAATTACTTAAACATTTTATAATAGAATAGAATCTCGTAGAAAAAATAATTGCACATCAAGTGAACGCCAAACAAAACGTGCATAATAGTGTGGGATATTATTACAATTTTGTAATATCAAACTACGTTAAACTGAAATAAAAATACATATGCCCTACGTAGCTAAGTTTCTGTTAAAATTGACATTTTATTTTGAATTTAACGTTATTATTATTTTTAGTTTGAAAAAAATTAAAATATTATTATTTTATATTAGTCTAAAATAATAAATGTTATTATTTAAATAATTAACTACTTCAACAAATCCATCAAGTAAACGAATTGATCCAATTAATACATTTCTAATGTGCATTTAACTGTAACAACTAACAATGTGCTGAAAACTAATTACATTGCATTGATTTATTTTCTAAGTAATAATTGAGTATTTTATATGTTTTTTAATAATAAGTCTCTACATAAGTATGCCAGCATTATGTGCGAAGAAACTGTCTTGCAAAAGTGCTAACTTCATAGAGATAATCACAAAGTGACACGAACTCCCGACCACCACTTTCTCATTATATTATTAATATATGTTCTCATAATACTTACATTTATGAAAATATTTACAGAAAACATTTGACTATGTTTTTCCGATTGATAGTATGTTAGATTAAGATATAAACATTATTTCCTAATTTGAAACTTTTCATCGCAAATAAGTGCATTTAATTGAGTTATAATAAAAACACCAGAAGAAATTTTGCTCTAATCTATTTAGGGCCTTAAATAATTCGGTAAAATTTACCCAAACCTTTTTTGGAAACTATTTCGTATAATTAAGTTATTAGAAAAGCTTACGAAATAGTAAAATCGTCATAGATACTTCAAATGCTGTAAAACAGTTTAATAGTATGCATAGCGTAACTAATAAGTTAAACGTTAAACTTATTAGGCCCATATGTAGTTAAAATGAAACTGCAAATGGCTCTACTAAAACCTAGCTAGTATGAATTGTGTATTATTCAGTTTCTTATAATCAAACAAAATATATATATAAATAAATAAAGGAACAAAATGACAAAAGGTGAAATGACTATCAGTAAAACGGCCTCACGTGACATTAACCGCTGTTACTAAAGGGTCAGATAAAATGACAATCAGATAACATTTGATCTGCTTTTATAAAAGTAAATGCTCTTTGTTAAGAGACGGTCGGAAGAAGAGACTGTAAGCAGGAGAACGATCATAATCACATTTGATTTAATTTTTAAAAATATCCTGTTACCTATCAATGCAGTTCTTTCAGGTTATTTCTCGTTGTAATATTTTGACTGTAATTTGTTAGTATTTCATTATGTGACCCGTAGTATTTTTTTATGATCCAGTCAATTACCAACAGGAATTTGATTGACGAGAGCATGCATCACAATCTCACACCAAACTTCACTATAAAGGTCTTTGTCAGTTCTCCTTTGTGAGAGGTAGATCGAGTACACAATGCTAGTCTCTATGACATGTTTATCACACACAGCCTATTTGCCACCCTTCTAGTGACCGTTGCTACCGAAACCATGGATTAAGTCGGGTATAGTAAAATCACCAAATCCATTGTTCTACTTACTAATGACATGTATTGTTATTGACGTTTGTTTCATGATGTTGTAGTAGCTGTCCATCTGATGGACGACGTAGCACGTAAGTACGTAGGGGTCCTGGGCTGGCAGCGCTGCAGTGTAGACGCTCGTGACTTTGTATACGTAGTTGTTGTTGTTCTTAAGGTAGATTTTTGTATTTTTACTCACTCCCTGGGTCAGGCTGAGTCCATCAGCATTTCTGGTGCAAAGAGAAGACACAAGCTCAATATTTCGGTCAGCATCAAAGGTCATATATGGCTAGTATCCATACATTTACACACCCACACACCAACCCATCAATTAATCCGTCCATCAACCCATCCTTCCGACCGTCCCTAACGCCATTTTACCGGGTTTTTTTTTCAGTACTTAGTTACAAAAGATTTTAGACGAAGTTTTTCTAAAAGTGTTAATTAAATTATGTGTTTGTACTTGCTGTAAATTAGTGTAAAAATCTCATTCTTAAAGCAGATGTAAAAAATTCATGAATTTTTATTTATGTCTAACTATTAAAAGTGTAATTTATTATTTTTAAATTCAATAATGCTGCAAACAGGCTTACCTCCAGTAGACACCGGGTGGGAAATGGCTGGCACCGTCTACAACACACGTCCAGCTGTCCGTAACTCCAGCTCTGACCGTAAGGTTTCCGGTGATGTTTGGAGTATACGGCGCCACTGTTGACAAAATATACAGAAATTTTATGGTCGTTGAAATATACGTAAACACCGATACTCTGTTCTGCTATATTATACTTAAGAATCTTTGCATACACACACGCACACACACACACACACACTGTCTTCTTGACTCACTGACTTACTAACTCACTGACTCGCTGACTCAAACACTCAATGACTCACTTAATCACAAACTCACTGACTCTTCAACTGACTCGCTAACTCACTAAACTACTCAATAACTAACTGAGAGGCTAACTGACTGGATGAATGACTAACGAACTAACGGACTAACGGACTAACTGACTAACTGACTAACTGACTAACTGACTAACTGACTAACAGACTAACTGAATAACTGAATAACTGAATAACTGAATAACTGAATAACTGAATAACTGCATAACGGAATAATTGAATAACTGAATAACTGAATAACTGAATAACTGAATAACTGAATAACTGAATAACCGAATAACTGAATATTTGAATAACTGAATAACTGAATATCTGAATAACTGAATAAATGAATAAATGAATAACTGACTTACTAGCTTACTGACTTACTGACTTACTGACTTACTGACTTACTGACTTACTGACTTACTGACTTAATGACTTACTGACTTTCTGACTTACTGACTTACTGACTTACTGACTTACTGACTTACTGACTTACTGACTTACTGACTTACTGACTTACTGACTTACTGACTTACTGACTTACTGACTTACTGACTTACTGACTTACTGACTTACTGACTTACTGACTTACTGACTTACTGACTTACTGACTTACTGACTTACTGACTTACTGACTTACTGACTTACTGACTTACTGACTTACTGACTTACTGACTTACTGACTTACTCACTTACTCACTTACTAACTTACTCACTTACTGACTTACTGACTTACTCACTTACTCACTTACTCACTTACACACTTACTCACTTACTGACTGACTTACAATCAATAATGAGCTGTAAAGTTTAGACTACTTACAAATGACACTAACAGTGAAGAATTCTGTATTTGTACTAAAGCCGTCACTTGCTGTACAAGAAATAGGAACATCATTGTCAGATCCTACAGGAACAAAGGTTAACTCAGTCCGATATGTCTAGAATATTTAAAATAATTGTTAATATAAGCCTTCATGTTTAGGGGTATCACAGGCTAAGGTGAATTTATTTTACATTGGAATGAAGGATTCGCGTAATGGAAAATACATCAGGTGTTTAAACTGTTGTTAATTAACATAAATTTAATCGACCATTGTTTTAATGCTGTTATTGATAAGCATATAAATGAAATTTAAAAAACAACCAAACATAGAACACACTTTTCTTCCAAAATATTAAATAGTTAAAGCTTTGGTCGATTTGTTTAACTCTTTATAACCAACAATGATTGTACTTTTAAATTTAAAGATTGTTTTTTAAATTTTATTTTTTTTCCTGTATTTGCATGCTTGTTTCCAGATCTATATATTTTAAGGAAGCCGGACGTTTTCCCGAAAGAAGATTGCCCGAAGGCCGATTTTCCGAATCGACAACTACCGGACTGTCTTTGGGAATTAGTCGTAGACCCATTTTGTACACTTTCAAATTTCACTTCGACCAAATAAAAATTAACATCATTTTTAATAATTTTTATTGGTCACGGTGTATATCTGGATAATGTATCACCTTAGTGGGGGGGGGGGGGGTTCAGTGGCGAATTAAAATGTGAACAGTAGGCTATTTCAACAACGATCTTAGTAGAATATTGTACAAACAAAAATACGAATAATAATATTACATACCTTCGTTGCACTGTAAAATGGGTAGTTGTGGATAATTGAACCGTTGGGAAGTCCGTTAACTCTGCTCCAGGCTAGAGGGTAATTTGGTGCCGAAAGCTGAGCAGACCATAATGTACATGTAATGGTGGCATTCTTTCCTTCCTCAAGCAGTTCATACGGTGAAGACACGATCAGATCGGACACACCTATAAGATGCAGACGATATAATGCATGATATTCTGTTGTGAGAGTGAAGGTGCATATTTTTATGTCAATATGCGTGTGCATGTAAAAAGTTTAGTTTTCAACTATAAGTTTCATGCTGCAGGTGAAATATAGCTGAGCTGTTACATTCACTTCAGCACATG
Organism: Physella acuta; assembly: GCF_028476545.2. Lineage (NCBI taxonomy): Eukaryota > Metazoa > Mollusca > Gastropoda > Physidae > Physella > Physella acuta. The sequence continues at coordinate 322,337 of NW_026731638.1, forward strand.
AAAGTAAAGCGTGGTCAGCACTCCTATTAGACTATTTAAAGACGGGCAATAAGCCATGGAAGTAATGTGAACGTTTGCCTATTTTTTAAATTACAGCTCATGTAGATTTAAAAAAAAAAATACTTTTCTACGCAAAAGTGTTTGTTAAATAATGTAAAACAGTCATTGCTATAGAAGATATGTTTATTTTTATAAACCATTATCAAGGTGAACGGAAAACATTATTTCTGACAAAAAAAAATTCATTTTTTTGGTCAAAATTCGTCCCCCTAAACTGCAGGGTCCTCTCACGTTGAGGGGTCTCGCGGCATTGTATGTGCATCTGACTACAAAGAGGTTACATACTTTTCACTATAAGTGACAATATATTTTTGAAACATTTACAATATAATACGTAGCCCTCTAAAATCTAGTGTTAGCGTCAGATTCATATTGTGAAGGTACATTTTCGTCCCATCATTTATTTCGGTCAAAATATTAAGTTACAGCATCGAATTGCTGTCAAGTTGAGGTTTGTAAGGGGCAAGGTGATCCGAAACGTTAAACAGGAAATTTAAACATGACTTTGGTTTTTATTTCGGCGTGGGGCAATCGATTACCAGTTGGAGCTGAAGAAAAAAATAGTGTTAATAGCACAGGGGTGGAACTACAGTGCCGCCAGACCCCACATTGCTGGAGGGGGGGGGGGCAGGTAGTTTAGGGGCCCACAGCCGACCATAATTCATTTTTTATAGTTCAGAAAAATAATTTTTTTACATTTTTTACTTGATTGTTTTTTTTTTGTAAAAAGAATACTGTAGCTGCGGTTTGATTATCTTTGTTCTATAGACACCATCCCGAGTCCTCTTTTTCATACTATCAAACACACGCTGTTGTCGGCAAAATTGTTTTGAAAATAAATCTTTGTCCATCGCGCGAGAGGCCGCTATATAATTAAAACAACTTTTGATTCTTTATAGCATTGATTAGGGGCCAAAATCCATTGTGATTTTATAATGTAAAATGATAGAAATATAACGGGTTTGATCTCCTCTAAACTTTCTCGAATATTCTTATATAACACTATGGGGGATGGCAACTCGGGATATAGACAATATTTTTAATCCATTTTTAATTACTTAAACATTTTATAATAGAATAGAATCTCGTAGAAAAAATAATTGCACATCAAGAGAACGCTAAACAAAACGTGCATAATAGTGTGGGATATTATTACAATTTTGTAATATCAAACTACGTTAAAAACTGAAATATAAATACATAGGCCCTACGTAGCTAAGTTTCTTTTTAAAATTGACATTTTATTTTGAATTTAACGTTATTATTATTTTTAGTTTGAAAAAAATTAAAATATTATTATTTTATATTAGTCTAAAATAATATATGTTATTATTTAAATAATTAACTACTTCAACAAATCCATCAAGTAAACGATAGATATAATACATTTCTAATGTGAATTTAACTGTAGCAACTAACAATGTGCTGAAAACTAATTACATTTCATTGATTTATTTTCTGAGTGATAATTGGGTATTTTATATGCTTTTTAATAATAAGTCTCTACATAAGTATGCCAGCATTATGTGCGAAGAAACTGTCTTGCAAAAGTACTAACTTCATAGAGATAATCACAAAGTGACACGAACTCCCGACCACCACTTTCTCATCATATTATTAATATATGTTCTCATAATACTTACATTTATGAAAATATTGACAGAAAACATTTGACTATGTTTTTCCAATTGATAGTATGTTAGATTAAGATATAAATATTATTTCCTAATTTGAAAATTTTCATCGCAAATATATGCATTTAATTGAGTTATAATAAAAACACCAAAAGAAATTTTGCTCTAATCTATTTAGGAACTTAAATAATTCAGTAAAATTTACCCAAACCTTTTTAGATAACTATTTCGTATAACTAAGTTATTAGAAAAGCGTACGAAATAGTAAAAGCGTCATAGATACTTGAAATGCCGTAAAACAGTTTAATAGTATGTATAGCGTAACTAATAAGTTAAACGTTAAACTTAGTAGGCCTATATGTAGTTAAAATGAAACTGCAAATAGCTCTACTAAAACCTAGCTAGTATGAATTGAGTATTATTCAGTTTTTTTATAATCAAACAAAATATATATATATAAATAAATACAGGAACAAAATGACAAAAGGTGAAATGACTATCAGTAAAACGGCCGCACGGAACATTAACTGCTGTTAGTAAAGGGTCAGATAAAATGACAATCAGATAACATTTGATCTGCTTTTATAAAAGTAAATGCTCTTTGTTAAGAGACGGTCGGAAGAAGAGACTGTAAGCAGGAGAACGATCATAATCACATTTGATTTAATTTTTAAAAATATCCTGTGACCTATCAATGCAGTTCTTTAAGGTTATTTCTCGTTGTAATATTTTGACTGTAATTTGTTAGTATTTCATTATGTGACCCGTAGTATTTTTTTATGATCCAGTCAATTACCAACAGGAATTTGATTGACGAGAGCATGCATCACAATCTCACACCAAACTTCACTATAAAGGTCTTTGTCAGTTCTCCTTTGTGAGAGGTATATTGAGTACACAATGCTAGTCTCTATGACATGTTTATCACACACAGCCTATTTGCCACCCTTCTAGTGACCGTTGCTACCAAAACTATGGATTAAGTCGGGTATAGTAAAATCACCAAATCTATTGTTCTACTTACCGTTGACAATGACGCGTATTGTTATTGTCGATTGTTTCATGATGTGGTAGTAGTTGTCCAATTGATGGACGACGTAGCACGTAAGTACGTAGGGGTCCTGGGCTGGAAGCGCTGCCGTGTAGACGTTTGTGACTTTGTATACGTAGTTGTTGTTGTTCTTAACGATGATATTCGTATGTTTACTTACTCCCTGGGTCAGGCTGAGTCCATCACCATCTCTGGTGCAAAGAGAAGACACACGCTCAATATTTCGGTCAGCATCAAAGGTTATATAAGGCTAGTATCCATACATATACACACCCACATGCCAACCCATCAATTAATCCGTCCATCCTCCCATCCACTCAACCGTTCCTTACGCCATTTTACCATCTTCTGTTTTCACTATTTAGCTACAATGTTTCTCTAGAAGTGTTAATTAAATTATGTGCTTGAACTTGCTGTAAATTAGTGTAAAAAACTCATTCTTAAAGCAGATATAAAAAAATCTTGAATTTTTATTTATATCTAGCTGTTAAATGTGTAGTTAATTATTATTTGAATTCAATAATGCTGCAAACAGGCTTACCTCCAGTAGACACCGGGTGGGATGTAGCTGGCACCATCTACAACACACGTCCAGCTGTCCGTAACTCCAGCTCTGACCGTAAGGTTTCCGGTGATGTTTGGAGTATACGGCACCACTATTTACAAAATATACAGAAATTTTATGGTGGTTTGAAGATATCTGTAACACGGATAGTCTATACTGCTATATTATACTTAAAAATGTGTGCACACACACACGCACACACACACACTCACACACATACACAGATTCCCTCACTCACTGATTCACTGACTCCCTGACTAACTGTCACCCTGACTCCCTGACTCACTGACTCAATCAATCACTCAATGACTCATTGATTCACAAACTCACTGACTAGTTGACTGACTCTTTAACTGACTTGCTGACTCATAATTTACTAATTCACTGAAATACTCAATAACTAACTGACTGACCAACTGACTTACTGACTTACTGGCTTACTGACTTACTGACTTACTGACTTACTGACTTACTCACTTACTCACTTACTCACTTACTGACTTACTTACTGACTTACTGACTTAATCACTTACTGACTTACTGACCGACCGACCGACTGACCATCTGACCGACCGACCGACCGACCGATTGACTGACTTACCGTCTGACTGACTGACTGACTTACTGACTTACTGATTTACTGACTGACTGACTTACTCACTTACTGACTGACTTACAATCAATAATGATCTGTAAAGTGTAGACTACTTACAAATGACGCTAATTGTGATCGAGCTTGTCTTTGAACTAAAGCCGTCACTTGCCGTACAAAATAAAGGAACATCATTGTCAGATCCTCCAGGAACAAAGGTTAACTCAGTCCGATATGTCTAGAACATTAAAAATAATTGTTAATATAAGCCTTCATGTTTGAGGATATCACAGGCTAAGGTGAATTTATTTTGTAATGGAATGAAGGATTAGCGCAATTGACAATACATTAGGCTTTTTCGATTAAGGTAGTTCATATAGTCCAATACAGATTTTTTTTTTAAGTCATGAAGGTTCATTACCTCACTATTTTAATTTTTTTTAGATTTTCAGTATTGTGAAGCAATATGAAAGAAAACTATATTATTGCAACTTTATATAGAAAAGTTGTATTCAGAGAAACATTGTTTAAAAAGCTAATGGTGCCATATGCATGTCATTGTATCTTGCTGTACGTATCAAGAATTATACAAATCGGTAGAAATCATCCATGAAGTAGGTTGACACAATTAAAACATGTTAAATGCAATAAACATATTTTTTCTAAATCATAAAAAACGGTTTAATAATAATGCACTAAAAAGTAGTAAAATAAATTATACACTAGTATAAAGAAAAGCGTGTGTCACTTTAGAACCTATTGGATACCATTAATTATATCTAGGAAGAGACCCACGCATTTCTTTATAGTTATTCAAAAAGTAGTGTATAATTTATGTTAATACTTTTTAGTGCATTATTACATAAAAGCTTGTTATTAAAACGTACTTTATGATTGTTTTTCAGTACTTTAAATTTTTTAAATTTACAATAGATATCCATGGGTCACTTTAGTATCTATTGGACACCTTTACTAATATTTAGGAAGAGACCTACGCTTTTGTTTATACTTATTTAAGTAGCAGTGTATAAAAAAAAACGTTTTTTATGAAAACGTGTATAAAAAAAACGTTTTTTATGAAAACATTTTGAGTAACCTACTTCACATGTTTGATTTACAGTAGAGTTACATGACTAAAAAACCATTGCACAACTATTGAATATGATGACGCCCTATTGAACTTTATGACGCGTGTCTAATAGCGCGGAATAATTTGATGAGACTGCCTACTAATTTGGACAAAATGTTAATTAATTCATAAAAAAATTAACCAGGCAATCAATTAAGTCAAATTTAATGTCATATTGCATTGTCTTTATGTATTGACCCACCTACCAATACGAATCGTATCTGTCAGTTAGAAGTGCCTGCAATTTCGCTCGGGCGTTTCGATTTAGACAGACTAAGGACAAACTGACGACAGACGTACGACTGACGGCAGAGGAAGTGAGTTAATAAAAGTTTGTAAAAAAAATGGAACACACTTTTCTTCCAAAAAATTAAATTGTTGTAGATTTGGTCGATAAGTTATATGTTTAAGACTTAATAAACTACGAACGATTTTATTGCTAAACTTAAAGAATTAAAAAAAATGTATTAGTCATTGTAATTGCATGTTTTCTACCAGATCTATAATTTGTAACGGAGCAGGTCGTTTTCCCGAAAGATGCTTGCCGAATGTTTTCGGGAATTTGTCGCAGTCCCATTTTGTCCATACTTTACTATTTCACTAATTTCCATGAGAGCAAATGTTAATGAACATCCTTTTTAATTGGTCACTGTGTATATCTGGATATTGTGTTGCCCTGGGTGATTTCAATTGCGTATCAAAATGAAAACAGCAGGCTATTTAAACAATGATCATAGTACAATATCTTACAAACAAAAATAGGCAATATAATAAAACGTACATTTGTGTTACCGTCAAATGGGTAGTTTTGGATAGCTGAACCGTTGGGAAGACCGTTAACTCTGCTCCAGACTAGAGGGTAATCTGGTACCAAAAGCTGAGCAGACGATAATGTACAAGAAATGGTGGCATTCTTTCCCTCCTCAAGCAGTGCATACGGTGAAGACAATACTGGATCGGACAAACCTGTGAACGGCAGACCAAATGTTGAATGATATACTGGTTAGATAGTTAAGGGGCATGTTGTCAACAAGCAGGTGTGTACGCCTGAGCACGTGAAAAATACATTTAAAAAAATTAAGGTCCATGCTGCAGGTAAAGTAGAGTTCGCCTGTTACATTTACTTCAGCACATGAAGGCAAACTGTAGTTAGCGCTATGTTGACTTTACTTTTCCTCACATGAGCCAGCCTACGTTAGAGCTAGGAGAACTTATGTACGTCCTGAGTGGTCAAGCCAAGTATCTATTCTCGAGAACTTCAGATTAGCAGTCGTGCGCTCTACCATTCGACCGCGTTGTTCCAGTGCGCGTGCATGTGGGCGAGTAAATTTAATGCCTGACTAATGTAATAACTTCAAAAACGTGTATCCTCAATTGCAAATGTATATTTTTTAAAAAGTAAAAAAAAACAACCTTACCCTTACTCTTAATATTAGCTTCAAAACTTTACTTACATGATGTCAGTGCTAATTGGGTTAGGAATATCTGTAACTGTAATAACAAGTGGAAGCTCATATTTTAGTTATTTTTGTGTGTTAAAAAGATACTTTTGCTCTCGGTGGTCAAGGTTGTTATTGTTATTAATTAAGAGATATTTTTTTAAGTTTTGTAATTTTAAACAAAATCTGAAATAAAAATATTATAACAAATGAAGTGCAAGAATTATATATATATATATATATATATATATATATATATATATATATATATATATATATATATATATATATATATATATAAGTAGTATATTAGGTCACTTTTGGAGCGAAGGCGCGGGGTGAGGGGGATGGTGAGGGTGAGGGTGAGGGTGAACATAGGTTATATAGGAAAATACTCCCTGCCTGGGGGATGCGGCGGGACAATGACATATAGCAAAATACTCCCCCACCTGTGGGAGGTGGATGGTGAGGAGGGACAATGAGATATAGTAAAATACTCCCTGGGGGAGGTTGAGGTACACCGACATATAGTAAAATACTCCCCCCCACCTGGGGGAGGTGGATGGTGAGGGTTAAACATGTTATATAGTAAAATATGGTGAGGGTGAGGAGCCGGAGGGACAACGAGATATAGTAAAATACTCCCCCACCTGGGGGATGCGGAGGGTGAGGGTGGGTCACCACCGGTGACCTTGTGACGTAATCAGTGACCTTGTGAAGTAATCAGTGACCTTGTGACGTAATCATTGACCTAGTTACGTAATTTTAATGAGTTTTTTCATTAGTTTTAATGAATTTTTAAAATTTTAATTAATTTTTATTACGTAATTTGATTATTTGTTTGATTTTAATGAATTTGATTTGTTTGTTTACTTGTTGTGTAATTTTTATTAACTAGTTACGTAATTTGATTTTAAATTTTCAAATTTTTTAAATTATTATTTTTAAATTTTATTTTTAATTGTTGTTTACTTGTTTAATTTAATTACTTTGATATATTTCTTTTCTTTGTTGTATGGCGTTTAAAATAATCTACTAACGCTAACGTTATATATATATATATATATATATATATATATATATATATATATATATATATATATATATATATATATATATATATATATATATATATATATATATATATATATATATATAAATATATATATATATATATATATATATATATATATATATATATATATATATTTGTGGTTGTATTAGAATCCATCCGATTCTGATGGGTACTTAATTATCGTTAGCTGCCGCTGGGCATAATGCTGAACACACTATTCAATCATATGTTGAGGTAACTGAATGTATAGCTTCAACTACACTTTTTATTTCATTCTACTCTGAACACTTAAATGATGTCAATCATACATTTTATGTGATCTTGAAAGGTAAAAAACAAGGACATACATTTAATCAGTAAATTTCATGTTAAAAACACTTTTAGATTCCTATTTACATTCTTATAACATTTAGTTAGGTAAAGTTTACAGTTAAAATTCTATATGTAAAAAAAAACATAATTACGTGCCGAGTTAGATTAAATTTAAAACAGTAGGACCAACGAAATTTTCGGTCCCCATGAACTTGATGGGTGTAAGACAATATTAATGAGTTCACACGTTTATACAGCATTTAGTGAAAGGGCAGTCACGTTAATCATTGTCAAACATCCATGGCTTTATATCGACGATGGAACTGTTCTATTTCAAAATAAAAGTTACGTTAAAAATAAACAATGTCGTATTTAGATCAATGGTAATTATAGTTTCCTTTATATAGATCTTTAAAAAGTTGTCGTGCTGTGTCGATTACAAACTTTGGGGAGTTGATTAAAACCCTGAAGTTGAGGTTTCTGTAAACAAAACAAAAATTTCGCAAGGGCGGCGCCCAGGGGGGGGGGGGGGGAGGGGGGGTGGGCAGGGGGATGAGGTTTTTCTCTATATACGGTATATAAAAATAAAAGTTAATTTCGGTTTGACGCCGTTCAACCGATCGCCATGAAGCTTTGGGAAGTTGATTTTCATTTAAATAACTCAGTTTTAGAAAAGAGGGGCAAGCGTCTAAGAACATAGGATTGGTAACGCATTGATGATACCCTTCTTATATATTTCATCAGACTTTCTTCTATCCTCTTTATCGTATATATATATATATATATATATATATATATATATATATATATATATATATATATATATATAATTATCTACGTGTCGACTATGCTCTCCAGGCATTCGGAACAGACCATATCGCAACCACTCTCACCCCCACCAGTCTGGTGAGCTGTGGTTCACGCCGAATGTTTATAATTGTAGAGCCGGGTTGAATTAATGTCGGCTATTTTGGTCAGATAATTCCGTTTTTTAAACTATTTAAAACTAACGGGAGGTTAAAAGTTCTGTTTGATCTTTTAATTATCGTCTGTAAACGGGCTTTGACGGGGTGAGGGGGGGGGGGGACGGATTGGGGAGTGAGGAGTTGAAAGTGAGTGTGAGGATAATCGCCCTTAACTAGCTACTGATAGTGTTTTAAAGCAAAAATAGTTTCAGTCGCAACATGTTAGTGTCAAATTTACAAATTATGAATTACTGAAAATAGAAAATAAAACAACTAAATAGGGGCATGCGGCTTAGAAAAAGTCAATAGCTGCAGGCAGCCTATATGATAATTTTATAGCAGAGAAAGAAGATTTAGAACATGCAGCAAACAAACAGTCAGGTCACCCTGAGTCCCCAAATAACCAGATAGTCTTTCTTAAAGATGCAAAATCTGTCGTGCAGTCTCTAAAACTATCCAGAATCCTATACTCAATCACTCAGGACAGCCCTAGAAACGCTAAGAAATAAATGCAGCATGATTCTGCAGTAGTGGATCCCGGGCAACTCCCAGATACCAGGAAACGAGATCACAGCCCTGGCGAAAACTGAGGGAAAGAAAAAAATAACCAGAAATCTCGCTACATCCATAGGAAATCAAAAGAATCATTAGAAAGCAAATAATCTCAAACGTGGTCTGATGATACGGCCCAAACTAAGACGGATTTTACAAATTAAAACATATTTTATGATCGGGCAAGTGAAAGTCTCACGTGTATACATGTTAGATTTTCGATTTTACCTGAAAGTTTTCTGCGATATACAAGAAATTGTAGAAGACATTATTCTCCCGAGAATACATAAGCAGTAGTTATCCATGTTTTGAAATTTTGAAAGATAAATTAATTATGAAAAATAAAGAAATCGTACAGTATTTTGATGCCCAATATGATAAACAATAAAATGCCGAATTTCATTTTTCTTGATTTGAGGTTCACGTATTACACAATAAGCGACTGTTTCACATTAGGTAGATGTGTTACACTAAAAGTAGATGGATTACACATTGAGAAGATGTGATGATTAAGTATACAATTATTATAAACGTAAGTGCTATCTTACGTGAATCTTAACCAACACTCTATTTAAAGTAAAGTAAATAATTCTCTATAGACAGATAAAGATAGGGCAGATAAAGTTGAGCTCGTATGAATCTAGACCTCGGCATTAGAAGGGATGGTGTGGTCAGCACTTTCCCCAGACGCCTGTGTGGACTCAGGGTCGTTCAACTTACATGAACTCGGATTCGAAGTCGAGACTTTCGAGTTAGCAGTCTAGTGCTTTACCGCTTATGACAAGCCGTCTCATACCACTCTGTATAGCACCATACAAAACAAAATATTCAACAAGCTCAATCTTCTCTAATAAATTTATCAGATTCTTGGTTTTTCTCTGTAGAGTCTCGTCTATGTTACTTAACACCTATATTAAACTAGTCTAGCTCCTTTGATGCTACATATTCTTGCTGTGAATACCAGATAAAAATTGATCGGGCAATGGAACAAAAAAAAATCAATAATATCAATCGATTCTTTGTGCTGTAGCTAATTAATCGGGTGATCTACATAACGCAATTAAAAATTATCGTTAATATATCGCACTATTTTTCCTCTAAGTTTTACATAAAACGTACGTTATATTTACATAACATATGATCTATTATTATTATTCAATAAATCCAGCACAAGAAGACTGAAACACATCTTCCTTGTAGAAAGAACACAACAAAAAGACACACGACTCGATCTTTTAACAATACCTTCCAGGGCGACAAGTTTTCCTGGTCAATCTATTTATAGTAGGCCATTAAGGTACACACTGCTGTAATGTCAAGCCGACCGTGTCCTTGTCGTGTTCCTTTGAATTTTAAACCAGCCGGGTATGTCAATGTATGTGTGTATGTGATTGTGTCAGCAGGTCTGTGTTCAGAGTTTCTTCCTGGGCATCTCTTCGCACCCACATCCTCCAAAGCGTAATGTAATTTAAATATAAAACAAATACTTCTACCAGTTTCCATGCCCCGGAAAATTTAGTCGCCTTTCCCCTCCCCCAAATGTACAAGGTTTTATATTCCGCTTAAATAAAACCAAACTTTGCAGAAAGTGTAGTATATCATGTTTTACATTCAGCTAATATATAAAAAAAAAGATTCCGTATAGTATTAAATCACAAAAACAGCATATGTACAGTATAATAAACAGTAAACAAAATAGATATTATTTAATCAACAATAAACAAGATATATATTGTTTATTAAACAATATAGAACGTGTAGTGTACAAATTATAAAGAACGTATATTGTAACAAATAATAAAGAACGTACAGTGTCACAAATAATAAAGAATGTATAGTGTAACACATAATAAAGAACGTATAGTGGTGTAACAAATTATAAAGAACGTCTAGTGTAAAATATGATAAAGAACGTATAGAGGTGTAACAAATAATAAAGAACGTATAGTGTAACAAATAATAAAGAACGTACAGTGTAACACATAAAAGAGACCCGCGAGCGATACTTCCTGGTTGTACTGCACCTGACTTAGGCCGACTGACTAGTATTATTACATCATCAAATTTACACGAACGCAAACACGAACACGAACATGGTAATGGACACGAACATAAAAATAAAAAAACGAAAAAAAAACAACATTAAAAAAATTAAAAAGATAAAAAGATAAAAAAATAAAAACATAAAAACATGAGAATATAAATACATAAAAAATATAAAAACATTAAAACATAAAAACATAAAAACAAAAATCTAAAAAACATAAAGACCAAAATATAAACATAACCACAACCTTAACTGCAACCATAACATAAATTATATTGGCGTTACTTCATTCAATACATTATATCTTGTATTGGTGTCTCAGATATTTTCCTTAGACATAAACATGTGTGTGCACTGCTCTGTTGTGGTTTTCTTTTTTTTGTTCATTTTTTTACGTAAATGTTAGGTTTTGCAATTGTTTACTACGATTGTGTAAAAAGCTATATAATCTCACATAATAATATTCCAATATTTTCATGACATTTATTTTAATTGTTAAATGTTAGAATCAACTAAAACTCTAAGTGTTTTTCTGTTTTGAGCATAGCTTTATCATGGCTGTTTACATTTTTAAAATCCAATCGCACAAACATATTACAGTTACCATTTCAATTTAGAAAAGGCTTCAAATGTCTTGAGTCTATAACGGCTCGTCTTAATTATACACTTTACTGTTATTACAAAATAATCAACAGCTAAATGATTTTAATAAATCGTTTTATTAGAGTTTGAAAAATGACACTAGTTACAGAACACAATTCTACAACACGTTTTAATGACCAAACAGCTAGACATATCACATAATCATGTATAGACAGTCACAAGTAAAGTGAGTATAAAGCACACGTGAACTATACTATTATCTCAATACATTCAGGCGCCATGGTATATATCAGGGGTCTCCAAACTTTTCAGCTCGAGGGCCGCATTAACTATAAAATACCAGTTCGGGGGCCAGTTCCTTCCAAGCATCTCTTTGGGGTGTCGGACCCCCCCCCCCCCACCTTCCTTGAAGAACGTCTACCCCCCTCCCAATGAATTATAATTTATATAGAAATATATACAAATTTAAAGTCTCTGAACTATCTATTGTTGAGCCTATGTGACCTTATTAAATTCACAATCTTCACCACAGGATTCAGTACACTGCTAATTTCCATATATTTAGCACACAAAGCTTGCTGGTGAATAATACAGTGCAGGAACATAGGCTGTAGAATGTTTTTCTCGTTCACTTGCCCAACAAAGCCTTTCTTTATGCCACTCATGTACTTTCCTCCATCAACAGTCAGGAAACTGAGGTTTGTCCAGTCCAAGTTATAATCAGCAAATGTTTTTTTTACTAAGTGAATATACCCTCTCCGGTAACAGTGCAAAACATGTTTTGTAGGGAAGCCAGCTCTTGTGTTATGTTCATGTCTTCTTCCACACCTCTAATGAGTACAAGCAGTTAAGAGGTGGAACAGCTGTCCAGCGACTCATCCATTGCAATTGAAAAATGGCGAAACTTGCTTACGTTTTTCGCTATTTGAGTCACACTGTTTTCACCAATTTCTGCAACATGGCGGGCAATTGATTTGAGTTTTCTTGGCATAGTTTTTTCAGCCACCTCCAACAATCATTTTTTTTCCCGTGGACAAAATGATCTCCGCGGGCCGGATGAGAAGACCTCGCGGGCCGCATCCGGCCCGCGGGCCGTAGTTTGAAGACCCCTGGTATTATAATTGGACTGATGAATTCTATTGATTTTCATCCTATAATGTTTACTAAAACGAACACGAAAAAGCAAAAAAAAAACATAACTACAATAGAATATATGACTACCATTTACACACACACACACACGCTCTCTCTCTCTCTCTCTCTCTCTCACACACACACACACACACACACACAAACTTACTAAAATGTCACAAACAGAAATTTGTTGATAAATCCCTGGTAGAAAATGATGTTGCTTGATGTTAAGCGGCAGTTATTTTCACAACAGCCTATAGTCATAACAGATGTGGTTAAAGCATTTTAAAAAAAATATTTCCCTTTTTGACGAATTCACATTTTTTTTAAATAAAAAAAAATGAACACACCTAAATACAAAATAACAATAATTACACATTAGATTTATAAATATACGAGCCGACCCGCGGCATATCATACGCCGCTATTTAGTTGTTTTATTTTCTACTTTTCAGTAATTCATAATTTGTGAATTCGACAGTACCAATGCTGCCACTGAAAATATTTGCTTTAAAACACTATCAGTAGGTTGTTAAGGACGATACTACACCCACCCTCTTTTCCCCCAACCCCTACCCTACACCCCCCCCCCTCGTGGAAAGCAGCCTCCTCTTAGTTACCTCACCATAGTTTAAAATAGTTTCAAACTAAATTATCTGCCCCTAATAGCCGTCACTAAACCCGGCTCTTTGATTAATGTAAACATTTAGCGTGAACACAACTCACCAGACCATGTAGGGGTGGGGAGGTAGGGAGCGCTTACAGCTTTTTTTCTAGCGTCTCCCAGAAGAGAATTATATATATATAGAAGATATTATAATTTTATAAATCTATATGTTATTAAAAAAAACAATTAACGGATGAAATTATACTTATGAAATTACGAATTGTACAGTTGGTGTTGATTTTTCATATTTAAAACGGTAAGTTTTATTAATTTTTCCAAGTGAAAACAAATAATGTAATATTTTTGTCACGTGGATAATATATAAGAAAATATACTTTAGAAAAAAGTAGATGCATTGTTTTTACAGAATAAGAGAGTAAATCCAACGTTATTATGAAGATACTAAAGTAGCTATTAAAAAAATTATGTGACAATTAAGGATAAGTAGGTTCGTTTAAATTTAGAAAATGTTCAAAATATGGAATGATGTAAAGACGAATGCATCAACTGAGTTTCGAGTTTTAGAGTATGACTGGCCAAGGTGCTGTCTCTGCTGCAGCCCTAGGTTATCCTGCAGCTGTTGGTGGAACATGGGCGGCAACTCTCTGGCGTTGAACATGAACGCAAACTGTAGTTAGCGCTAGATTGACTTTACTTTTCCTAACGTGAGCTATCACCCGTCAGAGCTGGGAGAGCTCATGTAAGTCCTGAGTAGCCAAGTATCTGTTCTCAAGAACTTCGGATTAACAGTCGTACGCTCTACCATTCGACCGCGTTGTTCCAGTGCGCGTGCATTTGGGCGAGTATATTTGATGACTGACTAATGATATAAATTCAAAAACGTGTATTCTCAATTGCAAATGCATATTTTTTTAAAAGTAAAATAAAAAAACAATCTTACCCTTACTCTTCATATTAGCTTCAAAACTTTACTTACATGATGTCAGTGTTAGATGGGTTAGGAATATCTATAACTGTAACAACAGGTTGAAGCTCATGTTTTAGTTATTTTTGAGTGTAAAAAAGACTCTTTTGCTCTCGGTGGTCAAGGTTGTTATTGCAATTAATAAAGGGATATAAAGGGATATCGTTTTTAAGTTTTGTAATTCCAATCAAAATCTGAAATAAAAATAATAAAACAAATGGAAGTGCAAGAATTATATATATATATATATATATATATATATATATATATATATATATATATATATGTATATATATATACATATATATATATATATATATATATATATATATATATATATATATATATATATATGTATGTATATATATATATATATGTAAGTGTGTGTGTAATTGCGAAAATATGGTTATTGTGGAAAAAGTAAGGTGTGAGGTGAAGAGTTGTAGTAATGTAGCAGTTTTTCTTCTTTTACCTACATATCTCAGAAATAACTGGATACTCAACTGGTTACAAAACAAAAAAAATAGCTTCAGAACAAAAGCGTTGAAAAATTACTGTCCCTCAAAATATGAACACAGCCACATAATACTCGTTTTAAAACGTAACGTTTTTAAAATCATTTCTATACTAACATTTACGTTTGCTACAAGCACCTGATTTTAATCTTTTAACCTTCTTCGATTAGTTATACATCAAAATACCATTCTTGTCTAACCAGTTATTAAAGAGGTATTCAATCGATAGTTTATCGATTAGCGTGCACAATACCCGCGGGTAGGTCATACACTGGTGGGTGGCATTGTGTATAGTGATATTTATAGATCATGTAGCTGCCGAATTTACGTGTCATGTTTTAATTGTAAATTTATTAAGGACATTTTGAAGAAACTCACAGTAAGCTGCCACTAGGTACTGTTGTTTGGTCATGATATGACCAAAAGTAGTTAGACCCTCCGTTTAATATAAGCTTTTGTTTAGTTCTTTTGCCTGTTCGTTTTTCTTTATTTTTCTTTTTGCTTAGTTATTTAGTGGATCTAGGCAAATAATGTAACTCAATCTCGACCTACTTCTTAAACAGTGATTTCGTTTAAACTTTACATATACATTAGGGAACAGCCTGGTACGATAGTAGAGTGTGCAACTGTTTTCACGACAGACTCAAGTTCGTATCCCGGGTTATTGTCCGTAGGATGTCTTAGAATCCATCTGATTCGAAATGGTACCAGATTCACGTTAAGGAAAGTAATAACTGCTGGGCATAATGCTGAACGCACTATTCTATCAAATGTCGAGGTAACTGAATGCACAGCTTCAAGTACACATTTTTATTTCATTCTACTCTGAACTCTAAAATGATGCCTAACATAAATTGTATGTGATCTTGAAAGGCAAAACAACAAGAATATACATCTACTCAGTAAATTTCATTTAAAAACATTTTTCATGCTTCTTTACATTCTTATAAACTTTATTTTGGTAATGTTTACAATTACAGTTCTACAATTTAAAACACCATATTTACGTGCCGAAAAAAGTTGATTTTAAAACCATACAAGCCAAAGAAATTTTTCTTCCCCATGAACTTGCCTGGTGTAAGACAATATTAATGAATTCACTAATGTAAACAGTATTTTGTGAAAGGCCGGTCACGTTAATCATTGTCAAACATGCATGGCTTCATATCGACGAAGGAATTGTTTTGTCTTAAAATAAAAGCTACGTAAAAAGTAAGTAATGGCTTATGTAGATCAATGGTAATTATAGTTTCCTTTATATAGATATTTAAAAAGTTGTTTTGATGTGTCGAGGAAAAAGTAGAGCATTGACGAGTAAATGTTTAATGTGTGTTTGATTTTTTAAAGAAATACGTACCTACACATCAATTAAACAAATAAAGGTGGAATGCTGATTATTCAATTACAGTTAAAATATCATGGAAAGTAAATGTGTAAAATAGTTAAAAACAATGGATGAAAATAAAGTTTTAAAATTGAAAATTACAATTTTTTTTGTCGATATATTATATTTAGTCGATTTTAGACATAAATGAAAATGCGCAACATTGTAAAATAAGTGACATTATACATAGTACAAATAGAAAACTGTAGAAAATGTATGCACCAATAAAGGATTGTGTATAACAACAAAGAAGGTAGCTTAATATAGAAATGCATTTTAACAGATGTACATATTTATAGCAGTTGTTTTAAATACAAAAGTGGGATTTTAAAAAAATTAGCCTAAGTAGAATGGAAACAAATGTCACAAAAAGTTTGCCTAACTCTGTTTTACAAGAAAATTTCTCTTTTGAAGTAACTGTGCTCTGTATGTGTAGGGGTGTCGTTTCTTTTCTTGGTCTTATTGGAGATTTCTTGACGATTTGGACATTTCTGGCCATGGGACCTAAAGATGGCGTAACTCTTTCATTTTTGTTACTCTCTGTCTCAGATATCTTGTATCTTCTCTGTATGACAATTTCATCAATCTCTTACATATTTATAAGCATCGAACTGATGACATCATTTAAGATATATTTTCCTGTGGATCCGTATGGGATAAAGACCTATATATCAAACTGTGGGGGAGATTTTTACGCCAGCACAATGCTTACCCTAACATTTCTGTCCATTTGTCGCTGTCTAAGTGTCGCCAAACCTCTGTGGTTTAGACATAAACTCGGGACAAAAAGAATTTCAGTTATGTTTTTCTCAATCAGTGCTGCGTTTTGTTTAGGAACAAGTGTTCCCATCTTAGCTCTGATGGGGATAATACCGCTCTATGACGCCAGGATCAACACCACAAGACCTTCGTTGTGGATTTCACCAGAAAGGAAATGGGTGACGTATATCGTCTGGCCAGTCAGAGGATCCTTGCTTCCACTTATCGTTCAGGTTATTCTAATCATTACTTCTGTGGTAATGACTAGATTCCTAAAATCAGCCTTGACATTTCGTCAGAAACACACTTCATCATATTTAGCATCTACTCAATCAGCTCTGTTTAAAATTGACGATACAACAAACAACGACAAAAGTTTTTCAAAGGAGAAGAACAAGTTAAGCGGCAAGCAACTTCAGATCATCAAACAAATGATTATCCTGTCTGTGGTGTTTATCGTCAGCTGTACACCAAAGATGATGTTCAATGCTGCCGTCTTTATCTATCCAGAATTTTCTATTAACGGGAAATATGGTAGACTTTATGAGACAGTCAGCGCAGTAAGAGAAGCATTTCAAATGCTGTATTCGTGTTCCAATGTTTTCATTTACTACACCTATAATTCCAAGTTCAGAGATATGTTTAGGAGAAAATTTGCAAGAATTATTTAGATTGTGTTTAATCGTATTTTACTGGACTAGGAAGGGCCTATGTGTCAATTATCTAGTTAACCAACTAACAAGAATAATGTGATGTTTAGTAAAGTAATATTAACATACAAACATTTTAAACAAAGACGTTTTTAAAAATTGTTTTATTGAGGAAAATATACGGTATTTCAAGACAAAAGCGTTGACGAACTAACTGTTTGTTAAAAGAAAACTGTTTAGCAAAATTAAAATGATTATACAACCACGTAAATTTAGAAAGTATATCAATAGTGACTGAATCGTATAGGCCTATATAAATATATCAATAATGAAGAACCAACATAAACATCGTAAACATAGGCCTACTTAGGGAGACTAAACAGCTGATGTAAAGTCGCATACATGAACATGACTGAAAGAAACATGTAGAACTACAAAAACAAACAGGCTAAACTTACTATATGATTCGAACAACAGGTCAGAATTGAAACAACACATTTAAGAATGCGTGCACAATTCCTGCAGCGTACATTGTTTTGCTGTTCATTTTTCTGTGATCTAAACAGTTATCAATAAATAACATTATAGTTGGAAAACTAAAGCAATGGAGTGCTGCTTGTCTTTTCGAACCGGACTTGCTATAAAGCACCCAGGATAAACCAATTGATTATTTAATGCAGTCTATAGATGCGAGTAAACAAGTATAAAGGACGCAGAAACAAAATTGGTTGTTCTGAAGTTTATGCGTTTCACATATATAGTAGTGGCTTTTCTGTTGTGTAAAATACCATTATTCTAATTTTACAATTGGATTGAACTTCTTACGTGTTTAATGATCAGGCATTGGTTTTTCTTTTTTTTTTACTTTTTAAATTGTCTGCGATATTTTGAGTTATATTTATAGTATACAAATATATTAGTGCTAGAGTTGATGACTTGAAAAGTGTCCCTCAAACATTCTAACAAATTGATGAACAAACCACTCGTCCTCTCGAGGGTATACGCCGGTAGGAAAATTTTCGTTGTGTTGAATACGGCCTTTGGTAAGTTGCAGACGATAAAAATTGTCGTGATGATGAACGTCTGCTGGATGGCGTGGAGTTCTCGGTTGACGTCTTTCGTCTTATGGATGTCGTCATCTTTGAGGTGTGGATTGCCATGAAACGTGTGGTTGTTACGGAACTTAAGAGAGTTTTTCAGCTGATGCGCCATGGTGCCAGCACTGATGATCATTGCAACTTGCGTGGTGACTGGGAGTAGAGAGCCGAGGAATGGGTGAACAACAGACACAACTTGTTTTGTATACGAAGCAAAACACAGCGTCTGTCTTGTCGCGTTGAATCGATCGTCGAACATCTCCTTCATGTCTAGAATAACAAAAAATGGTATGTACGCCATCACAACAAAGGAAACTATGACAGATACAGTAACCGTTGTTGTTGTTTTGGTGAAAGAATTTCTAAAATAAATTGGTTTAGCTACACACAGGCATCGAACCACTGCCATGTACGTTACTGTCAACAGGGTTATACAGTACATCATGCTGGCTAAACTAGAAGAATAAAAGTTTACTCCGTAAGGATCTATGGAAAAATAAATTCTGAAATCTGTAATTTCCTCGATGATAAACAAAACGTAACTTACAGTAGCGACCAACATACAACACAAGTAAATAAAATCAAAAATTGAAAGCAGCAAAAATGTTATGGTCATTCCATCGCTGACCCCAATTTTTACAAATATTCGAATAGAAATCAAGTTCCCTATAGCACCTAACAAAGACATCAATGCGTTTGTTAGTGACACGGCACTGATGACGAATAAAAAATCGATTTCGTCTTGAGATTTGCGTTCCCCCATTTTGGATTTGTTTTTGCGATGTTTTTGGAAATAAATGTAACAAAAGTTTCGTATAAACAATTTATTTTATTTGTAGATGCTGAATGTTTGTTGACCCAGTTTGCAGATTACATGTTTTTCAGGCAATTTTTAAAATTTTATTTTGATTCTTAACGCTAACAAAGTTTTCAAAATATTAATTATTATTGGAAACAACAAAATATAGAAAAAAAAATTAAAGAATAAAATACATCAAGTAATAGAATCAAATTACACAAAAACTAACCAAATTGTAATCATCGGTAATAGCAAGCAAATTATGTTTGCGAAGAATTCTTGATCGTCATCAGTAATTTACGATTAACGTGTGATCTTAAATGTCAGGAATTTAAAAGAGAAGAACAAACCTTATCTACATTATAATAATTATAGTTAAGGTTATTTTCATCACAATTCGTAAATATCACGTGATTGGATTAAACTGTTGTCTTTCTTTTGGACTTTCAAATTTGAAAGATTGCTTAAATTTTCTTTCTGAATTGTAAATGGGTTTTAGTGCCAGTAGCTGCAGATGTACATTGTAATTGGTGAAAAAATTTTTAATTAGAATTCATTGTTTAAAACGGCACACTTTATTAAATGTTCAATAGGTTAATTTTAAAAAAAAATAAAGATTGACGATTCGATGTATACTTTAGTGCAGTTATCAATTTACACACACACACACACACGCACACACATACATACACATACACACACATACATACATATATGTGTGTGTTGTTACGTATCATTTGTGAGTTGAGTTTAACCTTATATAATCGTATATTGTTATCCCAAGGTCGAATGTGTGTATCAAAGTTTAAAAAGTGTGTAAATGATTATGAGGCGGGAGGGTATGTGTTTAGGTAGTAGGCAGGAGGTTCTAGACGGCTTGTTTAGCTGGACATGAGAACAAAAAGAGTTAAAACATCGTCGGTGTTTGAAGTTATTTGACTATAATAACTGGTGACAAGTAAGAAAGCAGAACCATCATCGTTGTGATTGTTCTCATTGTATGTCGTTGTCTGATGCTGTCCCATAGCGGTTGCCTGATGCTGTCCCATAGCCGTTGCCTGATGCTGTCCCATAGCCGTTGCCTGGTGCTGTTCATTTGCCTAATGATGCCCTGTTGCCGTTGCTGAACGCTGTCCTGGTGCCATTGTGTGATGCTGTCCTGTGGCTGTCAGATGCTGTCCTGTTGCCAGATGCTGTCGTATTGTGGTTGGCCTATGCCGATAGCCTGATGCTGTAGCTGTTTAACCTAGTATGAAACAACATCGCCTTTTGCGTTGTAAGTAGGTTGTGTGGTGTAAAAAGTTTGTGAGATTTTAGAGAGTCATAAAACACATGGTGGCTAGAGATAGGGAGCACTAACGGCAGACTCAATAGTGTTGTGTTGTAGAAAGTTCAGATAAGGGAGAGAGTCATAGGCCAGTGTAGCGAGAGAAGACTCAATATTGTTGATTGTTGTGAGGAAGGAAGTTTTAAGATTCGGTACCAGGCCAAAGGATGCGTATCAGTAGCGTAGCGAGGGGCGGGGGCGGGGGGACGTATGTCCCCGGGCGCCGACCTAAGGGGGCGTCAAAATGGGTTGGAAAAATAAATTGAAAGGTTGAGGGGGGGGTGCAAATTGAAAGGTTTGGGGGGGGGATGCAAATCGAAATCTTGAGGGGGGGGGGGTGCAAATCGAAATGTTTATCCCCGGGCGCCGGGAAGGGTCGCTCCGCTGATGAGTATGATTTGTAACCCCGCACTAATGTAACGTGCTTGACCAAAATTAAGAAACAAGCTGTATTATATCGCGGGAATGCGTGCTTGTTTGCTTTTCTATGTTTGGCTGAATGTTATTTGCTAAAAAAAAAAAAAAATTCTGACTCTTTTTACTCAGTCGAAATAATTCAATTTACATTTTTATTTTCTAAATGTTTAAATGAGACGCTATGTATTTTATTGAAATTTTAAAATGTGTTCGCATACATTCTATGAAATGTACATTTTAAAATTGTGGATTTTGTACCATGTGAATGAAAGGCTTTTTTTGTTAGTTTAGCATGAAATTGGTAGTCAGTATTACAAGTACAAATACTTGGTTGGGGGTAGTTGTTACTGGTAACTGCATTAGAATAGTCCAGAACGGGTAATGGTGTGGGTGTGAGTTGAGTTTAACACAGTGATTCTACGTTGAGTTATCCCGAGGTTGGATTTGGGTTGTGTGAGCGATTGTGAGGGACGGTGTGCGGTTAGGTAGTTTGTGTGGGAGGGTGGGGGTTTGTTGGCGGTTTGTGTTACAGGACATGCACTAAAAGGGAGTAAACATTTTTGTTGTTCGGTGCTGTCGAAGTTCTTTAATTCGTCATTTACCGTCTCTGTATGGGTGTGTGTGTGTCTGTGTGTATGTGTGTGTATGTGTGTATGTGTGTATGTGTGTGTGTGTCTGTGTGTATGTGTGTGTGTATGTGTGTATGTGTGTGTGTCTGTGTGTATGTGTGTGTGTATGTGTGTATGTGTGTATGTGTATGTGTGTATGTGTGTATGTGTGTGTCTGTGTCTGTGTGTATGTGTGTGTATGTATGTGTGTGTGCTAGATAGAGACAACGAGAGAGCGGGTGGAATGATTTAAATTTTTTTTTTTTTAGTTTTGCGAATCGTTTTCGGTACTGATGTTGTCTGATTGCTACTTCTGCCCTTGTTGGTATTTTAAGCCGACCAGACGGGAGACTTGACTTTTCTTTGACTTGGAATGAACGACGTAAGTATGTATACAGAGATCCAGAGGCGTCACTAGGCGAGGGCGGGTCGTGCGGACCGCACCGGGTGACTCCATTTACGGTGTTGACACCAACAGAAAAAAAATGAAAAAATTAAAAATGTTTCGTAGAAAAATGCTTTTCGCCATCTTAATTAATGATTAATTAGAGTTAAAAAGTCCTATCAAGTGCAAATCAAAGATTTTGATATAGGGGAGGGGGTGACACCTGGACGTAAACCTGCTCAATTATTGAGAAAACAATTTTTCATATAACTATATCACATGGACCTTTAAATATATATATATATATATATATATATATATATATATATATATATATATATATATATATATATATATATATATATATATATATATATATATAAACTGATACTTTTTAGATGGGAGGGGTGTGTGACACCATTAGGTTCCGCACCAGGTGATACCCGACCTGGCGACGCCAATGCAGAGATCTGTATGTTGTAGGCACTTTGCTTGTCAAAGGCTACGTTAGAAACTTGGTTGGGTGTTTACTAGTTTTAATTGTTATTGTAGTGTTCAAAATAATTCCACAAGCAATTTCGTGAAAGCTTCAGTTAAATGCTTTCATGTAGAATGTCGTTCTCTCTCAATCTCTGGGTATGCCCTGTTCATCCCCATTTGAGGGCATTAGTGTTCCGGTCCATTGGCTATTGTTTAATGATTTGCTACAGGTCTGTATTGGATATTTTGTCTGACCATCTTTCCTGTTTTTGAATAACTGCAGCCAGTCTGTATTTGTTTTGGTAACCATCCAAGTCTCCGAACTATAAACAAAATACTGCCATAATATTTGTGATGAAGATTCTTAAATTACTCTGGAGTGACCGGGCTGTGCAATCCCATATCAAACGTGGTGAGTTGAAGGTACATTTAGCTTTGTTTACATGGAATTTTAATGTCCTCGTCTGTTGCATCTAGAGAGCTGGACTGCTAAC
Source organism: Physella acuta (assembly GCF_028476545.2). Lineage (NCBI taxonomy): Eukaryota > Metazoa > Mollusca > Gastropoda > Physidae > Physella > Physella acuta. The sequence goes on from NW_026731638.1 coordinate 346,002, forward strand.
CCGTAAGGCTCGAGTTCGAATCCGGGTTCAAATCAGTAGACCGTCCCTGAGTCCACTCAACTCTGATGGGTACCTAACTGACGTTAGGGAAAGTAAAGGCGGCTGGGCTTAGTGCTGACCACACTATCTCTTCATATGTCGAGGTCACAGAAATAAGTGAACTCTACTTCACTTGCCCTATAGACCGTCAGGTTTGAAAAGGGAACTTTACATTTTTTTACGTCTGTTCCATCATCCTTGTTGATCACACTAACCAGTTATGCGAATGTGTTTGTTTCTCGTATATCTTCATTTAGCTGTGTGGGCAGGTCCTTGTTGTTATTGATTCTGATGAACTCTTATTTCTAATGATTTTAGTCCAACTTTGGATGATACTTCAGAAAGTCGATTTAGTTATGGTTTTTGCATGTTTTTTCTTATGAGATAGTCGGTATATGTCATCGAGAAAATCGAGATCCTCCAGTTTTTTTTTTAAATCCAGTTTATTGTTTGTAGTCTTCTGCATGATCCAGTCGATAACCATCAAGAATTTCATCGGCAAAAACACACATCAATGTCTCACTCCCGTCTTCACCGTGAAGGGGATTATCTGTCGGGCAGAATCCACATATACATTAGTGTTAAAGATATACATTTTGGGTGTGTACAATGTTGGCTCATTAGCTCGCAGATAACATTTCTAAAATGCTTTTACGCAGTCTATAAAGTCAGATAAGTGAAATTGTCACTTAAGGGACTGTTCAGCAATGATGCACAGCGTGGCAATGTAACAAGTGCATGACCTGTCTTGTCGAACACCAGCCTGTTTCATCATCATACACCCATTGCTGGCCCCAGGTTATTTAGCGCCCTAGGCAAAACTTATTAAAACGCCCGCCCCCTCTTTCACACAAATTAATTACTAAAACGTATGTATAAAAAAAAGATTAATTAAAAGCGACATAGTAATTTATTATCAATTGCATGCACGTTATAAGTAGACATCAAAATCAAATTTTGTACTTTACGACATAGCCCCACCCGCCCCTTAGAAAATTTTGAGTGCTTCCCCCACCCCTCCCATCCCGGGAGAAAAAAAGTCTGAAAAAACTCTTTAAGAAAACCACACATTTCTTGTTCTGCTCTCTGCAGTCCTCCCAAGGTGAACACCAAAACGGAACTTAACCTGTTTTAAGCTTGACTGTCTTTAGTTATAATTGTAAAATGTCTATATTGTGTGATTATGTAACGATTTTGTTTTGTTTTTGAAATATAAAAGGTTATAAATGCTACAGATTCCAACCTAAAATCGTAATGTATGAATCCTTTAGTAGAGGGTGAAAAATATGAAAAGACCATTATTTAGATGTTTAACTTACGACTAAGACTGTCTACAACGGTTACTCTTGTATTCGTTTTTCAACTTGATAATGCTAAGAAAAAAAAACCCTACCAAAATAATGTTGTTTACAACTTAAGCTCTACATAATTTTTACAAAAGAAATAATAACTTAAAATATATGTAAGCGGTCAACCTGAGGTGCAGGAATTTGAAATGAATGTAAAGTTAAGCAACGAATTATCTCCCATTTGAAAATCCAAATACTGAAGTTTTTCAAGGGAAATAACTGTAACAAGGATAGCTAAATTAACCAAGTGTAACTAAGACATGCTTAAAAAACACAACAAAATGCTCTAAATTTCATTATGTAATAATTATCACAAAACTTTTATATTAGCGATGACAGCTTGTAAAAACAATATGTATTAAATATTGAATACTTAACTGCTTGTTTTATTTAAAAGTACGCAACCGGTAGCTTTATTATAACATACTTCTATTCAATTATGACGACAATCATTTACACGATACCAAATTTCAATACTACTACCATTATATTTTGGATCCCCTAATTCAAGGGACGCTTTTCAAAACTTAACACTCAGGTAGGGCTACATGTTATAGATCATAGACATTGCTATAATTATTGATTAATTAAAAAAAAACTATAATTTAAAAAAAAGTTTACGGTTAGTTATAAATTCCATCCATTTAATAAATATTTTTTAGCTAGAGAACGCCTACCTTTCTTTGTAGTGTATTCCGTCCTGAATTGAAATCATCTTACGTACGATAAACTCGACTCCTCGATATACTCAATCTACTACATTCACAACACATACCAAACTTTGATAATTAAACATAACTAGTCTCGATGCTCCAGAACTACGACACGGATTCGTTTAACTTTACCAAGCTCTAAAAACGATACTCCCAATCAACAACGATGTCACTGGACCTACTACTACAGTCAGAGAAAACGAGACTTACAAACCCTATTAAAATTAGATAGCCATTTGAAATGTTCGAAATTTAAATTACGAACTTATTTAATCGTTTTCCACATCAATTATGTGACACCGAATTAAAAAGGCAAAGTGACTGTTAAAAAGCGCCCCGGCATTTCCAAATTAGGGAGGTGGGGTTGCATTTTCACAATTACAAATCAGAGGCGTATCGAGGGAGGGGGTGGGGTGGGGGGGGGACATATGTCCCCGGGCGCCGACTTTAGGGGGGGCGCCAAATTGAAAGTTTGAGTGGGGGGGGGTGCAAATGAAAAGTTCGAGGGGGGTGAACAGGGGCGGAACTACAGTGCCGCCAGACCCCGCAATGCGGGGGGGGCCCACGCCTTTAGGGGCCCATAGTCGACCATAATAATTTTTTTAGTTAAAAAAATAATTTTCTTGCATTTTTGACATAACGGTAAAAGCTTTTGTAAATAACAAACATATCTATTACAGTAGTGATGTTATACAGTAACTACACATGCTGTTGCGTAAAAAAAATGTATATGCCTGAGCTGTAGTGTGAAAGATAGGCAAATGTTCAAAACACTTCCATGACTTATTTCCTCTTTTTAAATTGTTAAATAGGGGTGCTCCGAAACTCCTTTTAATATATTTGTACTAAACAAATTAAAAAGCAATTACTTCTCTTAAATATTATTTTTAAAAATATACATACTAAAGATTGACATAACACAAAAAGGAAATATATTTGAAACAAATAATACAAATACAAAAAAACATAAAATAAACATAACACGAGAAACCATTACACATATGCAAAGCTTTCAAGATTTATATTCTTTTCACCGGCTAAACCTAGAGGGCAGGCAGTATTACAGCAAACATATTGAATGAAAAAAAAATTCAAAACAGATTAATGCACTCACACACATGGTGTAATTTGTTTACATTGAAAACAAAAAACCATTTTTTTTCAAAACCCGATCAGGCGAGAAACGACTATCCAATGTTTGTATTCTGTGTTGTATATATATATATATATATATATATATATATATATATATATATATATATATATATATATATATATATATATATATATATATATATATATATATATATATATATATATATATATATATATATATATATGGGGGGGCAGAAATTTTTTGGCGGGGTGGCCATTTTTTTCTAGTTCCGCCACCGGGTGCAAATCGAAAGTTTGAGGGGGGGGGAGGGGTGCAAACCAAAAGTTCGAGGGGGGTGCAAATCGCAAGTTTGAGGGGGGGGGGGGTTGCAAATGAAAAGTTCAAGTGGGGGGGGGGGTGCAAATGGAAAGTTTGTCCCCGGGCACCGGGAAGGGTCGCTACGCCTATGTTGCTATTAAATATAGGCCTATATAAACCGAATTTTTGGGGTGGGGGTGCAAAATTGAAAGTTCGTCCTGGATGCCGAAATAGATCGAAATACCTTTATAAAAGTTATTAATTATTTGGTGCTTTTTTGATAATAGCGATAACACCTTTTGCGCCCCCTAGAGATGGCGCCCTCGGCGACCGCCTAGTTGGTCTTATAGGTAGCGCCGGCCCTACATACACCGTCACAAAAAGCCAGACTCCCCCCCCCCCCTCCCCTCCCCAATAATATGACACGACACCTTAGCGTACTAATCCCCTTAAAACTGAAACTTTTGTCTTTTAAAAATTGAAGCAGCTATGTATTTTTTAAAAATCTTTAACTGAGCTGGGTATACATTAAGTATATTGATCAATTTACAAACACAAATCTTTGCCAAGAAAACCGCGAGGTAAAGGTAAAACTCAAGTTACTAAAATCACTTATTAAATGTTTCATGTTTCGTACACCTCAATGAAAAGTCTTATCTAAATGCATTTTGACGACTTTTATAAAAGACCAACTTGATTATGCGCTGGAAATTATGAACAGTCTTCTAGTCGAATTCAGCAATAACATTGAATTTAATAAACCGGGAACGATCTCCCCTAAACTTTCTGGAATATTCTTTTATAAAAAAAAACAGGGGATGGGAGCTCGGGATATAGACATGAATTTTCATCCATTTTAAATACTTAAACTTTTTAAAATAGAATAAAATCTCGTAGAAAAAAGAATTGCACACATGTGAACGCCAAATAAAACGTGCATAATAGTGCGGAATATTATTAGTACTTTATAAATTTACATTCGTTTTTGAGAATTCGGAAATAGCGTAAATTAGTACTTTTAATCAACGGAAATTACTCAAAATTTGACAGATGGTAGAGAATTAGAACTTTTACTTACATGTGAAATTTCATGTATCTATCTGAAATAGTACTCAAGTTATAGGCTTTTAAAAAATTCAAAGTAGAAAAAGTACCACTTCCGTTTATCGGAAATCGCTCAAAAGTTTATCAGTATCTACGATTTTGATGAAATACTTGTATATGAAATTTCATCAACCTAGCTGTAACAGTACTCAAGTTATTGTGTTTACACACAGACACACACACACACACAGACAACGGACAGAATTGAAAGTTCAGTTTTTACGACTCGATAACGCATAAAACGCCAACATGTTTATATATTTGTATTTATAATTTTTGCCTGATTAAAATAAGTCCTCTATACTCCGGATGTGATGAAGGAGTAAAACGGTGAAAACTGTTAGAATTTCATGTTTTTCGTGCATGTTATCATTTTAACATACATTTATTTTAGATGTGCTTGTTTTAAACTACCGATATATAAATGCATACATTGTATAATTATAAAAAAAAATAATATATTAAACGACAGCGAGATTTAGTAATATAATAGATTTGTTTATTTCTATTTTTTCTCTGTGTATCTGAATGTTTAAATTGAATTCCCCATCAATCACAAAGCTGTCAAGTTGTTGGAAAGTAAATCCTTCTATGAGGTTCAGATCAACACAACCAGGCTGATATTTTCGTGTATCCATCCCCCCCCCCCCCCCCCCCCCCGGTCTCAACTGAAATCCCTTGTCTTGCTAGTGAGCGTTTTTTTTCTTTAGATAGCTGCAGGATACATTTAAATGATTTGTGCTTTTGTGATGTCCAAAATACTCAAAAAGTCTAATCGAGTTCAGGACAAATGCAAAATGTCTAAGATAGATTTGACTAATCAAATACAACATAGTAATAGAGAGGTAAACAATAAATTGTTGGTCAACGACAAGGTAATTCTAAACGCCAAAGAACGCCGGATCATAACACAGATGCTTCTTATTTCCCTTATCTGTATTGTCAGTAACATCCCAAAGGTCTGTATTAATATTGCCATGGTTATTTTCCCAGAGTTTTCCATCAACGGCAAGTTTGGAGGTTTGTATGAGACTTTTGACGTCATAAGGCAGACATTCCAGATGATGTTTTGTTGCAGTTAAATTATTTCAACTGTAGGGCTTTCTACAAGTTGATGTCCTCGTGAATAATACAGCATTTACATACACTCGAGAATTTAAAAATACATTATGAAACACGAGTACATGACTAGTGTACCAATATTTAGAGAAGAAATTTCGTTAGAATACACAAAAAAGTCAATACTTGTCTGACGCCTTATACCTGCACATCGGTTTATGTAAATATTACTTAAGTAACGATTGCAAATTAAATTCACGCTACCATTAGTTACAAAATAAAATTAGTTTGCATTCATGCTATAGCTTTACAAAGTCACTATTGTCGTTACAAATAAAAATGTGGGTTATCAAAGGTGTGTTGAGATCCATAATAATTAAACTCATGTTTGCAACTACGTTTCATATCAATACATTTAGAAATTTACCAAGTGAATATTTGGCGCATGTTTAATGTTAGAAAACAAAATTTCCTTTCCTGTACTCAATATTGAAAACCGTGAAATAGTCAATCATATACACCCTTTTAAATCAAACAATAAAATTGGTCGCGTAGATTAATTAATCTGTATTTAATTATTTTTAAATGCGAGTCTATTGTAATTAAGACCAAAACAAAGATGAAATTAAAAATTACATATTTTTTTAATTATAAAAGCTACCACAAATAGAAGAAAGCAAAAACTACACCATTTTGATAAGGCTGTATTCAATTTAGAATTATTCTTTTAAAATAATCTAGTTATAAACAAAACTATAACTAACAAAAAACATTTGATAAAATAAGGGCATATATTATTTCCTAACTCAAATAAGTAGTTAATAAATTAAAGATATTTGGTATTTAGGAAAAATCATAATTTCTTTTGTCAAAAGATGTTGTTCATCAATATATAACTGCTACGCAATTAAAGGAACAGAGGGAAATATTAATTCAAAAAATAAAGCTCAAATTCCACAACTAACAATGGGAACAAATGTCTCCGAAAATGTATCCTACGTTTCGATGCAAAACAACTTTTCGTTTGAAACAACGGTCCTCTTTATGTGTCGGGGTGTCCTTTCGTTTCTTGGTCTTATCGGAAATTCTTTGACCATTCGGACATTTCTGGCCATGGGACCTAAAGATGGAGTAACGCTTTCATTTTTGTTACTCTCTGTCTCAGATTTGTTGTATCTTCTCTGTATGACAATTTCATCAATCTCTTACATATTTATAACCATGGAACTGATGACATCATTTAAGATATATTTTCCTGTGGATCCGTACGGGATAAAGACCTATATATCAAATTGTGGGAGCGGTTTTTATGCCAACACAATGCTCACACTGACATTTCTGTCCATTTGTCGTTGCCTAAGTGTCGCCAAACCTCTGTGGTTTAGACATAAGCTCGGGACAAAAAAGGTCTCCGTTTTATTTCTCTCAATCAGTGCTCCGTTTTGTTTGTCAACAAATATTCCCATCTTAGCTCTGATGGGGATAATACCGCTCTATGATGCCAGGATCAACAACACAAGGCCTTCGTTGTGGATTTCACCAGAAAGGAAATGGGTGACGTATGTCGTCTGGCCAGTCAGAGGATCCTTGCTTCCACTTATTGTTCAGGTTATTCTAATCATTACTTCTGTGTTAATGACCAATCACATGAAAGCAGCTTTAAGATTTCGACAGAAACACACAACATCGGCTATAGCATCCACTCAATCAACTCAGTTTAAAATCGACAGCCAAGAAACCAACAACAAAACAATAACAAACGAGAAGAACAAGTTAAGTGGCAAGGAACTTCAGATCATCAAACAAATGATTCTCCTGTCTGTGGTGTTTACTGTGAGCAGTTTACCAAAGATGTGCATCCACACTGTCGTGTTTTTTTACCCTGAGTATTCTATCGACGGGAAATACGGGAGAATGTATGAGACAGTTGACGTCATGCGGGATACATTTCAAATGCTGTATTCGTGTTCCAATGTTTTTATATACTACAATTACAATTCCAAGTTCAGAGATATGTTTTGGAGATAATTGTCATGGCATATCCAAAAGATCTGATCGTTTGTTTAACACACTGTAAAGCTGGAGTCGTTAGGGGGTAAAGACATGCTTGTTTCACCTCCCTAATGCGCCATGCCTGATATTAAGAAAATAATTAGATTACTGGAGAAAACAAATATTCTAGATTTTAAAAATATTTTGTTTTATAATATTTAGCAAATTTTTTACATAGAGATGAAATTTAAGATAAAAGACAACACAACTTGACGTGAATCAATTTTACAGAAATCATATTTGTAAAAATGAAGGCAATAGTAATACTTTGTGTGTTGCTGATAATAAAATGAATTTAAATAAGAAACGTCATTGTTTGACAAAAATTAAATTATTTCAAACAATTTCTTTTGAATTTCGAGTTATACCTATAGTAAACGAGTATGTTGGTGCTTGAGTTTAGAATTTGAAGCGTGTCTCTAATACACTGAAATAGAGCAATCCACAAGCCAGCTTTTCTGTCTAAGGAGAAATCTGGTAAGAAATATTTGGAAATGTTGAATGTAATTTTAGGTAAGTTGCAGACGATAAAAATCGTCGTGATGATGAATGTTTGCTGAATGGCGTGAAGTTCCTTGCTGACTTGTTTTGTCGTCTGAGAATTCCGGGCATGGTGGTCAATGTTGGGATAGGTCAGTGTACGAGACGGGAGCGTGTGTTTGTTACGGAAGGCTAGAGAGTTCTTGAGGTGACGGGCCATAATGCCAGCACTGATGACCATAGCTACTTGCGTTGTTACAGGCAGGAATGAGCCTACGAATGGGTGGACAACAGTCACGACTTGTGATGCGAACGATACAAAATGTAACGTTGGCCGCGTCACGTTAACTCGAGATTCAAACATCTCCTCCATGTCAAAATTAATAAAAAGTGGTGTGAATACCACTATTGTAAAAAATACAATTACACCAACAATAAATAATGTCGCCCGTGTAGTAAAATAGTTTCTAAAATATAAAGGACTGGCAATACCAAGGCATTTAATGACAGCCATATATGTTACGGTTAGCAAAGTTATGTTGTATATCATACTTCCACTAATTGTAATATACATATACACACCGTAAGGGTCAATTGGAAAATAAATTCTAAAGTCCGATACTTCTTCGACTATATATAAAATGTAAACAACGACTGAAGCACCAACACACACCAGATAAAAGAGGTCTGTAATAGAAAGTAGCAAAAACGTCATGGTTATACCATCTTTAACTCTCATTTTTAGAAATGTTCGAATAGATATCGAGTTCCCAATAGTACCGAGTAAACACATTGCTCCATAGAGAAGAGAAACAGTGCCAATTGCAAAGAAAATCTCAATTTCGACTTGAGTTCTGCTCGCTCCCATTTTACTTCTCAAATGGATTGTTGTGTAGCGCTTTTTAACAAACAGAAACAGTGTTCTGTTTTTCCTACTAATATTTACTCGACTCGTGATTTTTAACTCAAGAAGTAATGTTAATATTTCATGCATGATAACTTGTATTATTTAATAGATAAATAATTTAAAGGAGTAATTGGATGGGACGTGTGATATTATTTATCAAGATATAAACCCATAAACTATGAACACGTGAAACTATGTTAAAACATTTTTATTTGTATTATTTAAAACAAAGAAAGCTTGACCCATTTCTGGCAATTAAGTTTCCCTGGGGAAAAAATAAATAAACTAAAACGTTAAGAAATGTGATTTGAATGACGCTTTATGAAATTATGTTTTGCTATTTATTGATAATAGTAATTTATCGAGCAGTTTACTAAATGTGCTTAATTTAATTTTCAAATATGCGCATTTAATGCGCAGGTTATTGCAATCATACAATAAGAAGACAGTTTATTACACTTAAGAGGAGGTTTATGTTAGACATTTTCTGCAGGTGTGGTTGGGCTGGGGGGGGGGGGGGTGATAATACGTTTCGTCTGGGGGACGGTAGATAAACTGCATGTGTGGAGGGGGGGGGTTGTATTTTTTTCTAACGAAGATTTACGAGCAAAAAAATATTTTTAAGCGAGAAACAACAAAACAAAGGCTGGCTTAAATAATCTTTAATTTAGCACTTAGATCCGTGAGACTGTATATATGTTTAAATATATATATATATATATATATATATATATATATATATATATATATATATATATATATATATATATATATATATTCGTTTTGGCGAGATAGTCTCAGGGGTTCAGTGGAGGTCGAGAAACACACCCGGCTCATATGATTCACTTTTAAGAAGGGTTCGGTGAATGTGCCCTTAAAACTTGTGGGGTTCAGTAACTCCAAAGAAGTTAGGAACCACTGGTATATATATATATATATATATATATATATATATATATATATATATATATATACATATATATACTATATTATACTATAGAATTTAGAAACAAAGTAAAGTTTTACTGACTAAAATATTGTGCCCTTGTTTTTGGAGTTTCTCATTGAAAAAACTATTTAAGCTGTGGCGAGTTTGAGAAAACTTTAATTTAAATCAATGTCATGAAGTTAGTCAAATGAGCTTAATCTATTAATTCTTGGAGCCGCCTTAGGAGGAAAACCAAAGATTTACTTGCTTCTTTTGCTTATATGTGCATTATCTGAAAGTCTGTTTGGTTGTTTGTTAACAAAAGTTTTTACCGTTAACTTTAGTCTTATAATAAAATCTGACATGATGTGTAGATCTTACTTATGCATTGTTTTTTTTTGTGTGCATATATTTTAAGAAATTTTGAAAAAAAATCATTTTCATAATTGCTTTAGTTTAGTGTTGTAGCGTCTAAAATAATATCTGCTTCAGGGTGTTAAATTATTTATTTTTGCTCACCTACTCCGGCCTGGAGTGGCTAGTTCCAACATATCCGCAAACTAAAATAAGACACCCCTTTCAGCCTAAAATGTTGTGTAATTGTTGTCGTTGTCGTTTGTCGGCCAAAAATTCTTGTAAAGGTACGGGTCTGCCTGGTACTTTATTAAAAGTTCAAATGATAGGTGTTTTTTGTGTTTATAAACTTTAACCAGCTCAGATGCGTTGCGACCCTTCCCTGTGCCCGGGGACAAACTTTTCGATTTGCACCCCCCCCTCAAACTTTTCGATTTGCACCCCCCCCCCTCAAACTTTCGACTTGCACCCCCACCCCTCAAGATTTCCATTCGATTTGCACCCCCCCCCCTCAAACTTTCCACTTGCACCCCCCTCGACCTTTCAATTTATTTTTCCAACCCATTTTGGCGCCCCCTAAGGTCGACTTGAGGATAGGGAAAGTACATGAAGGAAGGAGCAATGGTAAAATGAATAGGGACGCACTCTTGCTATAATGATTCATCAATAAGGAAGTCCAAAAAAATAATTAAAGTTAAAACAGATCTATTACAGCACATGTCCTTGTGGCCTACTTGGATTTATCCGATATCACAGTACACTCCAGCCTCGAAATTGTAATTCGCCTCTCTATTCATCATTCTGATTGGCTGTTAGGGCGCCACACATATCTCACCAGATTCTATATTTAGTTCTGGGCTCCGTCTCTTTTAATACATCACCCAATGTAAAGCCCGTGTGTTCTCTGATGGTGTAGTCACGTTTTGTTTGACTGGTACTGTGACTTATACATGTACATGTAAGCGCCACACCTTTGCCACATGCCAGTATCATATGTGGGGTGGGTGTGGGTGTGTGGGGGAGATTATCTCAGAAGGTTACTAAGTACATTTATTGGTAATATTGATTGGTAGATAAGTACTGAAATTCTAAAAGTAATGTTCTTAGAAGATTTAATCAGTAATTCAATTACTCCTATATTTTCCAAATACGATCAAAGAAAACTATAGCCGTTACTTATATCAGTTGTTAAGCAGGTAAATGTTAATGGAATATGAGCATTAAAAAAATCACCAAAATCCTGATTTTTTATTCATCATGGGTTTCTTACACTTTATGATACTTTCTCCATTTTTCTATTAAAATAATAACTTTAATGACATTTTTTAAATGTGTTTAAAATTACATTTTTATAACCCTGTTAATAATCATTTTCTCCAAATCTTACAAGCTCTCTACGAAAGGTTATATATCTGGATTTCTTATATATTTGATAATCGTATTTTTATAATCTCGGAATCACCCAAAGATTACAATCGGCTTTCCAAATTATGCGCATGGTATTTTCGTGACCTACTTCTCTTTCCGTTTGTATGTTTTTCTAAGTTCGCAGTTTTTAACACTAAAAAGCCTACTACTTTTGTATTTATACAACAATTCACACCATATTTTCAGTAATTGTTCTTTATGCAAAAATGAAACTTTTTTCTTGAGGCAATTGTAATGGCTTTCATAGATAAAAGTTTATTGTAAATAATAAGCGAATTTTGAAATGTTTGCATTCTAAAAAGGGTACGATTTTTCAGACCTTCTAGAAATCTGACTAGCAGTTCTTTCAAAATGTTGTCGTGACAAAAGTTTAAATATATATACTGAAATATAAGCCTTTAAATTTGATTGTTAGCAGTTCATAAATAAATAAGCCTTAGCGATTTTTAAAAGTACCGAAAAATTCAAAATGGGGGAGTTTTTTCGGGTTTCGTTTGGTTTAAAAGCTTTAATTTTTACCCGTGTGCTAAAACAAAACAAAAATGACTTGTGAAGAAAATATATCAAAGTATAAAACACAACGACTTGATGAACTAATATATTACGAAATGGTACACAATATCAAAATGCATTTCTAAAAATTACAATATTTATTTAGTAAAATTCCTGATTTATGTTAAATAATTGTAAAGTCTATTAGAAATTCGAATTTCTTTAAAAAGTGTGGTCTGTTCAGGATTTACGCGCAAATGAAATATAGACACATATCAACCATCTTACATAGCACGACAACTAGGTCATTCTTCAGAGAACACAAACAAGCAATTGAAATATAGTTTATTAGAACTTTTTTTTTTTTAATTTAAATGTATTTTAATATACTATTTAAGTTAAGTATATCGATTAATATCTAATTCATTAAAAGTGCATATTATTGCAATTTGTTCAAACACAAATGTATATGTAACATAATCGATACTAACCCAAAAAAATCCCAGTAATGATTGTGAACAAAATAAATGCTTATAATTATAATAAAATAGTTTTAATAATACGCTTGCATACGTTCCGAAATAAACCAACCGTATACGCCTTTCAAAATGATGGCTGTAAAATAAGACGATATCAAAATGTGAAATTATTTATATCACTTTATATAGCTCACTCAACAACGAAAAATAAATTCCGAATTTCACTCTGGGTAAAGCATACACCTTTAATACTTTCATATACTTTTGGAGAATGGTGTGTAGATTTTTATCAAACTTGATTTTTAAATAATTTCTTTGGCACTTCATTTAATTTTTAAAAAATAGAGATAAATTAACGCATGAGCTTGCTTCAAGTTTATTATAATCTATACATTAAAACGATGTGTTAGAAGTTCCATAACATTGGCTTTACTTTGAAATTTAAATTTTGTTCATCGCTTCATTATTAGATAATATTTATAATGTAACCTACCGTAGTAGAATATTTTTAAAAAATCATAATTTTCAAAACAAAATTACATCACATTTTTGTTGGGCATATAAATTCCATTATGAACTAACACAATCATGTTATCTAAATGAATGAATGTAACATTTTAACATTGAATTAGAGAGTGTTTAGATATGTAACTGGATGCTTTTTTTATTATTCAGATCTAGAATACAAAATGGATTGTTAACGAAAGAGATTACACGAAAATTTATAAACAGTACGAGAACAGATTTCGGTAATAAAAACTGTTATAAATTATCGTTTGCAATAAATTGTCAATAAATAGCCTTAGAGATAATAACATAAGTCTTATCATATTGAATAGATTATCTGCGACTTGCTAATATGCTACACTAGATTAAAGACATACAAGAAGGATGGTACTCTTTATTACAGCAGCCACATACGTTAGGGACTCTCTAGATGACAGGAGACTAGAGAGACAAATAGATGACAGGAGACTATAGAGACATACAGATGACAGGAGACTATAGAGACATACAGATGACAGGAGACTAGAGAGACAAATAGATGACAGGAGACTAGAGAGACAAATAGATGACAGGAGACTATAGAGACATACAGATGACAGGAGAGAGACATACAGATGACAGGAGACTAGAGAGACAAATAGATGACAGGAGACTAGAGAGACAAATAGATGACAGGAGACTAGAGAGACAAATAGATGACAGGAGACTATAGAGACATACAGATGACAGGAGAGAGACATACAGATGACAGGAGACTAGAGAGACAAATAGATGACAGGAGACTAGAGAGACAAATAGATGACAGGAGACTAGAGAGACATACAGATGACAGGAGACTAGAGAGACAAATAGATGACAGGAGACTAGAGAGACAAATAGATGACAGGAGACTAGAGAGACAAATAGATGACAGGAGACTAGAGAGACATACAGATGACAGGAGACTAGAGAGACAAATAGATGACAGGAGACTAGAGAGACAAATAGATGACAGGAGACTAGAGAGACATACAGATGACAGGAGACTAGAGAGACAAATAGATGACAGGAGACTATAGAGACAAATAGATGACAGGAGACTAGAGAGACATACAGATGACAGGAGACTATAGAGACATACAGATGACAGGAGACTAGAGAGACGAATAGATGACAGGAGACTATAGAGACATACAGATGACAGGAGACTAGAGAGACAAATAGATGACAGGAGACTATAGAGACATACAGATGACAGGAGACTAGAGAGACAAATAGATGACAGGAGACTATAGAGACATACAGATGACAGGAGAGAGACATACAGATGACAGGAGACTGGAGAGACAAATAGATGACAGGAGACTAGAGAGACAAATAGATGACAGGAGACTAGAGAGACAAATAGATGACAGGATGCTAGAGAGACAAATAGATGACAGGAGACTAGAGAGACAAATAGATGACAGGAGACTAGAGAGACAAATAGATGACAGGAGACTAGAGAGACAAATAGATGACAGGAGACTAGAGAGACATACAGATGACAGGAGACTAGAGAGACAAATAGATGACAGGAGACTAGAGAGACAAATAGATGACAGGAGACTAGAGAGACAAATAGATGACAGGAGACTAGAGAGACAAATAGATGACAGGAGAGAGACATACAGATGACAGGAGACTAGAGAGACAAATAGATGACAGGAGACTAGAGAGACAAATAGATGACAGGAGACTAGAGAGACAAATAGATGACAGGAGACTAGAGAGACATACAGATGACAGGAGACTAGAGAGACAAATAGATGACAGGAGACTAGAGAGACAAATAGATGACAGGAGACTAGAGAGACAAATAGATGACAGGAGACTAGAGAGACAAATAGATGACAGGAGACTAGAGAGACAAATAGATGACAGGAGACTAGAGAGACAAATAGATGACAGGAGACTATAGAGACATACAGATGACAGGAGACTAGAGAGACAAATAGATGACAGGAGACTAGAGAGACAAATAGATGACAGGAGACTAGAGAGACAAATAGATGACAGGAGACTAGAGAGACAAATAGATGACAGGAGACTAGAGAGACAAATAGATGACAGGAGACTAGAGAGACATACAGATGACAGGAGAGAGACATACAGATGACAGGAGACTAGAGAGACGAATAGATGACAGGAGACTAGAGAGACATACAGATGACAGGAGACTAGAGAGACAAATAGATGACAGGAGACTAGAGAGACATACAGATGACAGGAGACGACGCTTCAACACAATACAACGCTCTGATGGTCAGTGTCAAAACACTGTATCTTACACTTTCATGAGGTATGGCGTATTTTTAACTAGCTAAAAATGTTTACTTATTAAATACAAAATGTTGTTTGGATAAATAAACATTTAACGAATAAAGTTTGAAAAGTTGCACTGAAAAGTGAGAAGCATGCTAACTACTTAAAAGAAATAATTTTTATTTAAGAGATTGAAACAAATCTTAATAATTTGTATAAATAAATAGCTTTCTTTTTTTTTTTCTCAAGCTGTTATGTTTTCATTTTTTAACGATAAACAAATAAATTTTAAAAAGTATCTCCTAAAATTGGAGTTATACTTGTAATAAATGAATACGTTAGTGCTGGAATTTAAAATTTGGAACGTGTCTCGGATACACTGAAACAACACAATCAACAGGCCAGCCTGTCTGTCTAAGGAAAAATCTGGCAAGAAAATTTTGGCTGTGTTGAAGACAGCTTTGGTTAAGTTGCAGAGGATGAAAACTGTAGTTATGAGAAACGTCTGCTGAATAACGCGAAGCTCCTTGCTTTGTTTTGTCAGCTCTAGATTTATCTCAGCGATTTTGGAATTTGAATAAGGAAAAGTTAGACGATTGGATGTGTTTTTTAGACGAAATGTGAGGCAGTTTTTCAGATGGCGGGCCATGACGCCAGCGCTGATTGTCATGATTATCTGTGTCGCTAAAGGAAGGCAGGATCCGCCTAAAGGATGAAGAACCGACACGACTTGCGATGCATACGAGGCTATACCCAAAACTGGACGTGTCGCGTTGATTCGAAGATCAAACTTTTTCGTCATGTTCATGACAACAAAAAGAGGTGAACACAACGCTATTGTAAAGATGACGATAATCGACATAACAATTAGAGTTGTTCGTATGGTGAAAAAGTTTCTAAAATACAACGGGTGTGAAACACCCAGGCATTTTATGACAGCCATGTATGTTACTGTTAGCAACGTTATGTTGTATATTGTACTTCCAACATTTGTTATAAATAGGAACACCCCGTATGGATCGACGGGGAAATAAATTCTGAAGTCCGATATTTCTTCAATCAAATACAAAACATAAGCCACGGATGAAACACACATGCAGGCTAAATAAAGCAGGTCGGAGATAGAGAGTAACAAAAACGTCGTGGTGATGCCGTCTTTAACGCCCATGTTTGTAAATGTTTGAATCGAGATCAGGTTGCCTACCGCTCCAAACAAAGTCATGATACCGTAGATGACAGTAACGGTGAAGATTGCTACCAAGACGTCGACTTCAGCTTCGGATCTGTTGATTCCCATTTTGTGTTTTTGTAAATTTCTAAAGTTCTCAAATCCAGACTCAGTTTAGTAACTTACTTAGCTGAGGAATCTTATTACCAACATTGATTTTCATGTAGAAATATTATAGGTGCATGACTGTTATCTTTTTAAAATCGCGTTTAAGTTTTGAAATACGAGCTCAAATAACTGTGCTGACTCAGAAGTTTGGCTTTCAGTAAACAGACAGTGGCCTTTATGCTTCTTGGCTTAGGAAGAGTCAAATATAATATTAAATACTGGAATACAGAAACATAATTTCTAAATGAGGGTTATTTTCTCCGCTCTAATCTCATGTAAGAGCAGTCTGTCAATAGAATCTCCAAAAACCTAACTTTCGTCATCAAGTTTCCTACTGTTTATGAATAGAGGTTACTGAAATCAATGTATCTAGTAAGTTCAGCGTACCACCACTCCTGTAATCTCACACACGCATCAGAAATCTCAAGCTTTAGAGTTCAACTGAACGATGGTCTTCATATATTTATTTATTCTTAGCTCTGTAGATGTCAGGGTAAGAATCATGCGCATATTATGTAACATGTGATTTTTTCAGCGACGAACAAAATGCAATACCAGTTGGCACCTACCATATTAGACATGTAAATAAAATAAACAACAGAAAGCAGCGAAAATGTTATGGTAATTCTAAGGTTAACAGCCATTGTGATAAAGGTTCGAATCCAAATCAAGTCCCCTTTAGCACCAAACAAAGACATCACTAAATCAAGTCCCCTTTAGCACCAAACAAAGACATCACTAAATCAAGTCCCCTTTAGCACCAAACAAAGACATCACTAAATCAAGTCCCCTTTAGCACCAAACAAAGACATCACTAAATCAAGTCCCCTTTAGCACCAAAGAAAGACATCACTGAATTAAGTGCCTTTTAGCACTAAACAAAAGCATCACACTATTACTATCGCCTAAAAAAAAATCCCTCTCCAATTCTGCTTCTACCTCTACTGATCTAGAAAAACGTATTTCTTCCTATTAAAAATATTTCTTCCTATTAAAAATATTTCTTCCTATTAAGAATAAACTAAATTATTTAAGTTACGACGGAATTTTCTATTTTTATTTTAGTTGATGAAAATATTTGCAGCACTTTGAGTCATTATAAATCGCCTGACGTGTGTAAATCATTAACATTTACGTCTTTAAACAATATAAAAATATCACATCTGAAGAAGCGTTCAGTAGTAAAGGCAAAATCAAATACCCAGGAAAATTAACAAAATGACAAAAATGACAAAACAATTACATTATCAAAATCTTGTTTCTTTTTTTTTTCTTTTCTTAAGAATTACAAGGTAATAGCTTCTGAATAATCAGCTTTACAATCATTGACAATTAATTTATTTTTCAAACGTCAAATCTTTTAAACCGAGGGAATAATCTTCACTACGTTCCGGCTAATTATAATAACGTCAAATGTTATGACAGTTTGTGAATAGATCGTAACTGGGTTAGTGTTGTCTTCCTTATCAACTTCCGATTATTTAGATTGATTAGTTTGTAACGGGGTTTAAGTGGCTGTAGTTTCAGACGCTCTTTGTTTCGTGGGTAAGGGAATAACTGTTTATTTCAAAATAGATTATTTTAAGATCAGTATTTTTAAAAATATGTCTTATTCATGTATCCATCGATCTATTTATACACACAAACAGGTCTACGACAAATACCGGAAAGAGACGTGTCAAATGGACGTTTGCCCGATTGAAACTAATGCCCTAGAGCAGGGGTCTCCAAACTACGGCCCGCGGGCCAGATGCGGCCCGCGAGGTCCTCTCATCCGGCCCGCGGAGATCTTTTAGTCCAAGGAAAAAACGTTTGTTGGTGATGGCTGAGGAAATTGCCCAGAAAAATCATAGACATGCCTGGAAGAAACTGGCCCCCGAACTGAAATTTATAGTTAATGCGGCCCTCGGACTGAAAAGTTTGGAAACCCAAGCCCTAGAGCAACTGGCTTTCTGGCATTTGTCCCATTTGGGGCAAACATTCATATAAACGTTCATTCGATTGTCTTTCATGCAAACATAACATCCGTCCACGAGTTCTTTATAAATCAAAGTAACTTTTATTTGAAGTAAAATATTTAGAGTTAAATTAACCACATTGTATTGTTTACTCTGTGAATGAAATAATATTAATGTAAGAATATTCACTTCAGGGAACTTTGTAAATCATAGTTAGTCTAATTTACTCTAAGACACAATATATATATATATATATATATATATATATATATATATATATATATATATATATATATATATATATATATATATATATATATAATATATATATATATATATATATATATATATATATATATATATATATATATATATATATATATATATATATATATATATATATATATATATATATATATATATATATATATATGTTAGAAAATTTTAATATTAAAACATGTGCTTGTTTATGAATTAGATGGATTAGATTTTTCTTTAGAAATATTGTTAGTATTAGTTTATTTTGTTAAAATTTTCAAATGGGAGTTAATCCTGCTTTTTTTCAAGAATAATACTACCGATTAGCTCCCTTGTTTTGTATATTCTTTCAAGGCGCAGTATTCTCTATTTATATGTCACGAGCCGACCCGTGGCGTATCATACGCCGCTATTTAGTTGTTTTTTCTACTTTTCAGTAATTCATAATTTGTGAATTCGACAGTATCAATGCCGCCACTGAAAATATTTGCTTTAAAACACTAAACCCCCCCCCCCCCCCCCCCCCCGGTGAAAGCAGCCTCCTCTTAGTTACCTCCTCTAAGTTTAAAATAGTTTCAAACTGAATTATCTGCCCCTAATAGCCGTCACCAAACCCGACTCTATGATTGTTTTGTAAACATTTAGCATGAACTACAACTCACCAATACCATGTGAGGGGGGTGGGGGTGGGGGGTGGTAGCGATAGAGAGGAAGAGAGGGGACTGCAAGGCGCGCGCTTGCAGCTTGTTTTCTAACGGCTCCCAGAAGAGAATTATATATATAGATTATTTGTATTTCGTTTATTCCTTTGTGTCTAGGTTTATTTTTTTTCCTAACGGTTGTCAATTCTCACCCTCTATGATTTATATGACGTCAAATTCCCAGCATATAATTCTCACTGTATGACATCCAAGTTCTACCATTTTCGACTGACTGTAGGACGTCCAATTCCCATCATCTGTGACTGACTGTATGACGTCAAATTCCATGTATTTGTGACTGACTGCATGACGTCATATTACAAACGTTTCTGACTGTATGACGTCAAAGTCCCATCATCTATGACTGTCTTCGCCCTGTGACCTGTTTCAAGAACTTCACAATGTTGATGTCGTTAGTCACTGGGCCAAACACACCATGGGACCCTTGGAGTAAAACACTGAACATAAGTTGTACAAGGAATCGTGTCTCATCAGTAAACTTGACCGCGTGGTGTGTTTCCATCTGATACTTTGGCACTGGGGCTCCAGTAAACCGTTTGATATCTGAACCTACTGTCGTCATTACTTACTGGCAAAACATACGTTAGTATGCCCGAGTGTGTGAAAAGATTGCGTTTTTTTAATGTTTAAAATACGTACGGTTGGGTATTTCGTAACATAAAATTTAATTAGTTGTTAAGTTTTGAAGAATAAATAGTGATTAATTACTCGGAAAAAAAAAACATACACGCATAGTTATTAAAAAACAATAACATTATGGTTGTTCAAATTATTGCTTTGTTCCAACCATTTATTCAAAATACGTAACATAGTTGATTAGTTATTAAATAATAATAACAAAATTATGGCTGTTCAGACTATTAGTTTGAAACCATTTATTTAAAACAATTAACTTGCTTTAATAGGTATTGTTGAATTCTAGGGGGTCCGGGAGTTGATGAGATAACTATGTCGCGGTCTCGTCAATTTTAAGGAAAAACTACCGAAATAATTATAACAGCATAATGAATATCTAGATAACAAAGAACCTGAAGTATATGACCTAGTTAAGAGCTCCACATTTTATTGTGTTATGGAATATCTCACATCACTGGCTATAACAGGTACACATAGTCTGTCATAAAGACCAGGCTATCATAGGACTAGTCTATCACTGGACTAGTCTATCACTGGACTAGTCTATCACTGGACTAGTCTATCACTGGACTAGTCTATCACTGGACTAGTCTATTACTGGACTAGTCTATCACTGGACTAGTCTATCACTGGACTAGTCTATTACTGGACTAGTCTATCACTGGTCTAGTCTATCACTGGGCTAGTCTATCACTGGACTAGTCTAATACTGGACTAGTCTATTACTGGACTAGTCTATCACTGGACTAGTCTATCACTGGGCTAGTCTATCACTGGACTAGTCTATCACTGGACTAGTCTATCACTGGACTAGTCTATCACTAGACTAGTCTATCACTGGACTAGTCTATTACTGGACTAGTCTATCACTGGACTAGTCTATCACTGGTCTAGTCTATCACTGGGCTAGTCTATCACTGGACTAGTCTATCACTGGACTAGTCTATCACTGGACTAGTCTATCACTAGACTAGTCTATCACTGGACTAGTCTATTACTGGACTAGTCTATCACTGGACTAGTCTATCACTGGTCTAGTCTATCACTGGGCTAGTCTATCACTGGTCTAGTCTATCACTGGGCTAGTCTATCACTGGACTAGTCTATCACTGGACTAGTCTATCACTGGACTAGTCTATCACTGGACTAGTCTATCACTGGGCTAGTCTATCACTGGACTAGTCTAATACTGGACTAGTCTATCACTGGACTAGTCTATCACTGGACTAGTCTATCACTGGTCTAGTCTATCACTAGACTAGTCTATCACTGGACTAGTCTATCACTGGACTAGTCTAATACTGGACTAATCTATCACTGGACTAGTCTATCACTGGACTAGTCTATCACTGGACTAGTCTAGTCTATCACTGGACTAGTCTAGTCCAGGGGTCGGCAACCTGCGGCTCGCGAGCCGCATGCGGCTCTTTTGATATCAAGATGCGGCTCTCCAGCTTCTTGAACAAATACTAATAATCTAAATAAAAAAATAAAATATTTGAAATTTAAAAAATGTTAGTGGCTCTTTAAAACAAGGGAAATTTTAAAAAATTGTAACTTTTGGCTCTTCCGCTTCAAAAGGTTGCCGACCCCTGGTCTAGTCTATCACTGGACTAGTCTATCACTGGACTAGTCTAGTCTATCACTGGACTAGTCTATCACTGGACTAGTCTATCACTTCGACTAGTCTATTACTGGTCTACTCTATCACTGGACTAGTCTAGTCTATCACTGGACTAGTTTATCACTGGACTAGTTTATCACTGGACTAGTCTATCACTGGACTAGTCTATCACTGGACTATTCTATCACACGACTAGTCTATTACTAGACTAGTCTATCGCTGGACTAGTCTATCACTGGACTAGTCTATCACTGGACTAGTCTATCACTGGGCTAGTCTATCACTGGACTAGTCTATCGCTGGACTAGTCTATCACTGGACTAGTCTATCACTGGACTAGTCTAGTCTATCACTGGACTAGTCTATCACTGGACTAGTCTATCACTGGACTAGTCTATTACTGGACTAGTCTATCACTGAACTAGTCTATCGCTGGACTAGTTTATCACTGGACTAGTCTATCACTGGACTAGTCTATTACTGGTCTACTCTATCACTGGACTAGTCTAGTCTATCACTGGACTAGTCTATCACTGGACTAGTCTATCACTTCGACTAGTCTATTACTGGTCTACTCTATCACTGGACTAGTCTAGTCTATCACTGGACTAGTTTATCACTGGACTAGTTTATCACTGGACTAGTCTATCACTGGACTAGTCTATCACTGGACTATTCTATCACACGACTAGTCTATTACTAGACTAGTCTATCGCTGGACTAGTCTATCACTGGACTAGTCTATCACTGGACTAGTCTATCACTTCGACTAGTCTATTACTGGTCTACTCTATCGCTGGACTAGTCTAGTCTATCACTGGACTAGTTTATCACTGGACTAGTCTATCACTGGACTTGTCTATTACTGGACTAGTCTATTACTGGACTAGTCTATCAATGGACTAGTCTATCACTGGGTTAGTTTATCACTGGTCTAGTCTACTGGACTAGTCTATCACTGGGCTAGTCTATCACTGGACTAGTCTATCACTGGGCTAGTCTATCACTGCGCTAGTCTATCACTGGACTAGTCTATCACTGGGCTAGTCTATCACTGGACTAATCTATCACTGGACTAATCTATCACTGGACTAGTCTATCACTGGACTAGTCTATCACTAGACTAGTCTATCACTGGACTAGTCTATCACTAGACTAGTCTGACACTGGACTAGTCTATCACTGGACTAGTCTATCACTGGACCAGTCTATCACTGGACTAGTCTATCACTGGACTAGTCTATCACTGGACTAGTCTATCACTAGACTAGTCTATCACTAGACTAGTCTATCACTGGGCTAGTCTATCACTGGACCAGTCTATCACTGGACTAGTCTATCACTGGACTAGTCTATCACTGGACTAGTCTATCACTAGACTAGTCTATCACTGGGCTAGTCTATCACTGGACCAGTCTATCACTGGACTAGTCTATCACTGGACTAGTCTATCACTGGACTAGTCTATTACTAGATTAGTCTAGTCTATCACTGGACTAGTCTATCACTGGACTAGTCTAGTCTATCACTGGACTAGTCTATCACTGGACAAGTCGATCACTGGGCTAGTCTATCACTGTACTAGTCTATCACTAGACTAGTCTATCACTGGACTAGTCTATCACTGGACTAGTCTATCACTGGACTAGTCTATCACTGGACTAGTCTATCACTGGGCTAGTCTATCACTGTACTAGTCTATCACTGGACTAGTCTATCACTAGACTAGTCTATCACTGGGCTAGTCTATCACTGGGCTAGTCTATCACTGGACTAGTCTATCACTAGACTAGTCTATCACTGGACTAGTCTATCACTGGACTAGTCTATTACTAGACTAGTCTAGTCTATCACTGGACTAGTCTATCACTGGACTAGTCTAGTCTATCACTGGACTAGTCTATCTCTGGACTAGTCTATCACTGGGCTAGTCTATCACTGTACTAGTCTATCACTAGACTAGTCTATCACTAGACTAGTCTATCACTAGACTAGTTTATCACTGGACTAGTCTATCACTGGACTAGTCTATCACTGGACTAATCTATCACTGGACTAGTCTATCAATGGACTAGTCTATCACTGGGCTAGTCTATCACTGCGCTAGTCTATCACTGGACTAGTCTATCACTGGGCTAGTCTATCACTGGACTAGTCTATCACTGGGCTAGTCTATCACTGGACTAGTCTATCAATGGACTAGTCTATCACTCGGCTAGTCTATCACTGCGCTAGTCTATCACTGGACTAGTCTATCACTGGGCTAGTCTATCACTGGACTAGTCTATCACTGGACTAGTCTATCACTGGGCTAGTCTATCACTGGACTAGTCTATCACTGGACTAGTCTATCACTGGGCTAGTCTAGTCTATAAATGGACTAGTCTATCACTATACTAGTCTATCACTGGGCTAGTCTATCACTGGACTAGTCTATCACTCGACTAGTCTATCACTGGTCTAGTCTATCACTGGACTAGTCTATCACCAGGCTAGTCTATTACTGGACTAGTCTATTACTGGACTAGTCTAGTTTATCAATGGACTAGTCTATCACTGGACTAGTCTATCACACCACTAGTCTATTACTGGACTAGTCTATCACTGGACTAGTCTATCACTGGACTAGTCTATCACTGGACTAGTCTACTGGACTAGGCTAGTCTATCACTGGACTAGTCTATCACTGGACTAGTCTATCACTGGCCTAGTCTATCACTGGACTAGTCTATCACTGGACTAGTCTAGTCTATCACTGGACTAGTCTATCACTGGACTAGTCTATCACTGGACTAGTCTATCACTGGACTAGTCTATCACTGGACTAGTCTATCACTGGACTAGTCTATCACTGGACTAGTCTATCACTGGACTAGTCTATCACTGGACTAGTCTATCACTGGACTAGTCTATCACTGGTCTAGTCTATCACTGGACTAGTCTATTACTGGACTAGTCTATTACTGGACTAGTCTATTACTGGATAGGAACCGAAATGTCGCGGCCTACTCCCCATTTAAGCTTAACATGCTTAGTCTCGTGCTATCAAACCACGTCCTTGTTACGTTAGGCCAGGGGTCTCCAAACTTTTCAGTCCGAGGGCCGCATTAGCTATCAAATTTCAGTTCTGGGGCCAGTTTCTTCCAGATATGTCTTTAATTTTTCTGGGCAAAGTTCCTCAGCCATCACCAGCAAACATTTTTTCCGTGGACAAAAAGATCTCCGCGGGCCGGATGAAAGGACCTCGCGGGCCGCATCTGGCCCGCGGGCCGTAGTTTGGAGACCCCTGCGTTAGGCTAATGTAGTTCCACCTATTTAAGACAAGTATAACTACCAAATCTCAAGATCTTAGAACTAAACTGACAATACTGCACAAACATGAAAACTTCTTTTTAAAACAACTGAAAAAACCAGCCGTTTTAATAACAAGCTTTCATGATAAAATGCACTAAAAAGGAGAAAATAAATGATTTTCTTTAAATATATAATGGTACACTACTATTTAAATAACTAAAAAGAAAAGTGTGGGTCGCTATATTATCTATTGGATACGTTTACTAATATTAAGGAAGAGATTTTCATGTCAAATTGAATTGTCTTCAACAGTGAATGAAAACACACGATTTTGTGATTTTTAAAATTTTATTTCTGTGTGAATCGTAGTACAAAACATAAGCAACAAACTATTAAATGTGTGCAAAAATAGTCATATTTACATTTTCTTCAAACAGTTTCTCTAACGATTCACCAAAGGTTGGAGCTGTTGAGTACTTTAAGTCAACCGGACACGACATGAGTAAACACATTTTTATTTCCATTTTGATATAGAGTTTTATTTAAACAATATCAGAATTGTATGACGTTTTATTTAATATCTTTAGCTGTGAGACTTCAGCAAATGTGTTTAGGATAAGGATAAAGGAATTGTTTAAAATATAAGAAAGTATGTAGAAATAGAACAGAAATGCATATTTTATAACAATGTTAAAAAGATATTCTATAATTTCAGTAAAATTTTAGCATTTACGGTACTAATGTTTAATTTGACACACACGGGTATTAGCATCTACTGTAAAATTTAATATTTACACTGGCGAAAGTTTTAATTATAACTTATGTTAATCTAATTAAGAACTTCAAAATATTCTTGATGTTACAATTTTAATATATAACGGGAGTACAATATTTGTTGTTTTGATTTTTTAAAATCTTAAGTCATTAAAATAACAAACTAAATTAGATACAGAAGTTAACTTTAAAATACAAACTTTACACAGTGAAGTGGCGTTTTAAAATATTTCACAAAAAAATTGTACAGTATGAGATATATAAAAGCTAAGTGTAAAAACAACATTGATATTTTCACGAAAATAATGTATTTTAAAACTGTGAGCTTTTATCTCTTTGCAACAAACATGTAAGTGGAAAGGAGTTAACTCTGGGAGTTCTGGCACAGGAGTTGTAGAACTTGCATCATAATATCCTGAGAAAAAAAAGATTAGAAGCCACTTTATGTAAGTAAAATGAATATTTTTTTTCATTAAAAATATTTTCTTTACTTTCAAAATACGAACTTATTTACAATCATGGAAAAAACGTTGACGAGATAAAAGATATTTTTAAAAAAATGTTCTCTAAATGTCAAATATAAAATCATAGTACAGTGAAGTAGAAGCGATTTTACTCAACAGTTAGTTTGGACAAAAGTGTGTCCTATCAACTAACATCTTTAAAATATGAACCCATTAAAATACAACGGAGTGTTGTAATCATGAACCAATCAAACATCAATAGAGTGTTGTAAACATGAACCAATCACCATCAATAGAGTGTTGTTAACATGAACCAATCACCATCAATAGAGTGTTGTTAACATGAACCAATCACCATCAATAGAGTGTTGTTAACATGAACCAATCACCATCAATAGAGTGTTGTAAACATGAACCCTTCACACATCAATAGAGTGTTGTAAACATGAACCAATCACCATCAATAGAGTGTTGTTAAGATGAACCAATCACCATCAATAGAGTGTTGTAAACATGAACCCATCACACATCAATAGAGTGTTGTAAACATGAACCAATCACCATCAATAGAGTGTTGTTAACATGAACCAATCACCATCAATAGAGTGTTGTTAACATGAACCAATCACCATCAATAGAGTGTTGTAAACATGAACCAATCACCATCAATAGAGTGTTGTTAACATGAACCAATCACACATCAATAGAGTGTTGTAAACATGAACCAATCACCATCAATAGAGTGTTGTTAACATGAACCAATCACCATCAATAGAGTGTTGTAATCATGAACCAATCACACATCATCAAAGCGCTGTAAACATGAACCCTTCACACACCAATAGACTGGTGTAATCATGAACCAATCACACATTAATAGACTGGTGTAATCATGAACCAATCACACATTAATAGACTGGTGTAATCATGAACCAATCACACATCATTATAGTGTTGTAAACATGAACCAATCACACATGAATAGAGTGTTATAAACATGAAACCATCACACATCAATAGTCTTATAAACATGAACCAATCACACATCAATAGAGTGTTGTAATCGACACGCCAACACACGTGTGTATCACACCAAATTGTGCTGCATAAGTAAACGTGTATCTTACCTTTACATTGACAGCTCCTTAGTTGGGTAGGGTGGGGGAGCTAGGGCTTCCACCTGGGCTGAAATGTACAAAGTTTAATTAAACAATCTTGTAAGACAGCGATATTGTACAGAAACCAAGTTTTGGTTCGCACTCATTTTATATTACTGGATAGTGTATACTGGTATTCTTGAACTTTATGTGTGTGTCGCTCAATGCATTATTTGTATTCGTTATTGCACATATGACAGACAGAGAAATATAAATTATTTTGTACGGTTCAGTGAGTGAAGATCAAAAGATTGTCCTCTTATTATATATAACAAAACAAAGACAGACAATTTATGCTTAAACTTAAGTCATGACTCATCTCTAAAACATATAAAGGGAATTAAATTATGGTAGGAAAAACAATTTGTTGAGATGACCTGTTCGTAAAATCTTTCTCATTGTCTAAAAATGGAAAAAAAAAATGGAACTCAGTGTTATAAGGTGTTCCCCACCACCTGACCCCATACATCAACAGAAAATACTGACCAGACAGCCAAAGTACCCTGTTTCCTATTTATATATTTGGGCACAGTTGCAAAAGATATATTTACTTAATCCTGGATACATTTCAAACAATTTGCTTCTTATAAACTTCAGGATGGAGCGGTTATAATTATATATATCATTATAATTTATATACCATTTACAGCATTTTTTTTTTAATTTCTCCCATGGAGAGATGCCTGAAAGAAGCACTCGTCTAATGGTGATGTGAACCCCACAATCTAGTAAGTCTGACACAATAGTGTTTACTACTTACCAGGGGACATGGCGGCCGCAGTGGTGTAGACTGGGGCGCTGGGGCCAACAGCCATGCCGTAATAAGGGGGTGGCACCCCAGCTTTCTCGTTCTCAGTGCCGTAGGCGGGTGGGTATTGGTTGAACCCGGGGGTTGTGTACAGGTTGGAGCCGGGGGTTGTGTACAGGTTGGAGCCGGAGTTCACGAAATCCAAGATGGGGGTTTTCTTGCAGTCCTTGTCCGTCTCGACGAAAGACAGGGGGTAGGTGGCGACCACGCCCTTCTCTCCCACGACCTGACCCCTGGCACGACGCACCTTGACCATCCAGAACACGACCACGATGACCACTATCAGGATAACAGCGCCCACCACAGGGATGGCGATGACGGCGGCTTTAGGGATCATGTGCTGTTCCTGGCGGTCGCCTCGACGCTCACCTGTAAGCACACATTTAAATGTACTTTTTATCTCTATGTCTAGAACCTTCTTTAATATGAGGCACACATTCAAATGTACTTTTTATCCCTATTTCTATAACCGTCTTTAATATGAGGCACACATTCAAATGTACATTTTATCTCTATGTCTATAACCGTCTTTAATATGAGGCACACATTTAAATGTACTTTTTATCCCTATGTTTATAACCGTCTTTAATATGAGGCACACATTTAAATGTACATTTTATCTCTGTGTCTATAACCGTCTTTAACATGAGGCACACATTTAAATGCACATTTTTTCTCTATGTCTATAACCGTCTTTAACATGAGGAAATAATTTCATATTTCAATCACGATTACTTTTAATCACAGGATAACCGTTTCCAAGGAATTACTGTTACGATGAGAGAAAAGGAAATAAAGTTTCGCTAATATGTGATTTAATAATCTACTGTTTTTCTCAGTCTATTAAAGAATTGATTTGTGCTAAAACCTTAACCATGAAGTGTTTGTGTCAGGGGCGGAACTACAGTGCTGCCAGACCCCGCAATGTGGGGAGGGGGGGGGGGCACAACGTTTAGGGGCCCAATTCCGACCAAAAAAAAAACAATGAATTTTCTTTTCATAAATAATATTTTTCGCGCACCTTGATAGTGGTTTTGTAAAAAACAAACATGTCTACTATAGCAGTGATTGTTCTACAGTAACTAGCATACCCTGTTGCGTAGAAAAATAAAAAAATCTACAAGAGCTGTATTTTGAAAGATAGGCAAACGTTCAAACTACTTCCATGACTTAATGCCCTTCTTTAAAATAGGGGTGCCCATGTTGTCTGGTTCGTTTTCTCAGAGTGGTTATACATTGCATTGAAATAGATTAAAATACTCAGGTAATAGACAATTTCAAATTTAGAGAAGCACGCTACTTATATATATATATATATATATATATATATATATATATATATATATATATATACACATACATATATATATATATATATATATATATATATATATATATATATATATATATATATATAAATATATATATATATATGGGGGGGGGGGGGGCCAATACAAATTTTTGCGGGGGAGCCTTTTTTTCTAGTTCCGCCACTGGTTTGTGTGTGGGGAAGTGTGGGTGTAGGGTGGAGGAGTGTGGGTGTTGGATGTGATTGGGAAGTGTTGATGTTGGGTGGGGGGGGGAAGTGTAGGAGTTGGTGGGGGAAAGTGCGGGTGTTGGGTGCATGGGTGGAAAGTATAGGTGTTGGGTGCATGTGGGGGAAAGTGTTTGTGTTGGGGAAAGTGTGGGTGTTGGGTGTGTGGGAAAGTGTCGGTGTTGGGTGTGGGAGGAATTGAGTGTGTGGGTGTGTGGAGGAAAGTGTGGGTGTTGTGTGGGAATGTGCTGGTACTGGCTGTGGGGTGATATTCACTTACCAAAGTCTGAGACTTTCAACTCAATGACAGTCTTCTCTTCCTCCGATGAGAATCGATGAGGATGTTGACCTACCCTACATCTGTACATGCCACTGTCCTCTCTCCTCACTGTCAGTTTAGATGGACAACAGTAAGGGGAAAATTGATATTTTATAACAGTAGAGGAAAATTGATATTTTATAACAGTAGGGGGAAAATGATATTTAATAACAATAAGGTATAATTTATATTTTATTACAGATGGAGAAAATATATATTTTATAACAGTAAGGGTAAACTGATATTTTATTACAGTAAGGGAAAACTGATATTTTATAACAGTAAGGAAAAACTGATATTTTATAACAGTAAGATATAATGGAGAAAATATATATTTTATAACAGTAGGGGAGAATGTAAATTTTATAACATGTGGAGAATATATATTTTATAAGTGTAAGGGACAAATGATATGTTATAACAGTAGGGAAAAATGATATTTTATAACAGTAGGGAAAAACTGATATTTTATAACAGTAAAGTAGAATTGATATTTTATTACAGATGGAGAGAATAGATATTTTATAACGTGTGGTGAAAAGATATTTTATAACAGATGTAGAGAATATATATTTTATAACTGTTGTGGGGAAATGATATTTTATCACAGTAGAGAAGAATTTTAATTTTAAATGAGATTAGAAGTATTTATATCTTATTAACGTAAACTACTAATTTTGTAGATGTAAAGATAATTTATATTCTGTAAATTTAGAATTAATATATATTTTTTTAAAATGTAAAATGAATTGCTATTTTTATAAATGTAGAGTACATGGCTATTTTGTAGATGTAGAGGGATGTCCTAATTTACACACATAGAATGAATTTCTTATTTTAGAAGGTTTAAATGATTTGCTACCTCAAAAATGTCGTGTTTATTGTTACTTTACAAATGTAAATGTAATTGCTATTTTGCAAATTTAAGAGGATAACTTATATCTTAAAATCATTTTTTTAAATGACTGCAGTGTTTACTAGGGCAAAGCGAAACATAACCAAAGCACCAAACGTTCTTAGTGTCATCTGTT
Organism: Physella acuta; assembly: GCF_028476545.2. Classification (NCBI taxonomy): domain Eukaryota; kingdom Metazoa; phylum Mollusca; class Gastropoda; family Physidae; genus Physella; species Physella acuta. The sequence continues at coordinate 377,505 of NW_026731638.1, forward strand.
TTAAGGTATCGGGGACATAAAGAAACATGATCATAGATTGGCCTACAATGTATCGATATCATTAAACCCTTGTCTTTTTTAAGACTTAAAAATAATTTGCAAAACAAAAGAAACGTGTTCTAATAACTATATGTATACATTGCTCATGTATCTGGATGAATGAATCAGATTAGTCGCCAACTCCGCTGACAGTTTGCTATATTTAGTTAACACTAAAGTGTGTCAAGCACGATCGTAGGCCGCCTTTGTTTAAAAAAATCAATAGCTGTAGCTTATTGACGTCAGGTGTATAGAAATAAATCATGGGCGAGTTGTGGTTGACGGATTTCTTTAATTGAATAGCTACGGCTTCTTTGTGTGACCAGAGTTAGATTATTGTACAGCTAAAATGGCGAGATGGTGCAGACCCTAATTATTTAGTTGGCAACAACATTAGAAGCTATTATTAGTTCTGTTGTTAACAGGCTGATCGAGTAATTGCTTGAGATTTATTATTTGATTTTTTTAAAAATTACATTTTAATTACTAATTGTCCATCTGATTAGAGCAAAACTTAGATATTATTGCATTGTCATCGAAGATGAAAGTATTTTAAAAACAGACGTTGCGAAAGAAATAAAAGCTTATAAAAACATAATAACTTAGGGGTCATACACTTTTTTGGACGATTTTTACCTACCCTCTCCCTCCGTCACACGTCGTCACAAAAAGCCAGACCCCCCCCCCCCTGATAAAATGACGTCACACCTCAGCCTTCAACCCCCCTACAAATTGCTGTTGAATTTTTCTTAAAACATCGATACTTTTCAAAAACCTTTTCAGAACTCGTCAACAAAAAGTATTTCGATCAATTCCTATTATAATTTATTAAAACCGTTTTCTAAAGCGCGAAATAACGGCTAAAACTCGTTTTCTAACATTGCTTTTTTATAATGCAAAAGTTTGACGTCACACCAACTGAACCCCCCTCCTTCTCATCACACATTGTCAAAAAATTACGGACCCCCCCCCCCCTCCCCCTTACGAGTGTGACGTCATTTATGGACGACCCCTTAGATGAACAGTAAGCTGGACCTTATGTCAGAAGTTGTAGTATTTAAAAATCAGAATTACCTGGGTCAATTGTGAACTTGACCTCCAGAGTACTTGACCTGTTCTGGACAGTGACCCTGTACCTGTCCTGCTGCTCGAAGACTTTGTCAAAACTTGAGAGCACCCTCTCTTCAAACTGGTGCTCCATGTCCCGCACAATCTCGACTGGGATGGGCGGGAACCTGGGTGTCATCAGACCAAGGTAGTTCTTGACCAGACACTTGAAGGTCACGCTTTGGTCGACCTCGACCTCCATCTCGCCGTAGTCCTCAAACTCGACATCGGGGTGGGGGGGTCGTTGACCTAAAGCTGGGGAGTAGCGTTAGTGGAGGATAGTGTATTTGTCTATAGTAGGAACATTACACAGCTATACACTTTAAGTAGCGTTAGTGGAGGATAGTTTATTTGTCTATAGGAACATCATATAGTTTTAAGTAGCGTTAGTGGAGGCTAGTGTATCTGTCTATAGGAACATCAAATAGCTTTAAGTAACGTTAGTTGAGGATAGTTTATTTGTCTATAGTATAGGAACATCACATAGCTTTAAGTAACGTTAGTTGATGATAGTTTATTTGTCTATAGGAACATCACATAGCTTTAAGTAACGTTAGTGGAGGCTAGTGTATTTGTCTATAGGAACATCACATAGCTTTATGTAGCGTTAGTGGAAGATAGTTTGTCTGTCTATAGGAACACCACATAGTTATACAATTTAAGTAGCCTTAGTAGAAGATAGTTTATCTGTCTCTAGATCATCACATAGCTAAACACTAAGTAGCATTAGTAGTTTATATGTCTATAGCAACATCACGTAGTTATACACTTAAAGTTGCCTTAGTAGAAGGTAGTTTATCTGTCTATAGGAATATCACTAGCTATAGGCCTACACTTTAATAGAGTTCGTGGAAGATAATATGTCTGCCCATAGGAACATCACATAGCTCTATACTTTAAGTAACGTTAGTAGAAGAGTTTGCCTGTCTATAGGAATATCATATGACAAACACTATATCACAAACTTCAATAGCAAAAATCAAGGACCTGGGATTTGAACTCGGGACTTTCAACATAGCAGTCGTATGGTCTACCATTAACTTATTTTTTATCTTTTTAATGTGCCGAAAATTCAATTAGATCTAACAGCTTTAGTAAAAATAAGATTAAATTGTAGACGGAATTTAATCATCACTTTACGATATTTAATTTGTTTGGCTTTTTTTATTTATAAAATAAAAAGATGAAAATGTTATACTATACAAGTCACAGGTTGCTGAGATTGAATTAATATTTTCAGTTAAAATAATATAAAAAAGCAAATATAATTTAAAAAATACCTTCATAATATTTGTTTTGTTTGGCTTTTGTTGTATAGTTTAACAAGATGAACACGTAATACTTTACAAGTCACAATATGATGCTGAAATTGAATTAATTTATTCAGTTGCCTTAAGATAAAATAGTAGATTCAATTAAAAAAAAACTTACTCAAGTGTGTACAGAGAAGGCTTAATGTAACAACCGCTGCAAACATCATCTTCACCATGTTTGATCTAGACAGATGGAAAAAAACAACTTTAAGAAGCTATTTCAATAGATGTAGGTATTACATAGCTGTAACTTACTCGTGTTTACATTAGTGATGTGGTGTTAAATATGAACTGCAGTATATGCTAGTTGTGTCTGAGAATTGATTTTGCTCTTTAAATATGAATGCCTACATGTTTTTTGCTGTAGTGTGTATGCACAGTGTAAGTTGTTTGTGATACTAAATCAATACGTTAATTCCGGGTTATTAAATGCAATGTATAAACTGGCATTGCAAGTTATTTTGTTTTATAAAATTCGAAATATGCGACAGTAACGTACAATTATTTTGTCTTAAAGTACAACAATAATCAGTGTATAAGACCTTCTTCATATACGGAGAATAAATCAGTTGATCGTAAAGTAAAGATATTAAGAGATAAATATAGAAAGCCATAAATCATCCATTAGATTAATCTCATATTTTTTTTATTTAATACAAAATGTAAAAAAGAGAGGATGTTCAGGTTTAGTCAAGAGAAAATAAAACCGCTATCATTGAGATCGTGATGATAGGATATTTAAATAATTTAAAGGTTAAATGTCCGTAAATGAAATCAGAGATAAACATCAGGAAATGTGGCGCGCTGTGTGTGACTATGTAACACAACGCCAAAGTGCATTGTTTGACTAGTCTAAACACAATAGGTTTTATACAGACAGATAACGTGGAGGGGGGGGGGGGTGTGGTGGATTCAAGTGCGCAGTTGGTGTTTGGGTGATAAATGTCTTATCTTGATTTATTAACATTACACAGGCTGGGGTAGGTACTGGTACACTTGTTGCTGTTTTTCTGTGGATTGGGTAACTGACAGGGTCGCCCGCCACCTTTTTATTGTTGTTTCTTATTCATAGGGGTAGCTTGGGAGTAGAAGGGGGGGGCAGAGGCGTAGCAAGGGGGGGTGGCGGTGGGACATATGTCCCCAGGCGCCGACCTTAGGGGGTAGCCAAAATGGGTTGGAAAAACAAATTGAAAGTTTGAGGGTGGGGAGGGGTGCACATTGACAGTTTGGGGGGGGGGGGGGGGGGGGGGGCAAATCAAAAGTTTGACGAGGGGTGCAAATCGAAAATTTATCCCCGGGCGCCGGGAAGGGTCGCTGCGCCTCTGGGAGGGGGGGGGGGGTTGCTCCGAATTAGTTCAATTTTAGTGTAGTGGTGCTTTTTGCTAAGAATTATGTATACGTTAGGTAGTAAATATAAACGCTTTAATAAATATGCATGCTTAATGAAATATATTTTACTAATGTATACACACTGTATGCATTTTGTGTTCCATAAGTAAGAGACTTAACACCACTCAGTCTTATATTATGCTGTCAAAAGCCTAATATCGTTTTGGTAGACTGTGGAGCCGTATTTGCTTCAGGTAGACCCACAAAGATTGCACTCAATGGCTTTCTCAAACAAACACATTTGAGTACAAATATTTCATTGAATCTACTGTCTAGTAGTCCCAAGTGTAGGTGATATTAGATCCACCTTGAAGCTGGATATTTGGCCTTGTGTGAAAAATGTGTGTAAGCTACCTGATACCTTATGGTGTTGATCGATTTTACAACATAAGTGGTGTTTTCTTTATCTTAATTTAAGGTATGAATGTGTTAAAATAAATACTGCAAGTGAAATAGATATCTAGCTAGAATTGTATGGTTCTATATTAAAAAGTGATAAGTAGTTCTATTTTAAGGATATCAACTTAATATTTGAGTAAACGTTGGAATGTGCAAGGTTGGGAGTATATATGAACAATAAATAATTGTATACAAGTGTGTGTATGTATATATATACATAATATATATATATATATATATATATATATATATATATATATATATATATATATATATATATATATATATATATATATATATATATATTATGTACAGTGTGTCGTTATGTAAGTAAGTTTGTGTAGATGTGTTTGCATGTGTTTTGCGTGCGTACGTTAATGTACGTATGTGAATAAATTATTTGCAAAATGTGTGTTTTTGTATTGTAATATGGGCAAAACATATCACAACAAAATATATTCAAATTTATCAACACACAATCCCCTCATTTGTGCTCATGCAAAATCTTTAAATCTCTAAAAATATAATATAAGAAGCTAATATCAAACCATACCTTATTGAACAAGGGAAATAAAAAAATGGGTATTCGTTATAACCACGGAACAACACTCGGTTGTATTCCAATGCTACTGAACTGGGAGGCTTACACGGGAAAATAATATCTGTCTTGTTGTGTGTGAGAAGGACGCAATCCCACGGTCATGAATCATGGGCATGTGTTTGGGACAGCTAAACCATGCCCTAGTGTGTGGTAGTACAGAGTCCCCCACACAGATGTGTGGCGTTTAGTGGGGGTGTCAAGTGTTCTATAGCTAACTGTTATACGGGGGTCACGTGATTTGCATAGGCTGTACAGGCTTTGTTTTATTCCAAATTAGTCAGCATTTTGATGGTAAATAGTTAAAGGCAGGATACACACATATAAATTTTAAAAAATGCTAAGTGCAAAGAAGACAACGTTGAATAACGCTGAAGCTATAAATAATTTAGAACTTAAACAAGTCTAACAACATAAGTAAACAAAAACACTATTGGAAATCGATGTTGGATAAATAGATTTATTTAACTATATATACATGCATACATATATATATATATATATATATATATATATATATATATATATATATATATATATATATATATATATATATATATGTGTGTGTGTGTGTGTGTGTGTATATATGTATGTGTGTGTGTGTGTGTTAGTTTTGAATGGTAAGCACTAGGGTTTGTATTCCCGTGACATTTAGCTGTGTCATTGCAGCAGTCGCCATTTTTAATGTCTCCCCAGTCATGCACTATTGATTTGCTTGGCTCAGTGCCAAGGTCTCAGCCTTTCCATACCACATACGTCGGTATACGAAAAGCAGGCGGTCATGCGCACTGACGAAAACTATGTCTTAATCTTGTTGGGATTATGAGTGCTTTAAGTGTTTAGTACTGGCGGTAGACTGTCACACTGGTGTACGCTTTAGGTGTATCTAATTAATGTCTACTAATTACTCTAGTTATATCTTGTGGCTCACTGAATACTGTTGGAGCCGCGTGTTCGAATGAAAAGCAAACATAATAGAATATGTTCATATACGCTGCAAATGGGTACAAAATACAACATAATGCTCAATTTTTCTAAATACTCACACATCACATTTATTTATATTTAAAACAATGTGATTTATATATATATATATATATATATATATATATATATATATATATATATATATACATACATATATATATACATATATATATATGTATATATAAATAAATCTTCTCATTATATATATTCATATTTCTGCCTGTCCATGTATATAATATTATTATATATGTGAATATGTTCATATATATGTATGTATAAACAAACACATTATATATATATATATATATATATATATATATATATATATATATATATATATATATATATATATAGGCTTAGCTTAAATATGCATACATATAATACAAGCTTATGTATAAATAACTATAAGTAAACACAAGTTTATTAGACATAAAGAAATTTACATTTATAATTGTTTATGTAGTTCATGTTTACATATGCATGTTTCATGTAAACATTCGCATATGTAAATATATAATTATGCATCTGCATACAAATCTACACCCACACATAGATATAAGTAAATAAATATATATATAAACATATATATATATATATATATATATATATATATATATATATATATATATATATATATATATATATATATATATATATATATACGCATATATATGTTCATAGATAGAGCTCGTACATAAGTAGTGTACATACAAACACAGACATATAATCCTAAATACATATGACTGCTTGCCTGGTGACACCTAAATGATATTATTGCAAGTCAAACAGATCTATCGACTTACCTGGGCAAGATGTGAACTAGTGTCTAAACACGAACAGATTGTCTGGTTACCTGGCCCAGTTTGTGATGTCGTGCGTGAATTGAAACAAAGTCCCCCTTTGTTCATTGGTCACGAAGTTACACAATGAGACCGGTCTTATGTAAGCTAAATACAGGACAGATCTAGCAGAGCAGAACGGGGAGCTAGGTCACCCTCTTCACCTGTCTGCCCTCCATTTGATCAATACCGCTGAACTTGTTTAGTTACATTTTAAAACACTATTAAACCTTACATAAACAACACCTCTGGTTTAAATAATTAGTTAAAGTATTACCTTCTGTAATGGAGAAACAAATGCAGCTATACGTTCTGTAAATAATCACAACTGTAACTCTATGCGCCTAGGACTAGGCTGCTAGTTTTTCTCTATTCCATTGATTTTAGTCACATGAATTTTGATTAAAGGGACGGAACTCGTGTGTTGAACCATGACGTCATGATGCTATTTTTAGACACCCAACACGTTTTTACTTTATTTATTCAGTGGTATTTCAACATTGAGGGCCTCTTGAATTGATATCTAGTGCCTGTTGTTTACATTCGTTGGAAATTCGGTTTTGCAGACTTGACATTGAGGGGGGATTGAAGTGATTGCAGTATAACAACAACATCAGATAACAAGCTTTAATGTTTACACTGTTATATGACATAAATTTACAAAAGATAAACACGTATGAAAAACATAATGTAAATATAGGCTTAAAAATACATTTTCATTTGTTGTTGCATGAGTTAAATGAGTATTTGCATGAGACACTTTAGTATGATTGCAGTATAACAACAACATCAGATAAAAAAACATAACTTGTTTACACTGTTATATGACAGAAATTTACAACAGATAAACACGTATGAAAACATAATGTAAATATAGGCTTAAAAATACATTTACATATGTTGCTGCATGAGTTAAATGAGTATTGCATGAGACATTTTTAGTGAAATATATGTATCATTGATCATGTAATTATAGCATAAACATACAGCAAATTGACAGTTTGATGTAAGTGACCCAGTCTATTGTGTAAATATTGACTTAGATCTTCAGGGGCTAAAAATAAATGTGTGATGTTGAAAAAAAGTTTAAATGGAATATATAAAGGCAGCTTATGGAGAAATAACGACTTCTTTTTTTTTAAACGGTTTGTAAAGTATCCGACACATTTGTCCTCATTTTTGGAGGATTAAAGTATCCGACATATTTCTTTCCCATTTATAGAGGATTAAAGTATCCGACACATTTCTTCTCATTTATAGAAGATTAAAGTATCCGACACATTTCTTTCTCATTTATAGAAGATTAAAGTATCCGACACATTTCTTTCTCATTTATAGAAGATTAAAGTATACGACACATTTCTTTCTCATTTATAGAGGATTAAAGTATCCGACACGTTTCTTTCTCATTTATAGAAGATTAAAGTATCCGACACATTTCTTTCTCATTTATAGAGGATTAAAGTATCCGACACATTTCTCCTCATTTATAGAACATTAAAGTATCCGACACATTTCTTTCTCATTTATAGTGGATTAAAGTATCCGACACATTTCTTTCTCATTTATAGAGGATTAAAGTATCCGACACATTTTTTTCTCATTTATAGAGGATTAAAGTATCCGACACATTTCTTTCTCATTTATAGAGGATTAAAGTATCCGACACATTTCTTTCTCATGTAATTTTGATTAAATACTTGAAACATTTGACTGAATTCATTTAAAATGTCATAAAGTATAAGTTATCTAGTGTATTAATTTTTTCAAAAAATGTTTAGTGTGGGATGCATTTCATTTGTGAACTTTGTTTTCCGATCAGATCGTCGAATGTTCTCGATAAAGTGTTATTTTTTTCTTCAATGATTGTGTCGGGTAAATATTAAAGAATTCATTGAATGTTGCCTTCTTGTGAGTTTAGGAAATAGCAGTACCTTTTCTTACAACACTTGTTAAATTGTTTCGTTTATTTAAAAACACGTATCATTTATTCCATTTACAGTTTGTTTTCTTTTTTTGGGTCCAACGCAATGAAAACAAGGTTGAAATGTAGTATCATCCTACCCCCCCCCCCCCCCCCCGCCACCCCCTACCCCAACCTTGGTGTAGATTTAAACCAGTATAATGCAGCTTAATGCGGCGTCGTGTTGCCACAGTCAGTCTAGCGTGGCCTCTGTGTGTGTTCACGGTTGATTGACTCCAGAATGAATCTTTAAATAGAGAGGTAAGGGGAGGGTCGGTGCAGGTTTTTAAGTCACGTTTTACTGCTCGAAGATATTAACGAATACATTTTTGTTTATATTGAAAACAGTGAAGAATTTAATCTTATAACCATATATATATATATATATATATATATATATATATATATATATATATATATATATATATATATATATATATATATATATATATATATATATATATATATATATATATACAAATATATATATATATATATATAACACATCTAGCTGTGGTTTTGTGTGTTTTTTTTTAAATAACTACAATAATATTACGAGGATGACAAATAAATCGATGGTTACCTCATGTACCAAAAGAAACCTACTATTATAATGCAAGGTTTAAAAACACTCGTTGGGACGGTGTGGTCGAACGGTAAAGCGTAAGGTTGCGTACCTAAAGGTCTAGAGTTCGGATCGTAGGGTTGGACATGCAACTGTCCCTTATCAACTGCGATTATCTCTACTTCATACACATTGATCGATTAATTGATCTAAAGAGGAATGTTCCATACGAAAACATCTTGTTGTTCCTTTTCTACGCGGTTTTTTTTTAATTTTATTTCGAGTAGTATTTAGATTAAGAAGAAACATTTTCTGAAAACCAATTTGATTCCGTTCCACAAACGCTAACAAGCAGGCAATCAGCTTCCATCTCCAGTAGTTGGTTAATTTAATTTGGGTCACTCGTCAACTTTGTGTTTTTGTACTCGCCTCGCCTTTGTTAATTGATTTAACTCTAAAAACTACTCCAATATGTGGATAATCCCATTTTTTTAAAATGTTCAGTATTTCGATTCTTTCTGTAAAAAAAATAAATACGGTGATGTTTTTTTAGGTAGTATCTATGATATAAGTGTATTATATATGAGTCAATTTCTTTAAAGAATATCGAGCCAAAAAAAATCTTAAAAAGTAGTTTTCGTGCCCACTAACATCATTCCTGTAAACATTTGTTATCTCCCATCAGTATAACCAAGTTTATGTTGTAATGGTTATATGCGATTATATAGTGGTTTCCCCTTGACCTGAGACCATTATCTAAAGTTGCGTAGACTTTGACTTTTTACTTTAGTCACTTAATTTGTTGAATGGAAAAGTTGATCGCTAAATTATTTTTAATTAGTGTTTGTACTTAATTACTTAGAAAAATATCTGGCGTCAAAATGTAGGCCTAAATTTACAGTGATTCGAATTCACCACTCACTAAAATACTCAAGCCAGAATTATCTTTTTTTATATACTGCCATAAATGTTATTGTTGTTTATATATATATATATATAATGTCGAGCTATTTTTTTAGATGAATATAATGTTTGAAACGTTTTTATTGTAAAATAATCAATATGTATTAGTTCATTGAGATAAGTTGTATTTACACATTTGTTTCACTTAATGAGTAGGTCTTTTATTTTACCATCAGTTGGGCTGATCATTAGGATTCCATTTGAAAGAACAACATCATATTTGCAGTATTGGAGTTTTTTTCAATAATGACAGCTATACTTTGTTTTTTTTACTACAGCATAATATCCCTGCTAGGAAATTCGAATTGATATGTCAAATATTTTGTACCAGCTAGTTTCAAGACATATTTTAATTGTTGAACATCATCAAAAACTTCAATGTTATTTCTATTGCTAAATATCAAATTTTTACTAAATTTTTAAAATAGACATGAAACAAACAAGTGTAGCAACAAACAAGTTTAACAAAACAAATATTGTAGGATTTTATTGCGATTTATAAGAAAAACATTTATTCACCACTTACGATTAAACGCTGAAAAGTTAACACCTGTTACAACATCGAATAGACGTGTTGTTTATATAGCTTTAATATATGTACATCTGATATATTAGGATATACATGGTGTTATAGCTGGGTCAGAGGCGTAGCACACCCTTCCCGGCGCCCGGTGATAAACTTTTCGATTTGCACCCCCCCCCTCTAGATTTTGATTTGCACCACCCCCCCCCCCCCCTCAAACTTTCAATTTGCACCCCCTCAACCTTTCAATTTATTTTTCCAACACATTTTGGCGCCCCCTAAGGTCGGTGCCCGGGGACATATGTCCCCCCCCCGGCCCCCCCCCCCCCTCGCTACGCTATTGAGCTGGGTCTTAAGTGTGTCGCACTGCTATGCAGCGAGAGTCTAACACTACCATTTCGACCATTTAGTTGTTTAATAAATTTACCACTATTACAATAAGATACATATTTTAATTTTTTAGCTTTAATAGATGTACAAGTGTAACACTATGATACTGATTGTGTTTTTTTTAGCTTTAATGAATATACAAATTTGACACTATGATGCAGGTTATGTTTTTTTCAGCTTTAATAACTGCATACAACGTTGCAAGTAATCCAGCTTCTCTAAAAGGTTCCAAAATATAAAGTATTACTTTCATAAGTTTATTTAAAAAAAAGGTTTTAACAAACTCTCTGGTATGCTTTTACGCTGGATCTATGTTTGTTTAACCCTTTGAGCCCGCCAGGCCGGTAAACCGGCTTCAACATTAGGCATATATGTCCGAAAAGCCGGTTTACCGGCCCGATGATGTAGCGTCTTATTCCTAGCGGCCGGTATACCGTCTAATTAAATATAATTAGCGGAAGACTGACTAAAACTGCGCATATGTCTTTTGAGTGCGGGATTATGATTCTAAAAATTGATTTTTATGACAAGTGAAAGTGTTTATATTTCGTAGTAATGCCGCCGAAACGAAAAGCTGGGCCACAGCCGTCGACTTCAGCACATAAAGTTGGTGCAAAAGATGAAGCAAAAGACCGAAATATCAACAAAAGAAGTGGAATGACTGCATCTCAGGCAATACAACTACTTATTGATTCTGATTAAGAAGATAATATTCTTGGTCTATATTGTGATGATAGTGACGTTGAATTTGAGACTGAACACAGTAACATTGAAATTGACAGTGACAATGAAACTGTTCAAGTACGTTCTGATGCACGTAGAGCCAAGGACAAAACTTGCCGAAACGAAAAAAACTGTTTACTGGTGCAAAACATGCAATGTTTTTCTTTACATCGGGTCCAGCAGTGATAATTGTTTTGAAAGTTATCACACAAAAGTGGACTTCTGGCGATGAACTAGTATGGCCAGGTATCAATAATAACAAAACAGTTACTAAATGTAAATTGGTTTCTTCTATGTTCTGTCAAAACAATAATTATGTGTTCGTTTTATATACATTGTTCTGTTCAAACGTTGTAAAAAAATAAAGAATTTCAGAATCTTGCTACATTGTTGTTTGATCCTGAGTGTGGATACCAAATGTGGCTTGATTATCTCAAACGGTTCAAAAGTTATAGGCAAAGTTAGAAGCAGATAAGTGAAAATTAGTTTGGCCCTGGGAGCTCAGGAAATAGGAGAAATTAGGCCAGGGAGGCCAGGGCTCAAAGGGTTAATGTAGTTTGTCTAGATAAGTTGGTTTTCTTGTATGTGTGAAGTTCTAATTGGTTTAACCATACATTTTTAAAGCTATTTTCAACGTGTCAAAATGAATATTAAAACTTTCATTGAGAGTTGCCTTTTTCTGAACGTGGTTTGTATTTTAAACATTTTCTTCTCCCAAGAATATACAATTTTAAGAGCACCTTATGCTACATGCTTACACTATCTTTTGTGTAGCAAAATTTATAGAATGCAGTTGAGAATCCACATTGTCGTGACAACCTAAAGAGTGAATCTTACGAATTAGAAAATAGCATTGCGGATACAAATTTGTATTTTTATTATATGCAAACAAACATTTTATTTTCACGTTTAAGTAGTACGTTAAGATTGTGTTCGTTATTCCTAACAATGGCTCGTATGTTGCATATCTGGTTTTAAGAAAACAGACAAAAAATAAGAATATTACAAATTTTAATTAAAGTAAAATAACTTTTTATTAATTAGTATTTAATCGTGTTGTTTAATTGTTCATCTGTTTTTAATATCTTATATTATTAACCTAGTCGCCTACATTAGCACTGGACATTTCCACCAATGAAAGTTAATTCAAGTATAGTGCTGTCTCCAGCAACAGCTCACGGGAATTAAAAATGTCCAGTAATACCAGTTTAGTAAGGTGTAGTTTTATGTTGTACACAAACATAACTTAACAAAGCAAATTTAGATATTATACAACACAGGCGTCTATTGTGTTGGCTCAGAATCAGCAATGACTTTTTTTCATATTTCGTTGTTTGCTTGTGAGTTCGTATGTTGAGGTTTAACAATCGCACTCTTGTGCCAATCAATATGTAAACGTCGTGTGTGTTGACTTGATTGCAAGAAATGTAAGACTGCAATAACTGTTACAGTTATAGCCTGAGGAAATGTTGCTTTAGGATCGATATTGATTGCCTTCTGCATCGTTGTCTTCACTTCCTCATTCAAGGGAAATCGTGTATCGGTGAACATATCTCGCTGTCTACTGGGTCCAGCGAAATAATTTACAAAGTTAAATTGTAGTTGTCCCTGATAGTGTTATTGAAACACCAGAGAAACATTCATACTGATGATGGCCGAGTCAGTAAATTTTAAGCTCATAGTTGTAGAAGCGAAATGTCACGACTCTCGACAGCGGGGGACAGCCACTTTTCTAGGAGAGACAACTCCAAAATCAAACAACTGCTGCCTTGTAGTTTTTTTTCTTGGTTGGACAAAGGCTATGGAAGCAAATCCAAAAAGGACAGCAGGCTGAAATTTGAATCAATTGCCTCAAAGGCACATAACCATTTGACACGTAATATTTAATGTAGTTGGAGGAAATCACTTCCAACACTAAAATGAAGAACGAAGGAAAAGAAGTTCTCAATGATAAATGTTTGAGAATATCACACAGAACACGTTGTCGGAGGTTTGTAGAGTAAAGAATAAAATACAATACGCATTGAATTGGCTACTGTTTCAATGTTGGTGCCGATGTCTGCCATGTATAAAGATTGTGTCAGAATTTTTTGGTGTCGTATCCATTAAATGAAGCGCGAGTTGTTGCAAGATGGTACTGGAACCGGCACCACAAACACACGTCTCTTAACATCCAATACCTGAGAGAAAAAAACACAAAGATAATTCCTTGATCGCTTCTTTCACGATGGTTATATTGGTTATGTTCGTGTTTTGTACTTTGTTAGTCGAAATTATATGAAATGACAATTATCTTCGTTCCGGTGTGAAATCGATTCAGAAAAATATATTCGAATTATTCTTTCTCCAGATAAAAATGTACTTTACAATTAAATTAATCAGCACAAATCGACTTCTAAACGTTCACTCCAATTTAGTTCTGCGAGAAGGTCCATAATCGGCAATGCCTTATAAGGTCCATAATCGGCAATGCCTTATAAGGTACAATTTAGCCAGGGAAGTTTCTAGAATGTGAGCGATACAACTAATCATTTAAAGCGCTGAAGCTGATTGCTTTCAATGATATACCTTTCTCTAGGGTAATTTTATCCCGAGCTCGGAGAGAAGAAACTTGAATTCAAGAAATAGTTTAATTCAATGAATTCTGGTAAAAAAATTGCCTTAATAATGTAATCTCGTCAACGATAAATATAAGTTACAAAATAATATCTAATGAAAAGTACAACCACTGAATGAACACAACGCATTGCTTAGGGTACAATTGCATCTATCTGTGTTATGTGTAATGACGATACGGCTGTGTGGAATTTATTTAGAGAAGGCATCTGAATGTTAACGTTCTGATGAGACCAATTTAATGTCACTAGAAACTAGCTGAAGAAGAGGTTAATTGTTTTAGACGTTTACTTGAACGTGAAATTAGCTTGGCTGTTGCTTCAGGTGACTTCCATCATATATTATGACCACTTCTCGTACAATTTTGGTCCTTGTTTTAAATGACGAAAAATAGTATCCATTGAAGAAGAAAAATCTTGTTTATCGAATGAGAAAAGTCTTGTTTATTGAAGGAGGAAAAGTCTTGTTTATTGAAAGAGTAAAGTCTTGTTTATTTATGGAGAAAAGTCCTGTTTATAAATAAAAAGTCTTGTTTATTGAAGAAGAAAAGTTTTGTTTATTAATGAATAATATCAGAACTTGAGAAAAGTGACATACAAATCCATACTTATCCAACGGAAGAAATTTTTTTATAAATCTATGGTTTTAAACTTCTATATCTTATAGCGTTAAACTTTGAATTTTTGGCAAACCTTTGACTATCTTTTTAGGGCTTATAAATTTATTTATTTCTAGACATACTATACTATTTTTTCTGTACAAGAAAGAGATGGAGATTATAAACTATGTATTAGGGAACAACACCAACTCTTCATTTAGCAACATAACAGGGATAAATCAACCTGAAGATGACTCTTTTACAGCCGTCCATTTTCTGATATTTGAAGGCGCCTCCTGCTGTGTTCTAGGTCTAGTCTCTGCCGTCGGTAGCTTAGGGAACATCATCAACCTTAAAGTCATCGTCTCCATCGGGGTCAAGGACGGCATGACCTTGTCGTGTCTGCTGATGACCTTCTCCAACCTGGTGTACCTGGTACTCATGCAGGGGCGGGTGCTGTCGTTTGGCTTCCACGTCACGGAAACCATCCACGGTGGGGCCCTCTGGTTTCCGGTAGAGCCGTTCGGTGTTTACGTCTTCTGCGAGAACACGGGAAACCACGCCTACACGTTCACCATCTTGATGACGTCATACGTTATGGTTGTTCGATGTTTAAGCGTAGCCCGGCCATTTTA
The DNA here is from genome assembly GCF_028476545.2 of Physella acuta. Taxonomy (NCBI): domain Eukaryota; kingdom Metazoa; phylum Mollusca; class Gastropoda; family Physidae; genus Physella; species Physella acuta. The sequence continues at coordinate 393,152 of NW_026731638.1, forward strand.
TTTTCGAGTGAACTTCAGCAAAAAATTCACGTTTTATTTTGCGATTTTCGCGGTTATTTTCACATTCACTTACTCGGAAATTTTGGTTTACATGGAAATTAAACCCCAGTTCTATCCAAGGTTTCACGTTTCAAGACCTAAACTACGGACTACACAGCTAACAGAAAAAATTGTCGCTATCATTAAGTTGATTTGTGAAGGAATTCTGCCACTGGTTTCGGAAATAATCGTCATCATTTTTGTTACAATATTGGCGGCTTGTTTTCGGGAGGCTGCTAGATTTAGATTCCATCATTCTAGTTCTACAGTACAGTATGGTAAAAATCAGCATCGTTTAAAAACTAGCCAGAATAGTTATAGAAGTCATTGTGTACGATTATCCCATCAGAACTACCCAACTCAACACTGTTTTAATACCTCATGCCATCTTGATAAAGATCATCCCAAAGTAACTAGAATTCACCAAGTTGAAGACATAAACAGACCCAGATTATTGAAAAAAGAACTCAAATGCATGCGGCAGATCATCTTCATCAGCGTCGTGTTCATCGTCTGCAATACGCCCAACGTTCTGGTCAGCTTGACCTCTATGCTGGAGACAGAGTTCTCTCTGGGCGGGCTCTACGAGTGCCTGCATCAGGAGATGGTCGGTGTCGTCTGCATCTTCCAGGCCGTTAACTCGAGCCTCAACGTCTTCATCTACCGCAGGTATAGCTCTAAATTTAGAAAATATTTCTCCACCAAATGATAATTCTACCTTAGACATTTCATTTAAATTGGTAACTTTAAGTTTATGACGAGAAATTACTGTTCGATATATATATATATATATATATATATATATATATATATATATATATATATATATATATATATATATAATATGCTCTTTGGCACGCTTTATTCTTTTTTCAAGCATGATTTTGTAAATATGTAGCGTTTTATTGGGGCGTTTTAACAATACATTTATATTATGGTGAATTTAAAACATTAACAAAAAGTATTGGAAAATAATGTATCGCTACATAAATAAACACATAAGATTGATAACAGCGAATTCATTAACATTTTGGATACATTTTATTTTTAAATGTAAACAATAAATATAGTTTCATGAGAAAACAATTGTAAAATATATAATAAACATGAAACATTTTAAAAAGTAGCCAGTTTTCTGTATTTTATTAAAAATTATTGTAAAAATATCCTGTATATTTCTGTTTTGTTTATTAATGTTCAAATATTTTATCTAATTAGAAACATTACACCTAGGACGCTATAAAATTAGGTTTTTCGTTCGACAAAAATCAGAAATTTAAATTAAAATAAAATTATCACATCCAATTTAAATACATTCATTATCATTTATGTACACTGTGTTGGTAACACTTCCTTACAGGTATATATCAAATATTATGTTAAGGTCAAATTTTACTTTAAAAGATTGGCGAATACATGTTCATATTTGAAACCTACTGAGTCCACATTTGTATTTTCTTTTATAATTGAATATTGATTTACAATGTATGAAATGTTTTCTTTTTTTTTTCTTTTATTTATTTCTAATGCACCATTTTTATAAAATCATTTATATTGTATTGTGTGTTTGTTTGAATGTACCTCATTTAAAATGTTTCTACATGTTCTTGAGTGTAAAGTATCAGCTGAAAAGTTATGACAGTAGTCTTGATAATGCCACTGTAAATATGAGGTATAAGTAGGCCCTATCTTAATGTTTGATTCGTAACTTGGTTACAGTTTTTTATAAAATTAAACTTTTAAAATGTTACAGCAGTTTCTCGTTAAAATATGACGTTATAGTTTTTATCATTCATCTATATTTTTTTAAAAATACGAATGATAAATATTTATTTACAATAAATAAAAGTCATTCTTTATTTCCATTACAAAGTGAAAAGTTGAATTAGCACAATAGTTATGAGATGACAATAAAAGATAATTGATTTTTTTTTAAATTTAAGTTTTTGAATTTCCTGTTTGAATAATTTAAAAAAAAAGTTGTTTGCATATTTACAATTCTAGACTAAACAAATAAGTTATTTTTCAGTCATTATATAACAGGAGCAGATAAACAAAAAAAAAAACATTCCATGGTTTTTTTTTTGTTTATCTTGATGTAAACTTTGTGCCTAACGTAATATTTCACAGCACCTTACAATAAAAAAAAAAGGTTTCATACGTCATGCTGTTTATCAAATTATGTTAGACTGAATCTGACCTTAAAACAATATCGGTGGAAAATAGATGAAAATAAAAAAATGATTGTATTACATCAAGTTTTACTGAATACACAATTATAAAATTATTTTATATATTTTCCCTGTACATTAAAAACATTTTGATAAGTTTTATTTTTTAAAAAAAACATTTTTTCCATAAAAATCATTAAAATGGATCTTAACATTGAGCAAAATTAAATTCACAATTAATATACACATAGTTTTCATGAATCACATACAAGTAAATGGATAAAATATACAGAAGTGTTGAGCACTATAATGAAACTCTGACAGGATTTATTTGCTAGGGTAAGGGGGAGGGGCCTCCATATGTGGCTGACCTGAAAATATAACAATCGTTGTGTAAATAATTAGTGTGACCCTTACAAAATGATAGAAACACTAGGATTTCTTTATGGTATTCGGATAAGGAGGCTGATGATCATATGTTTATAGACGGGATCTGTGTCTAGACTCTAGAGGTGGCTTTTTGTTTACCAATAAGTTTTCATGCAGGGGGGGTGGGGCGGTGTGGTCGTATAGTAGAGCTTACGACAGCTAACCCGGACGTACAAGGTTCGGATTCAGGGCTCTATTCATTAGGACGTCCCTGGGTCAACTCAGGTCTGATTCGGACCTGTTTCAGGTTAAGGTAGCAAAGGCGCCTGGGCATAGTGCTGACCACACTATCTCCCTATATGCCGAGCTCATTGAAACAGATGAGCTCTACTTCATCTTCCCCATTTAGAAATGCAAGTGTATTTAGAATTTTCAGCTATTAAAATTATTAACATGATAATGAGTTTTATATGAGTTTTATGAGCATCAGTACTATTATAGAAATGATCACTGATTAATTGACATTGTATGATAAACAATACTAACTCGCAAGTGTAACTTAATTAGCATTTTATGTTGATGTGATAGGGTAGTGTAAATTATAATTGTCTAGCCTACCTTGTGTGACAGCATCGAATCCCGTGTACACTGGCGCAGATGCGAGTGTGAACACATTGCCCGACGCCTCGGTGTAGGGGGGTGGGGCGTCCAGCCTGTCCTTGACCACATAGCTACCTGCGGTGTACGGGGGTGGGGGTTTGCTGACAGCACCGTCCCCGACGAACCCCAGGTTGATGGTGTCGTAGATGGGGTCCGTGGGGTTGGGGACCTCAAGCGTGGATAAGACCACGCCCCTGTTGCCGGTGTTCTGGATCTCGTTGCGTTTCCGGTTGATGCGTTTGACGATGCAGATGGCGAAGAAGATGAGTAGGATGATGAGGGCGAGGCCGAGTATAGGCAGGACGATGCTGACCGCTAGGTTGGAGGAGTGGGGGGAGGTTCCGCCTGGGTGACCTGGGTAGAATGGTAGGCAAGCTTCGTAACAGGATATGTTAGAACAAAGTTATGATGCATAGAGTTTAAACATTGAGTTTTATTGTTTGGGAGTCACAGGGAGATTGGGGCTGGAAATAGTGTAATCTTCGAGAAATTCGCCCTTTCAAAGATTACCTTAGTAGATTTATTGCTGAATCACAAAGTAGAGGAGGGAATATCTCCATTCTGATTCAAATGTAGGCCTATATGCAGTATGTAATGTAATGTCCAACCTATTGTTTCATCAATAGTTTATCCCACCGTGTACACTTTCCAATAACTTATTGCCTAAACTATACTTTTAGTATTAGAAATAAGTATTTGTAATAAAATCAAGTCACGTGAAGACCTTGAGAGATACAATCAACTCACATGACTTAACCTTGAGAGTGATGACCATCCTATCGACATCCCCGCCCTTGACCCTGCACTCGTACAACCCTGCGTGCTGACATCTGACCTTGTAGATGTCGTACTTGAGCGAGTCGTACATGGTGCTCGTGTACAAGAGGTCATCGCCCTGGTACAGTTCCGGTACGGTGGGCTCCGTCAGCCAGGTCTTACACTGGAACGTAACGTCACTTCCGTACTCCACGCTGACGACTCTGCCTTTGGAGTTGGCGGTGAACTGGTAGATGCCAGTCTGCGCGTTGCCTGGATTTGAGAAAAAACTATTTATTTCAGTTTATTGAGTCATAGTGATAAGCTTATTGATCCTAGCGGTCAAGATGAAGTAGAGTTCACCTGTTTATGTAATCTAAGCACACAGGCGTAGCGACCCTTCCCGGCGCCCGGGGACAAACTTTCGATTTGCACCCCCCCCCCCTCAAACTTACTTTTGAACTTTTGATTTACCCACCCCCTCAAACTTTCGTTTTGCACCCCCACTCGAACTTTTGATTTACACCCCCCCCCTCAAACTTTCGTTTTGCACCCCCCTCGAACTTTTGATTTACACCCCCCCCCCTCAAACTTTCAATTTGTTTTTCCAACCCATTTTTGCGCCCCCCTAAGGTCGGCGCCCGGGGACATATGTTCCCCCCCTCCCACCCCTCGCTTATGAAGGGATAGTTGTGACAGCTCTATGCTTAGACGACTTTACGTTCCCGTGAGTCAGGTACCCATCAAAGCTGGATTGGCTCAGGGACGTTCTACGTGACTTGAGCCCGGGGTAGGAGAATGAATCTTTCGGGTTAACTGTAATATGCTCTACCATACTACCATGTCCTTCTATAATACATGGTCTACTATTACAAAACGGTAGTAACAACGCCTTAGACAGCTGAATGATTTGTTTGTAATGTTCGTGTGTTCGATTTACTCTGGATACTGTCTAAAACCTACACATTTTTGCTTTGTGAATATATTTGTTTCCTCATGCTAGCAATGATGTTTTGTGGAGAAAAAATGTACCCATATTATAACATCTTATTGTCAATTTATTTTTAAGTATGATGTAGTTTTGTTTTGAATCGTTGGGTTTGGATCGGCTTTAGGTTGTGGCGAGTGCAGAGGCTCAAATTTTGTAAACTATTGTAAGATAGCCCGAGTAAAAAAGAAAGAAAAAATACCCAAATCATATCGCAGTTGCATTAGCTTAAATTGTATTTATTATCCGCACTCTTACACAGTCTGTTTATGGAACTATTTATCTGAAGAAAAGAAACGGTTTCAAGTAAAATATACGTATTTCGGACTGCACAGAATTTTATCATTGATGTCATATTTGTCTTTAAAAAAAAAGCTTAATATTTTTAGGCCTATATACCAGGACAACGAATGAAGTATTTTTCGGCATATGGGCTATTTAATTCTTATACCATCGAATCCTTTATTAAAATAATAGCTCTAAAAACAACATAAGTAATGGGACTAAACAAAACACACTTAGGTCACATAATACAATAAAACAACGTTTCTTTCAGATAGCTTACTGTAGATTGAGGGCGTTTGCAAATTTCGTTGAGGTTATCGTTTGAATAATGGATGAAGTATTTTAATAATAATTTTTTTTTAATTTTGTAAATTATCCATTTCGTTATATTTTAAAGAATATATATATATATATATATATATATATATATATATATATATATATATATATATATATATATATATATATATATTAAAGAATATATATATATATATATATATATATATATATATATATATATATATATATATATATACATATATATATATATATATATATATATTTATATATATGTATATATATATATATATATATATATATATATATATATATATATATATATATATATATATATATAATGTTATGTATTTTGTACATATAATATATAATATAATAAGGGTGGTGCTTATAGGGGGTGTAGTGATCCCCTCCAACCTCTCGTTAAATGCCTGAAAGAAACCTTGTACCCAACAGCATGATCACGAGGCCGAATAAAGCCTTACAACAAAAAAAAAAACGTGAACCACGTCTAACCCATGTAAGCTTGAGTTATCCAGGGCGTGCTGACGTTGAAGTACGACAACCCGCTGCTCAGGGGGAAGAAGCGAACTTGAAACTTGTAGCTTTGGCCCCACTGCACACTGGGGTAGTCGATCTTGATCTTGACGAAAGTCGAGTAGGTGCTGGGTGATGTTTCTGGTACAAAGTTGTTGGACTCAGCATAGGTAGCTACAGCGTTCTGTGGGTGTACAATAGGTAAAAAGTATTATTTATGTGTCCATTTTTTTACTCAATCAATTACGTATATTTCTCTCTCTCTCTCTCTCTCTCTCTCTCTCTCTCTCTCTCTCTCTCTCTCTCTATATATATATATATATATATATATATATATATATATATATATATATATATATATATATATACATATATCAGTGGCGTAGCGAGGTCGGGTACACCCGGTGCGGCACTTAATGGTGTCACCCCCCCAGAGGCATAGAGACCCTTCCCAGGGACAAACTTTCAAATTTTCGATTTGCATCCCCCCCTCAAACTTTCGATTTGCACCCCCCTCAAGTTTTCGATTTGCATGCACCCCCCCCCCCCCCTCAACTTTCGATTTGCATCCCCCCCCCTCGAGTTTTTCTCTATATATTTTGCTATTTTTTGCCTTGGTGTCACCCCCCTAAATGGTGTCACCCGGTGCGATCCGCACCCCCCGCCCCCCCCCCCTCGCTACGCCCCTGATATATATATATATATATATATATATATATATATATATATATATATATATATATATATATATATATATATATCCTCTGGGAACAGGATATTACCCCGCTACAAGGGATTAGCATAGGGTTAAGGATCAGATGAGGGAAAGGATAAGAAAAATATTACTTTACAAATAGAGTCGGGATAGATTAAGGTTGGAAATAGGGACGTCACTGGTCACATGACCTATCGACGCCATTGCGCACACGAGTGACGCCACTGGTCACACTTCTTAGTAAACGTTCCTAGCCAAACGACTTAGTGACGCCACTGATCACACCACTTAGTGTCGCCAGTAGTCACACCACTTAGTGACGCCAGTAGTCACACCACTTAGTGACGCCTCTGGTCACACCACTTAGTGACGCCACTGGTCGCACGAACTCGTGACGCCACTGGCCACACGACCTAGTGACGCCACTGGTCGCACCCTCTAGTGATGCCACTGGTCACACGACCTAGTGACGCCACTGGCCACACGACCTAGTGACGCCACTGGCCACACGAACTAGTGACCCCACTGGCCACACGACATAGTGACGCCACTGGCCACACGACCTAGTGACGCCACTGGCCACACGAACTAGTGACCCCACTGGCCACACGACCTAGTGACGCCACTGGCCACACGAACTAGTGACCCCACTGGCCACACGACCTAGTGACGCCACTGGCCACACGAACTAGTGACCCCACTGGCCACACGACATAGTGACGCCATTGGCCACACGACCTAGTGACGCCACTGGCCACACGAACTAGTGACCCCACTGGCCACACGACATAGTGACGCCACTGGTCACACGACATAGTGACGCCACTGGTCACACGACTTAGTGGCGCCACTGGTCACACCCTCTAGTGACGCAACTGGTCGCACCCTTTAGTGACGCCACTGGCCACAAGACTTAGTGACGCCACTGGTCACAAGACTTAGTGACGCCACTGTTCACAAGACTTAGTGACGCCACTGGCCACACGACATAGTGACGCCATTGGTCACACCCTCTAGTGACGCCACTGGTCGCACCCTTTAGTGACGCCACTGGGCACACGACCTAGTGACGCCACTGGTCACACCACTTAGTGACGCCACTAGTCACACCACTCAGTGACGCCACTGGTCACACGACCTAGTGACGCCACTGGTTGCACCATCAAGTGACGCCACTGGCCACAAGACCTAGTGACACCATTGGCCACACGACCTAGTGACGCCACTGGCCACACGAACTAGTGACCCCACTGGCCACACGACATAGTGACGCCACTGGCCACACGACCTAGTGACGCCACTGGCCACACGAACTAGTGACCCCACTGGCCACACGACATAGTGACGCCACTGGCCACACGACCTAGTGACGCCACTGGCCACACGACCTAGTGACGCCACTGGCCACACCCTTTAGTGACGCCACTGGCCACACGACCTAGTGACGCCACTGGTCACAAGACTTAGTGACGCCACTGGTCACAAGACTTAGTGACGCCACTGGCCACACGACCTAGTGACGCCACTGGCCACAAGACTTAGTGACACCATTGGCCACACGACCTAGTGACCCCACTGGCCACACGACTTAGTGACGCCACTGGCCACACGACTTAGTGACGCCACTGGCCACACGACTTAGTGACGCCACTGGCCACACGACCTAGTGACGCCACTGGTCGCACGAGCTCGTGACGCCACTGGCCACAAGACTTAGTGACACCACTGGCCACACGACCTAGTGACGCTATTGGCCACAAGACCTAGTGACGCCACTGGCCACAAGACTTAGTGACGCCATTGGCCACACGACCTAGTGACGCCACTGGTCGCACCCTCTGGTGACGCCATTGGCCACACGACCTCGTGACGCCACTGGCCACACGACCTAGTGACGCCACTGAACCGAACGACGCAACATACCATGCTATTGACGACCTCAACGCGAGCTTTAGGGAAGGAGGAGAGTCTGCAGCCCAGCTGGATGATTTTGGGTGGGTCAAGTAGAGGTTTGGTACAGGTCAGAGCTGTGCTGGTATCTGAGAAATATTGCACGGCATTGAGATAACACATCACATTTACGTCTATGTAAAACATCACGACATTTATGTAAGACATCACATGTCTTTGTTTGTAAAACATCACAATGTTAGGTAAAACATCACATGTTTTTTATTGTAAAACATTACTTTTTAAGGTAAAACATTACATGTAGGTCTATGTAAAACATCACGACATTAATGTAAAACATCACATGTTTTTTATTGTAAAACATTACTTTTTAAGGTAAAACATCAAATGTACGTCTATGTAAAACATCACGACATTAATGTAAAACATCACATAAACTTGTTTGTAAAACACCACATGTACCCGGTGTTAAAACATCACGACATTAAGGTAAAACTTCGCATGTACCCATGTTTTTCTTTATAGTTGTTTAAATAGTAGTGTATTCTTATATATTTATATTTTTTTCTCCTTTTTGGTGCAGTATTACATAAAAGCTTGTTAACTAAAACGTTTTTTATGCAACTTTTTAAAATTATATTTGAATTTAAATCAGCTTCTATAAAATATTTAACACACATATATAGACACAATTTAGCAAGAGACTGAGAGTGAGATAGATGTATTGTAACTTACTGACGACCTTCATGTCAATCTCGTTTATATCCTCATCAGATGAGTCGTGTCGACCTCTCACGTAACATTTGTAGCTTCCTTCGTCAACTGATTGAACTGGGGGTTTAAGGTAGACATCGTTAGGTGTATGTTAGAGACATCATTAGGTGTATGTTAAAGACATCATTAGGTGTATGTTAAAGACATGATTAGGTGTATGTTAAAGACATCATTAGGTGTATGTTAGAGACATTATTAGGTGTATGATAGAGACATCATTAGCTGTATGTTAAAGACATCATTAACTGTATGTTAGAGACATCATTAGGTGTATGTTAGAGACATCATTAGGTGCATCTTAGAGACATCATTAGGTGTATGTTAGAGACATCATTAGGTGTATGTTATAGACATCATTAGGTGTATGTTAGAGACATCGTTAGGTGTATGTTAGAGACATCATTAGGTGTATGTTAAAGACATCATTAGGTGTATGTTAGAGACATCATTAGGTGTATGTTAGAGACATCATTAGGTGTATGTTAGAGACATCATTAGGTGTATGTTAGAGAGATCATTAGGTGTATGTTAGAGACATCATTAGGTGTATGTTAGAGACATCATTAGGTGTATATTAGAGACATCATTAGGTGTATATTAGAGACATAATTAAGTGTATATTAGAGACATCATTAGGTGTATGTTAGATACATCATGAAGACACAGGTATATAATTAGTTGAAGGTAATACCTGACAGTATTATCTGTAAAGCTGTGAGTTTTTGGTATATAGTTGAAGAAGTAATTAATATCATACATGCAGGGACTAATGACTATCGTCACCAGACATCACATACCAGAACTAATGACCAACTTGACCACCCCAGACATCACATATAGCAGAAGTTATGACCAACTTAAACGCACCAGACATCACACGTACTAAAACTACTGACCGCACCATACATAACACATACCAGAACTAATGACCGCACCAGACATCACACATACAAGAACTAATGACCGCACCATACATCACACATACCAGAACTAATGACCACACCAGACATCACACATACCAGAACTAATGACCACACCAGACATCACACATACCAGAACTAATGACCGCACCAGACATCACACATACCAGAACTAATGACCAACTGGACCAGACATCACACATACCAGAACTAATGACCACACAAGACATCACACATACCAGAACTAATGACCGCACCAGACATCACACATACCAGAACTAATGACCACACCATACATCACACATACCAGAACTAATGACCACACCAGACATCACACATACCAGAACTAATGACCAACTGGACCAGACATCACACATACCAGAACTAATGACCGCACCAGACATCACACATACCAGAACTAATGACCACACCAGACATCACACATACCAGAACTAATGACCACACCATACATCACACATACCAGAACTAATGACCACACCAGACATCACACATACCAGAACTAATGACCAACTTGACCATACATCACACATACCAGAACTAATGACCAACTGGACCAGACATCACACATACTAGAACTAATGACCGCACCAGACATCACACATACCAGAACTAATGACCACACCAGACATCACACATACCAGAACTAATGACCGCACCAGACATCACACATACCAGAACTAATGACCGCACCATACATCACACATACCAGAACTAATGACCACACCAGACATCACACATACCAGAACTAATGACCACACCAGACATCACACATACCAGAACTAATGACCACACCAGACATCACACATACCAGAACTAATGACCACACCAGACATCACACATACCAGAACTAATGACCAACTTTAACAGACATAACACATACCAGAACTAATGACCACACAAGACATCACACATACCAGAACTAATGACCAACTGGACCAGACATCACACATACTAGAACTAATGACCGCACCAGACATCACACATACCAGAACTAATGACCACACCAGACATCACACATACCAGAACTAATGACCACACCAGACATCACACATACCAGAACTAATGACCGCACCATACATCACACATACCAGAACTAATGACCGCACCATACATCACACATACCAGAACTAATGACCACACCAGACATCACACATACCAGAACTAATGACCGCACCAGACATCACACATACCAGAACTAATGACCGCACCATACATAACACATACCAGAACCAATGACAGCACCAGACATCACACATACCAGAACTAATGACCACACCAGACATCACACATACCAGAACTAATGACCGCACCAGACATCACACATACCAGAACTAATGACCACACCAGACATCACACATACCAGAACTAATGACCACACCAGACATCACACATACCAGAACTAATGACCACACCAGACATCACACATACCAGAACTAATGACCACACCAGACATCACACATACCAGAACTAATGACCGCACCAGACATCACACATACCAGAACTAATGACCAACTGGACCAGACATCACACATACCAGAACTAATGACCACACCAGACATCACACATACCAGAACTAATGACCAACTTTAACAGACATAACACATACCAGAACTAATGACCACACAAGACATCACACATACCAGAACTAATGACCGCACCAGACATCACACATACCAGAACTAATGACCAACTGGACCAGACATCACACATACTAGAACTAATGACCGCACCAGACAACACACATACCAGAACTAATGACCACACCAGACATCACACATACCAGAACTAATGACCACACCAGACATCACACATACCAGAACTAATGACCGCACCAGACATCACACATACCAGAACTAATGACCAACTGGACCAGACATCACACATACCAGAACTAATGACCGCACCATACATCACACATACCAGAACTAATGACCACACCAGACATCACACATACCAGAACTAATGACCACACCAGACATCACACATACCAGAACTAATGACCACACCAGACATCACACATACCAGAACTAATGACCACACCAGACATCACACATACCAGAACTAATGACCAAACCAGACATCACACATACCAGAACTAATGACCACACCAGACATCACACATACCAGAACTAATGACCACACCAGACATCACACATACCAGAACTAATGACCACACCAGACATCACACATACCAGAACTAATGACCACACCAGACATCACACATACCAGAACTAATGACCAACTTGACCAGACATCACACATACCAGAACTAATGACCACAGCAGACATCACACATACCAGAACTAATGACCAACTGGACCAGACATCACACATACTAGAACTAATGACCGCACCAGACATCACACATACCAGAACTAATGACCACACCAGACATCACACATACCAGAACTAATGACCGCACCAGACATCACACATACCAGAACTAATGACCACACAAGACATCACACATACCAGAACTAATGACCGCACCATACATCACACATACCAGAACTAATGACCACACCAGACATCACACATACCAGAACTAATGACCGCACCAGACATCACACATACCAGAACTAATGACCGCACCATACATAACACATACCAGAACTAATGACCACACCAGACATCACACATACCAGAACTAATGACCGCACCATACATCACACATACCAGAACTAATGACCACACCAGACATCACACATACCAGAACTAATGACCACACCAGACATCACACATACCAGAACTAATGACCACACCAGACCTCACACATACCAGAACTAATGACCACACCATACATCACACATACCAGAACTAATGACCAACTGGACCAGACATCACACATACCAGAACTAATGACCACACCAGACATCACACATACCAGAACTAATGACCGCACCATACATAACACATACCAGAACTAATGACCACACCAGACATCACACATACCAGAACTAATGACCGCACCAGACATCACACATACCAGAACTAATGACCACACCAGACATCACACATACCAGAACTAATGACCACACCAGACATCACACATACCAGAACTAATGACCGCACCATACATAACACATACCAGAACTAATGACCACACCAGACATCACACATACCAGAACTAATGACCAACTGGACCAGACATCACACATACCAGAACTAATGACCACACCAGACATCACACATACCAGAACTAATGACCGCACCAGACATCACACATACCAGAACTAATGACCACACAAGACATCACACATACCAGAACTAATGACCGCACCATACATCACACATACCAGAACTAATGACCACACAAGACATCACACATACTAGAACTAATGACCGCACCAGACATCACACATACCAGAACTAATGACCACACCAGACATCACACATACCAGAACTAATGACCGCACCAGACATCACACATACCAGAACTAATGACCACACAAGACATCACACATACCAGAACTAATGACCACACCAGACATCACACATACCAGAACTAATGACCACACCAGACATCACACATACCAGAACTAATGACCACACCAGACATCACACATACCAGAACTAATGACCACACCAGACATCACACATACCAGAACTAATGACCGCACCAGACATCACACATACCAGAACTAATGACCACACCAGACATCACACATACCAGAACTAATGACCACACCAGACATCACACATACCAGAACTAATGACCAACTTGACCAGACATCACACATACCAGAACTAATGACCACACCAGACATCACACATACCAGAACTAATGACCAACTTGACCAGACATCACACATACCAGAACTAATGACCACACCAGACATCACACATACCAGAACTAATGACCAACTTGACCAGACATCACACATACCAGAACTAATGACCACACCAGACATCACACATACCAGAACTAATGACCAACTTGACCAGACATCACACATACCAGAACTAATGACCACACCAGACATCACACATACCAGAACTAATGACCACAACAGACATCACACATACCAGAACTAATGACCACACCAGACATCACACATACCAGAACTAATGACCACACCAGACATCACACATACCAGAACTAATGACCAACTGGACCAGACATCACACATACCAGAACTAATGACCGCACCAGACATCACACATACCAGAACTAATGACCAACTGGACCAGACATAACACATACCAGAACTAATGACCAACTTGACCAGACATATCACATACCAGAACTAATGACCAACTGGACCAGACATAACACATACCAGAACTAATGACCAACTTGACCACAATTAAATCAAAACTTCTGCTGACGGACACCGTGTATCTGGGATCTGTCACTGCCACCTTGTCACCAACTGTCAGTATGACGTCTCTGTCACTGTCCCTCCTGATGACAACACTACTATTCTCAAGAGACTGAGGGAAGTTCTTGACAACACACACCAGCTCTGCCACTGACTCAAGCTGAGCGTACCAAGTCCCGTATTTCTCAAACTGTACCAGCACTGATCCCACACAGCTGAAGCCTGAATGAAAAAAAAAAGTAATTAAATCCACCGTTTTTTTTCTAATGATCATTAGAAATGATTGTTCCTTAATAAAAAAAAAGCAATTAAAAACGAAATAAACCGGGTTTGATCTCCCCTAAACTTTCTCGAATATTCTAATACGAGCCGGCCCGCGGCATAACATACGCCGCTATTTAGTTGTTTCTAATTTTCAATAATTCATAATTTGTGAATTCGACAGTACCAACGCTGACACTGAAAATATTTCTTTAAAACACTATAAGTAGCTCGTTAAGGACCATAACCCCCCCCCCCCACTTCCTTCCCCCCCTCCCCCCCCCTACGTTTAAAATCGTTGGCTCTGCTTGTAAACATTTAGAGTGAACACAGCTCACTAAAACCATGTAGGGGTGGGGAGGTAGGGAGAGCGTTTGCAGCTTGTTTTCTAACGGCTCGAAGAAGAGAATTATATATATAGATAGATAACACTACGGGGGATGGCAACTTGGGAGAAAGACAATATTTTAAATCCATTTTTAATTACTTAAACTTTTTATAATAGAATACAATCTCGTAAGAAAGGGAATTGCACACTAAGTTAACGTCAAATAAAATGTGCATAATAGTGCGGGATATTATTTGTACTTTATAAATTCACATGCGATTTTTTTTTGAGAAATCGGAAATAGCGTAAATTACTGCTTCCAGTCGACGGAAATTACTCAAAATTTGAAAGAATGCAGAGAAATAGAGCTTTTACTTACATGTGAAATTTCAGTTACCTATCTGAAAAAGTACTCAAGTTATAGGCTTTTGCAAAATTGAAAGTAGAAAAAATTCCACTTCCGGTTATCGGAAATCGCTCAAAAGTTGAAACTTATCTATGATTTTGATATAATAATTATATATTTAATTTCATCAACCTAGCTGTAACGGTACTCAAGTTATCGTGTTTACACACACACACACACACAGACACACAGACACACATACACACACACAGACATATGGACAAGAGCCTAAAACGTCGAGATTTGTAAAAATCTCGATTTTTTTTTTTGCATGATTAAAAGACTTTCTCTATACTTTGTATATACAAGAAAGTAAAAAAGAAAATTGATAGCATTCAAGTTAAAATTTTCGATGGTGTTACATTTGTGAAAGTTGTTTAGTCTTTGTAGGAACAAACATCATCATCATCTTTTCTTTTTTGTAGACAGATGCGGCTAGACGATGTCATCTCCTTTTTTTACAATTACCTCGGCATAAGGGGGGATAGTGTTGTCAGCACTATGCTCAGCCGCCTTTGTTTACCGAAGGTTACTTTACGTTCTACAGACTGTAGATTCGAATTCGAGACTCTCGGGTTAGCACGCTAGTGCTCTACCGCTAGGCCACGCAGCCCCAATAATTTATATACTGGTAAATTACTTATAATAAAGGGAAACTAATTAAAATGCTGTATAACGCTACATCAACTACGATAATTATTATCAAATTTAGTGAATGGACCAAATTTCAATAATGGACAACAATACGATTTTAGAAAAAGTAATATTAGCATTGTTTTTATTTATACAACTCATTTTTTAATGTTTTATGATCATATAAACAGATGAACTCTACTTCACTTGCCCATGGGCCGTCGGTTTCGCAAAGGGAAATTTTTTTTTACTATACTAATATATTATGAACAGTATCAATCTTTACTCATTTTAAGAATGGTATCAATCTTTACTCAATTTATGAATTTTATCTATTATTACTCAGTTTGTTTTTTACAATTCTACCAAGGGTATTGATCCTCTGTAAGAAGACTAACAGTAAATTAAAATGTACCTACACAGTGATACTCCCAGCAACACGCCTATAATCCAATACATTTTTACCTTGAACATCTTTGCTATCTTGATCTACGGATATCAACAGACAGGCATTATTCAAAAGGGTTATAATTTTACATGAACTTTTAAAGAAAATAGGTTACTAAACCATGGCTGTGATGTTGTTTAAAAGTATACATCATCATTAATTAAGTACATACATACATATATTTACACACACACACACACACACACATATATATATATATATATATATATATATATATATATATATATATGTATATGTGTGTGTGTGTGTATGTATATAAAACATGCTCGATCTACCAGTAAGAGTAAAAACAATTACATTCAACGCATTGATCAACAAAACCGATCTTTTGTCTAGCTCTAGAACAAACAGGAAACACATTGCATGCAGGCTATAAACAAAAGCGAGAGATCTCTTATCTTGATATATGAAAGTCTCAGCTCAGACCTATTTGCCAGGTTATAAAACTCAGATAACAAAATTGGTTAATGTTATATTTGTTTTCTTGCGCCGTTTTAGAACGTTCTTAGGACCAATACCCTATGTTCTAAATCATTAAAATAGTAATTATTAATTTATGTGGTAAAAATGGTGAATTCCCAGTGTTATTTGTTGAAAAAACAAAACACTTAACAAACGACCATTCTTACAGTGTAAATAGAACACACTACTCCTGTAAAAATAAATAGCACAATAAACTTTAAAGGATAAAATAACCAAAGAGGTACCACATAGGTGTGACGGATCTATACGTCTAAGGCCACCACAGAGTTAAAGGCTTGGAGTGTTTTATGGCTTTGTGTACGTGCTTGTTTTATCCGGGATCGGATAATTACCGGATATTTTGCCTCACCTTTTTTCCTATGTTAAAATCTAAATATAGCCATTCGTCTGTGAAAACAATTAAGGTGTGGTGTTGATATTAATTACGCCGAGATTACATTATATTTAAAAACAGCAAATTAGACTGTATATTATTTAGTTAATGATCTACGCATAGCTTCGCAGTAAATATATGTGATTGGTAGTTAAGATTGGGTGTTAATAGTCGCAACTTGTCAATCAGTAATATGTTTTACAGATGTTCTATCAGTAACAAATGATGGAGAGTACAGTACACATCTCAAACTTAAAGATAGATCATATATATATATATATATATATATATATATATATATATATATATATATATATATATATATATATATATATATGTGGAAAAACTGATTCGAGTGTGCATTTGTAAGTAGCTAAATTTTTAAAAAATACAGTCATTAAGTTACAGGTAAATGAATAAATAGCATATATATATATATATATATATATATATATATATATATATATATATATATATATATATATATATATAGTCTTTGTTTAGATTAAAAATCTGCTTCGAGAGTACATTTGTAAAAAGCTAAATTGAAAAAAAAAAAAACAGTATGTCTACAGGTAAATGAAATAGCTAAGTTGTATGACCTTACCTGTAGCGCCTGACTGCTTTAAGAATCCAATCACGAATACAGTTTCAACTGTCCTCAGGTGTAGTAGCCTACAACGACGGCAGGTAAGTGAAAGTTGAATGTCCCTGTCGAGTGATCCAATGACTCAGGTGACACGGGGGTAGGATGGTTAAGTCAAACACGACAAGGGCTGCGGGGGGGGGGGGGGGGGGGTGGGGGGGGGTGGGGGGGTCACAGGAACTTGGGGGGATCCGGTCGCTGGATCATGACACGACCGTGTTGTAGCATCGATTTCGTGCTGGCTATAATTTATTGGGCTCTCGTTGTAAAGATTGTGGGCTAGATTTAGGGCTCAGATTTTCAGATAGATTAGGAGGTGGGTGAAGGTTTTTTAGAAAACTGAATTAGACGATTTGTTTTGAAAATAGCAATTGCAAAAATATTACTGCTATATAAACGGCGCGTCATGATATTCCAGTTTAGAGGAAAACAAATTTAGCGCACAATTGAATGCAATAATTTGTAATTTGAGAATGGAATTTCGCATTTATAAGTTAGCACTTCTATAATATAGAAATATAGAAGTATATTATACACAATATGTCTATACAATTATCCCTTATGATATATATTTATTTATTTTAAATAGTAAACAATCTAAAATAATTATTTCTATTTCTATACATCCAGGTCTTGTCAATGGGCCTATTTACCGTCAAAATATGGAGAACAATTATAAATACAAGTTTAACGTCATCACAATGTGTAATCAAAGTTTCCATACTTTCCCCCTCCCCCCTCACCCCTCCCCAACACACACACACACCACCACTCATAAACCCCCGATTAACTCTGCACCTTAAGGCTTGTATTTAAAGTTTCGAAGATTTACAACCAAGTAGATAAGAGCTGTAGTCGCCTACTGGTACGGGCTCTACTGTTTATGATCAATGTCTGTTTATATTTGTTAATACTTTGTTGGTGTTTTTTAAACGTTCTAATATTAGCTTTTATTAACCTGTCCGGGTAATCTCTAAACACGGGATTTTTACTAAGCATGAATCATACGTATAGGTCAAATACTCTCTAACACATGTTAACTAATTACTTGCGTTAATTCAATCTGCATCTCTTCCTAATGATTGTGTCCAGTGATTGTGCCCATACAATCTTGTAGCCACCAGTGGTTGAGTCTATACAATAGCCTGACCGCTAACGACGGTGTCCATCTTCTAAACCCCAATGATTGTGTCCAGTGATTGTGTCCATCCAATTTTCATCTGATAGTCGACAGTGATTGTGTCTAGTGATTGTGTCTATTGATCGTGTCTAGTGATTGTCTTTATTGATAGTGTTTAGTGATTGTGTCAAGTGATTGTTCTAGTGATTGTGTCTAGCGATTGTGTCTATTGATCGCGTCTAGTGATTGTCTTTATTGATCGTGTTTAGTGATTGTGTCTAGTGATTGTGTCTAGTGATTGTGTACAGTGATCATGTCTATTGATCGTGTTTAGTGGATGTGTTTAGTGATTGCATCAAGTGATTGTGTCAAGTGAATGAGTCGTTTATAACTTTATTCACCAATGATTGTGTCCACCCAATCATGCCCCTCTGTTGACCGTCTATCTACACCGATAGTTGACCACCCACACTTAACTCAGGTAAATTGTGTAACAAAACAGGAGGGCAATAAAACACGTAATACATATCTTTTATCCTATCGTAAGGTACAGATGTGTATCTCTATAATCTCTCATTCCTGTAATCAAAGTTGTCTGAATGACATTATATGTAAGTACTACTCATTTCCTATGTCTATTTTAATAATTACCGATCTTATCTTAGAGAACAGAAGACGAGTTAACAGATACAAGGATGATGTTCTATCCTGGACATGGAAACCGGACATTAGCTTATGTCAATTACCTCCTGGTCATTACTCCCGGATCAATTACCCTCCCACACAAAGCTGCTAAAGGGCATACCCCCCTCCTCCTTTAAGAGATACATACGGATATGGATAGGGTTATGGATAACGAATAAGGTAAGGTTAGTGATAGTTATCATTAGGTATGGTGAAAGTTATCATTAGGGCTGGTGAGTTATCGTTAGGGTTGGTGAGTTATCATTAGGGATGGGGACAGTTATCATTAGGGATGGTGATAGTGTTCTGCAAAGGTATGTAGTTTGAGTTATTGATACGGATAGGAATAGGATAAGGGTTCCAAATATGGTGACACTGTTAGGGTTAGAGAGTTTAATAGAGATGCGGAAAAGTATAAGTTAGATGTGGGTTAGAATAGGGATAATTAAACCTGAGGTAACGATAATGTTCTAGATCCCACGAGTAGCTACTACTAAATTACCAGCAGCTGAAAGAAATTTGACTAGTGTAGTTTTGCAACAACAGGATGGTGTGGTCGAGTGGTAGAGCGTTAACTACTAGAACAAACGTCCCGAGTTCGGATCTTGTTTTGGACTCGTGACTGCAGGCCGCCCCTGAGTCCACCCAGCTCTGATAAGTACCTGACTTAAGTTAGGGGAACAAAGGCATTGTGCTGACCACACTATAGCATCATTTGGCGAGGTCATTGAAATAGATGCACTCTATTGTATACGCCTTATGTGTCTTGAGCATAAACAAGAAAATATGATGACATGATGATGACTTTACCATGTCATTGGTTATAACCAGAATAAAAGTCTAATGTTTAATTGCAATCATTGAAAGACAACACATATAATTTATTTCACATTCTTTAATGTATCCTCGTTTGTATACAATAAATTAAAGTATGTAGTTACAATGCATGATCCTCTTGTAAGTGTAGGCACAACATCTAAATACTACCATAAAAAATTCAATGAAAATGTTATACACATATTCTAATCCAGATTCTTATAGTTTGGGTAGCTAAGACACAACATGGGCTTAATAAAAGTAGTGACAAAATATAAACATGAATCTAGGATCTACATCCCAAATAGTTTGTTATTATTTAGAAATGTAAGCCTTTTCTCTAGCAGTATCAAATATTTTAAACAGTTACAATTTTACTTTAAACAGTAGCTTGCGGAGTATATGGCCAACATTAATTAAAAAGTTATTATGAACATAATTTTAAACAGATGAATATGTTGACATAGTACTGGAACTTATGTATAAAACAAGGTGAGGTAACAACAGTTAATATTTCTGAAACAAGTCAAGGGCAGCAATCGATTAAACAAATGTAGCTAAAGTAGATGTTATTTTTGTAATCATCTTTTCTAATCAGTCCGTTTATTTATTTATACATTTTTTAACCTTATGTTTTTAATACTATAAAAATACAATTTGTGATGTAGTGAGGTATTTACCGATTTTATATTAGCTTGTAGTAGATGAATATTAAGTATTGTAAAATTGAGACAAAAATCCTAACATGAACACTTTGATTTAGTTAAATGTTGCATCATATATTCTCATTTAAACAAATATAAATATTATAAGTAATAACTTTTTAAAATACTTAGCCAATGTGAAAACAGAGTATGTTAATATAGAGAGATAGACAAGTGGGGGTCTGTCCAGAAAAGTAATAAAATGCCCCAACCCTTACCCCCATACCTTCCTCGTGTTAACCTGCAGCCTTCAGTGAAAGACAACCGTTCAAAAGTATATTTACAGATAGTACAATTATACTTGAAGATTAATGAATTTTAAAAATTTGATTTTCTGGCTCAATACTATTTACATGTATATCAAAATGATTTAAAACATGAATTAACAAACTGATATTATATATGACATTATATATCACTGACATTCACACTGTCCTTGCTGTCTGCTACTGTCTGATCCTTGCTGTCTGGTACTGTCAACACTAGATCAGGTGGTGCTGTTGCTGTTACACTCTCAGTTGTGATGCTGTCGTAGGCGTCGTTAACAAAAGCAGCGTTGGTGTACTCTGCGTCGTGGGGTGTTTCGGTATACGCCGGTGGAGGATCCATCGTGGTGAAAAGACTTGAATAGGAAGGCGGGTCTAGCGAGGTGGTGAGGGAGCTACCTCCCCTGGTCCCCCTGTCTAAAGCCTGCTGTAGCGTGTACACCACCGCGGTGTTGGCGTGGGCCGCAAGATGTAGCTGTCGACTGCGGGCTTTACGTCTGCTTTTGTGCCGCTTGAGAAGACAGATGAGTAGAATGGTGACGGTGAGGATGACGGCAATCAGAGGCAGCGCTATGGACAGCGCCAATGGGAACCGGTCTTTGACGCCAGGGGAGCTTCCGGATCCACCTGTAATTAAGTTATTAATTGTAATATTAATTGTAATTAACGTGTTAATCTACACAGCGATGATACACAAGTGAAGAAAATAAAGTGAGAAACTTAAAACATTTAGTTAAATGACCAAGCATACATAATATCAATTTTTTTTTTATTCTAGTTTCCTTATCTCCTTACCTCCCTTATAATCAGGGTTTTTTTTCATCGTCTCAATAAAATTAACTTACTACCCCAACCCCCTGCTCCGCTCTTTTACAAATTAAAATATATTAGCATATTTTTACAATGTAAGATGTATGCTAGATTACATTTATTCACCCCGCTTTTGTCACAATTATACTATAGGAAAGCCTATATCTTTTTGTGCGTGATATTATTTACAGAAGCATGTTTTGATTAAAAACTAGACAAATTTTACCTCCCACACAGGATACAACTAAATAAAGTAAGGCATATTCTTATTTTTCTTTAACTAAGTTAAAGTTGAACATAAAATAGCTTAAACAATACGTTATTTATAAATAAATATTAGATCTATATTATACAGGGGCATTCAATGAGACATTGCTGACAACTACATTAAGGTTAACTTGATATTGTGTACGTGACTTGTATCTAGTACACAAATGTTCATTCAGCAACTTACCCACCCCCTCTATCAGTCAAAATTGAAAAAAATATATTAAATGTACCCCTACTTCCCACATTAGAAGAAAATAGACTGAAATTGACTTTGCTTCCGATTATCACATGTAAATGCCCCCCCCCCCCCTCCCCCCTCCATAGTATCTGCCCCATTTCGACAATACCGACAGAGCTTGAAATAGATCAGATTTTGTATTTGTATCATAGGCATGCAATTGAACGCTTAATACGTGAACCAACAAAGTAACTATAAGAATTCGTCATCGGTTTTGATTAACCGTAGTCCTAACCCTAGCACTCATTGTAACCTTAGCCCTTGTCCAAACCCTAAACTAATCCTTAATCTTCGTCCTAATCATAAACTTTACTCTAACTTTAATCCTCGTTAATTCTAACGTGATCCCTAACTCTCGTCCTAATCATAGCCCTCATCCTAACCTTAATTCTAGTTATCCCAAATTGATCCCTAACTCTCGTCCTAATCATAGCCCTCATCCTAACCCTATAATTTTTGTCATACAGACTTCTTCTTCTTCGTTCTTAATTATTAGTGTTGAAGGGGATCGAGATTTATCTGCCAGTGGGTTTGAACTCGAGACATTGTTCGAATTTATCAACCATGAGCTTTTTTGCCAACACAATTAAGCGTTACGTGTCAACTGGTTATGCGCCATTGAGGCCATTGACTCCGATTTCAGCCTGCTTTTCTTTTTGGATTTGCTTTCACAGCCTTTGTCCAACCAAGAACAAACTAGGAGTTGTCTCTCCTAGAAGAGTGGCTGTCCCCAGCTAGCGAGCCTCATCTGCCCGAGGGTTCGAACTCGAGACTTTTCGGTTTAGCAACAATGAGCTTTACCGACTCGACCACGCCGACCCTCGTCCTAATCATAGCCTTCATCCTAACCCTATAATTTATGTCATACAGACTACTTAGTTCATTATAGTTAGATAACACACCTACACAATACTTACAATCTGACACCTGTAAGTGGATGACATGGATATAATCCAGTCCGTAGCTGTCCTGACAGGTGTAGGTGGCGGCGTCGTCACAATCCACATCCGTTATGTCATGACCCAAACTGTTCGACTCTCTAGCCACCTCGACCACCGAGGTTACATCGAACAGCCTGGTCTTGTAGAGCGTCGTTCTTAGTGCCGGCACGCTCAGGGACTCACACCGGAAAGTCACGGCACTGCCTTTCTCGACAAACACGTCGCCGGTTTTTTCATTCGCTGTGAAGAGTATGATCCACGGGGACTTCTTCAGTTCTGAAAGTAAATAAAGAATCCACGCTCGAATTTCCACATGAACTATGTCCAAATGTTGTTTCGCTCGTATTTCGACATGAACTATGTCCAAATGTTGTTTCGCTCGTATTTCGACATGAACTATGTCAAAATATGGTTGTTTCGCTCGTATATCGACATGAACTATGTCAAGGTATGTCTGTTTCGCTCGTATATCGACATGAACTATGTCAAAGTATGTCTGTTTCCCTCGTATATCGACATGAACTATGTCAAAGTATGTCTGTTTCGCTCGTATATCGACATTATCTTTGTCAGAGTATGTCTGTTTCTATGTGTCTGACTAGGTTGATTTGACTACTGTTTGGTCTTAGTCTAGAGTTAGTACTAGGAAACACTTAGAACTTGGTCTTGGCGCATCTGTCTTTAAATCTACATATGCATGTTTGTGTTTACAATTTAGGCCTACATAATAAAAAAGAGATTATGAAAAATTATGTATATAACACGAATAATCTAGCAGTTGTGACAAAGACCAATAGTTGTCTATGGGACGCTTGAATGTTATTTCGATTTTTGAATTTGTTTTTTTTTTATTTACGAAAATATAACCAGATCTCTATTTAATCACAAAATCCCATTATCTTGTTATTTTTTTTAAATAAGTAACAACAAATTAAACGGCGAATAAAGCGTAGATCATATTTTACCTTGAGCTGGGCTTCTCTCCACTTCTCTGGTCTCCTGGTACTGTGAAACACTGGCGTTCAGCTCTGGTGCCATAACAACGTGCAGTTGTCGCCACGTACTGCTGGAGATGGCACCAGCGAGCACCCGTATGCCGCAGGTGGTTCTATAATTCTTTGTTAAGTTGGAGAAGCGATGAAAGTAGTCGACTTCAAGCTGGAAATTGTTTCAATTTATTAAGAACATGTTTTGAAAAATCAATTGACGTGTAATGCTTTTTATAACTAACCATAAAAATAATATCACTTAGCCAGGAATGAATTAGAGAAATCGAGACAGGTGGTCATTAATGTTAATATATATATATACTATAGTATTTGGTGGTCGGCGTGGTCGGGTTGGTATAGCTCATGGTAATCATCCCGAGTTCGAATCCCCGGACAGATGAGGCACGATAGCAACAAACCATATAAGAGGGACAACTCCAAAATCCAACAACTGATGCTAATATGGCATCACTGGGCGGATGGCCTTCCAGTAAAGGTCACCGGTCAGGGCGCAAAAGTTCCTTCAACGGTCACGTATTCGCGACCAAGGCGAGCCATCTACATTGAGGCATCTGGCTGTGGTCAAGCATGGAGAAGGGTGGGCGCCAGCAGGCGACACTTAGACACACAACTCCATGGTGCCCCTACGACCTCCTAGAGTTAAAGGATCTATACATTTTTATATTATTTTGTTATACTGATCTTTATTAGAAGTAGTGGGCTATATCCGAAATAAAGTCTTTCTTTTTCGGAATATTTTAGGTAAATCGATATGAATATCGTATGAAGGCGTCATGACATAAAACAGGTAAATAAAACATAATCATTACACGCCTACGTTATTAACATTGTTATTTATTAAACCATAATCTAAATTTTTCTCAAGTTATGGTTAAGATCATCTACCTATAATACATTTAATTCAAAACTATGGCTAATATAAAACGGTAAATGTAAAATAAACAACCCCACCACAACAAATATAAAACGGTATATATGACTACCTGTAACACCCAATCTAGAACGGCGCTAGCTGAGTTACCCACCCTACAACAAAGATATAGAACAGTAGATGCCCAGTTATCTACCCTACAACAACTAACCTGCAAAGGTGACAACAATTCAGCAACGCTGCATGTGCCTTTAGGATACACTTCAAACTGGCAGATCACGATAATCACCTGGCCAGTGGAGTCATAGGTCGCCTTGTTGCAGGTAATGCTAGTGGGTCGGGCTACAGGCCAAGACACATAGTACATTATCATTAGTTTAACGTTAAATACTAAAAACATGTATATAGATCCACTGTCCCATGAATGTGCGTATAAAAAGAGTTCACATGGGTGTGTGAATGACAACTTTACACTACATATCACTTTACACTACATTTTTATAAAATTAAATAATCTACGGCGTGTAATCGTATATCTTAAATAACGCAAATTTTAACTGCCTAACAACATTGTTTCTTCTAGACTTTTTTCTCCGGGGGGGGGGGGGGGTACTGTTAAAAGTATATATTTATTTTCTATATGAATTCCATTTCGTTCGAGGGGGTGGTAGACTTTCTTCGGGGGGGGGGGGGGAGGAGGCTTCCAGTTGTCTGGAAGAAACTCTGCTACCAAATAATTTGAGCTAACTAATCTAAAATATTGAAAAAGTAGAGATCCCCCAACATTATTATACACACACATATCACACACACCTAGATCACGTGACCTACTACCCTATTGGAGCATGCACACCTATGTTAGTTATACCTACCAACAACCTGGAGCCTAAATGTGCTGATGATATTGTTGATATGGAACTTTGGGGAGGCACAAACAAAGTATTCCATCTCTCTGGTGACGTACTTGACCGTCAGCAAGGATCGAATCAAGCTGAACCCGTCAGTTGTCCTGAATGTGCTTGCTTCCAACGCGTACTCTAATAATTAAATAAGCACAAATACAATTGGGTTTGTTAGAAGATAAAGTACCAGACTGTCTAGGTAAAGTAGAGTTCCCCTGTTGAATGAAATGCAGTGATATGAAGCGATAGTGTGGTCAGAACTTTGAATAGCCACATTTACTATCTCTAACGTGAGTCAGGTACCCATCAAAGCTGAGTGGACTCAGGGTCATCCTACGGATTTGAGTCCTGGATTCGAACTCGAGACTTGTGAGTTAGCAGGCTCTACTATCCGACCACGCCGTTCCTCTGGATTGCACACTTTTTAAAAAGGTTTAGTACATAATTTTTAAATTTGATGTATGATGTTAAAAATTGTTAATTACATTACATTTTATATCAGCGAGATATACAATAGTTTTTAAACTTATGCACATTCACATTTTTAAAGGCCTAACATATTTTGTAATCTGATATACTGAAATAAAAAAGTAAATCTCTATAAATAAATTACTTTAAAATGCTAATTGTTTTACAACGAGTTTTAGTATAAGTATTACAAACACTCACACAGAAGAACACAAGTTCTGTTAGCCTAGTGTAACCGAATTATCTAGTTGATACTATATTTGTAGCTACGCTGCACATAACATAGTCTATGCCCTGCTTAAAGCCTAAGCGAACGATTCACTATGTTAAAAAAAAAAAGAAAATCTATGTAGTACTAGCTAAGATCAATTAGCTACACAATTTCGTTTTGTATTCGGTACGAACCAAACTGTGTTACTTGCAAACACAAGCTATACGGAGTCTTCAGTAATTATATACACAGAGATAGGTATATTATCCCGACAAGCACATCATATTGCCCATATCTACGAACATACATCGAATCTACGAACTAAATACGAACTAACAGCGAATCTACTGGTAAATCGTATAGATAATATCTACTAACACATTTAGGTTCTAAAATACCTCGGATATATCAAATAGACCATATCTACGAACAAACATCGAATATACCAATATACACAGATATGCTATATATATAATATCAACAAACAAACCGCGAGGTAAATCCTATAAACCATATCTATGAGCACACATTCAATCTACAAAATGTACAGATACATGGTAGGGACCGTATTGGTATTTACGAACATACATCGAATCTACAACATCATATACTTAATATCTACAAAACACATGAAATCTACAATATCTACATAATATCATGTACGTAACATCTACAGAAACACATCAAATCTACACTATCTATATACGTATCATTTAGGAAACATCTACAGAAACACATCAAATCTACACTATCTATATACGTATCATTTAGGAAACATCTACAGAAACACATCAAATGTACACTATCTACATCCACATTGTGTATGTCATATCTACAAAAAAAACCACATTTACACTATCTATACACATGTACATATTATCTACAAATTTACATCCATTTACACTATCTATATACATCATGTACATAATATCTACAAAAACACATCCATTTACACAATCTATACACATCATGTACATACTATCTACAACAACACATCAATCTACACTATCTTCAGCCACACCCAATCATCACGTACCTGGGTAAGAAGTGTAGCAAACGTTGTTCACAACACGACATGTGCCAATCCTGGACTCCATAGAGGGACTGTTGAACCAGGCTATAGTTTGCCTACTGTCACAAGAGAAGGTAAGATTGTCCCCTTGTTCCACAATGTACACCTGGGCCTTACACAACAGAACTGAAAATAAAGATGGGTGGTTTAGTAAGTCTTGTAACACTACCTATATCAAATACAGTTCCACGTATGACATACAACGTTTGTCTCATTATCTCGGATAAACAGAACAATGATAAATGAATAACGCACGATTAACTAATTTATCTCCGCTACCTCTTCAACCGTACTGGACACCAAAGGAAACGCTAGGCATTCTTTGTGACTAAGTATATTATTTTACAATCCTAGCATTACTATAAAAACTAAATCATTGAAATCAGACAGTAAATTCACTACTTAATACTGAACAGTGAACATATCACACCACTGAGAACTCTTCATCTCATTAGGTTAAGGAAAACTTATAAAGGGTTTCAACAGTTCTTACTAATTTAACAAAGATGGGATTGAATTTAAATTAGGAAATTAAAAATTGATTACCATTGCCCTCGAACAAGGGATATAACTCCATCTTGTTTACACTAGCCAACACGTTATATAAAGGGAAGTACACTATATACCGAATATCTGCTGATATTCCCAACACGAGATGTAAGTACACAGATTACCGTTACACAGTGAATTCAAAACAATCCTTTATAAAGTTTATTAAGCGTTTTAATTTAGACTCATCAGCTAGGTTTCGTTAACCAAGAGCTTTACCAACTCAACCATGCCCGTCACCTTAACCGGAAACAGTTTGGTTAGGAGTAGAGTAGATGATATGGTTTGCTTCATAC
Source organism: Physella acuta (assembly GCF_028476545.2). Classification (NCBI taxonomy): domain Eukaryota; kingdom Metazoa; phylum Mollusca; class Gastropoda; family Physidae; genus Physella; species Physella acuta. The sequence goes on from NW_026731638.1 coordinate 422,744, forward strand.
ATACAATAAGACTAGGGACTTGGTTAGGGTTTTCGATATCATACTACGATTACGGTCGTGGTAAATAACGAATCCAAACCATTAAAAATCGCTTAAGTTTTCATTACATTTTAAAATTGTATTCCAGATACTCATAGATGTGCAGCATTCAAACAGCATTGACCAAAACGAACCAAGCTTCGCGAAACATACCCCCCCCCCCTAGATAAATATTTATATAATAGAAATAGACCCGTCGAAAATCTTCTGACAGTTTGGGTACAAAAGTATGAACAATCCGAACAAAAGTACGTCTGTGTAAATGAATCAGACTACATGTCTTCCGGCTTTACGTCTGCAACTCTTTATCAAACAGAAAGCTTGATCAGGGACCTTGGCTAACAATTTCACAATAATAGGGCCCTCGATAAACCGTCGCGTCGACAGGAATCCCGACAATTATTACAAGAACCTCCCGTCATACATTCAGCTTTTAATAAACATTTGTCGCCTATTAAACTCTTCCCTTGTATCAATCTGTGGCCGTACATTTAGTACTGATCATACATTAAACTCACACCATTAAGCTGATGTTAATTATCAAGCTCTTATCATTTAACTCTAAGTCAATCATTGGATTTGCATCGTTTCTAAGATCTTGACGTAAACTAACCGGTCGTAGGATGCTGCACTGTGATATACGGATGCTGTACTATGTTATATGGATGCTGCACTATGATATATGGATGCTGCACTATGATATACGGATGCTGTACAATGTTATATGGATGATGTACTATGTTATATGGATGATGTACTATGTTATATGGATGCTGCACTATGATATACGGATGCTATACTATGTTATAAGGATGCTGCACTGTGATATACGGATGCTGCACTATGATATACGGATGCTGTACTATGATATACGGATGCTGTACTATGTTATAAGGATGCTGCACTGTGATATATGGATGCTGCACTATGATATACGGATGCTGTACTATGATATACGGATGCTGTACTATGTTATAAGGATGCTGCACTGTGATATATGGATGCTGCACTATGATATACGGATGCTGTACTATGATATACGGATGCTGTACTATGTTATAAGGATGCTGCACTATGTTAAATGGATGCTGTACTATGTTATATGGATGCTGCACTATGATATATGGATGCTGTACTATGATATATGAATGCTGTACTATGCTATAAGGATGCTGCACTATGTTAAATGGATGCTATACTATGTTATATGGATGCTGCACTATGATATATGGATGCTGCACTGTGATATGGATGCTGTACTATGATATATCACATGGCCGTTGTAGAGTAGACGCCTACTGGAGTACAAGCTACTGTCTAGCATCTAGCATTAGACTCTCATGCTTGATTAAGTTTGCAATGTAAGGTGTATGTCTTCCTCTAATAAACTAGATGTTTTTTGTGTATGTGTGTGCTAAATGTGTATCTAACGGAAGTACGGAAGAAAATGTATCAAAACCATAAAAACGTCTAATCTTCACTAGTGTAACATTTGTTAAAGTTGACGTGATGACAATAAATCACGATGATGTCAACATTGTAACATCACGATGATGTTAGCATTATAACATCACGATGATGTCGATATTGCAGCATCGTGATGATGTCAACATTACAGCATCACGATGATGTCAAGATAATAACATAATGATAATGTCGATATTACAACATAAGAATGATGTCGATATTGTAACATCACGATGATCTCGATATAATAACATCAAAATGATGTCAATATTATAACATCATGATCATGTCAACATTTAAACATCACAATGATATCAACATTGTAACATCACAATGATATCAACATTGTAACATCACAATGATATCAACATTGTAACATCGCAATGTCAAAATTGTAACATCGCAATGTCAAAATTGTAACATCACAACGATGTCAACATTGTAACATCACAATGATGTCAACATTTTAACATCACAATGATGTCAACATTTTAACATCACAATGATGTCAACATTTTAACATCACAATGATGTCAACATTTTAACATCACAATGAAGTCAACATTGGAACATCACAATGATGTCAACATTTTAACATCACAATGATGTCAACATTGTAACATCACAATGATGTCAACATTGTAACATCACAACGATGTCAACATTGTAACATCACAATGATGTGAACATTGTAACATCACTCGTGTTAACACCTGGCACTGGCCATATCACGACACACATCGAATGACCCAGTTCAGGTGGTGAAGGACTTACCTAGGACCAGGACACGAAAGGACCAGGACACGGCATCCCTCATATTTCCTGATGACTGACACCAACCGGAAACGGAGCTTTTAATTGTTGGACGGTAAACACAATGTTGAGGTCAAAGGTCACTTGAAACAGCTGCTGGTGACGTTTGTATGTGTGTTGTTCGTTCACTGAGACTACACGTCCTCTGGAGATATAGAAGGAAATGTACATGTCATTTGTTAACACATAAAATGGCCGCGGTCATTATCATAAATATTATATAGAAAAAATAGTTTGATAAATATAATATTAAGTAATATATATATATATTGAAATAAATATTTAATACGAAGAATGTAAAAATTAAAATCTCTACTACCTTATAATATATCATTCAATTCTTAAACAAGCAGAAAATCATAGAAAAAAATATGGAATCCCATAAAATAGAGAAAAAACTATTATAACAATCTTAGATTTTTTTTTAAATCTGACTTCGGTGTCTAGATATATCAGTTTCTCGTGTGTTATGGGGAGAGAAGGGAGGGCGGGGAGTGGAGAAGGTTGACTTGGACTGAGATAAAAATATTATCGTCCCTGAGTGCAAACCGGTTATACTAGATTTATAACTAGATCAATGGCTGTCACTTAATCTCGTTTCTAATCCCAACGGTAAGTTTTAATTTTAGCTAATCCAAAGTGTAACAATAACAGTTATTCAGTTAACTTAAAATGTAGACTATTATCCTAAGTTTAAGACTAAATCTTAATTCGAATCCTAAGATAAGTTTAACGTTAAATCTAGATTAACCCAAGGCGTAAAAATAACATTTAATCTTAAGTTAACAGGTAATCTTGACTGAAATCCAACTTAATTTATTAATCATAAACAAAATCAAGGAGCATAGATTATTTAGTTATAAACAAACAACAAAGATTTTCACTTACGTGTATTTAAGTTATTTTAGCTGGCTACACGAGTTATCTAGCTAAAGTTAAAAACAAACGAAACAGCTTTGTACTTACGTGTATCCAAGTTATGTTAGCTGGTCAAGACGTTCGGTTGGTCGCATGAATTATTTAACAAAAGTTATAAAGAAACAACACAAATGTCTACTTACGTGTATCCAAGTTATTTTAGCTTGTCATACTTTCAACTGGTCGCATGAATTATTTAACAAAAGTTAAAAACAAACAAAACAGCTTTCTACTTACGTGTATCCAAGTTATGTTAGCTGGTCAAGACGTTCGGTTGGTCCCAGCTACACGATCATATCCTACCGTGTCAGGTCCGCCTAGTGTAGAGCAGGACTCGGCCCACATTCAGGGATATTAATAGAATAGCAGACATATCACTGAAGCCCTCCTGTCTTTGATCCAAAGTGTCGAATGATCGGACAAATAGTAGGTATGTGTAGCGTTAATCCTTGCCGTACGTGTGTCGCCCTGTGTTTGCCCGCGTTTGGCTGCCAATGTCCTTTGTCCGTGTATCGCAACTACTGGGGTAGCGGGGGGTGGGGGGGGGGGGTGGTAAGGAATGCGTGACGTTCAGGTGTCGTAGCCGCGCCTTTTGTTAAGAATTGCTTGTGTCAACACAAGTCCTACCCGGATGTTCAATAGGCGAGTTGACATGAGTAGTGGGAGGGGGGGGTAGTGGGGATGCTTATGCAATGGGGGGGGGGGGGAAGCTTAAGTTTAAGGGTGGAAAAGGGGGGTGGCTACTAATCTGGGCGATTTCTTTTTCATCCGCCTCAAACTAGGTCATGCGTGAACGTATCGAAATGTTGACAAGAAGGTGATGTGACTGTGTTGAAATGTCTTGGTCACATATACCATTTTAAATCTCCCTACCATCTAGTCATTTGACACACTTTTTTAATTAAAAAAAAAACGTTCTTTAAAAAAAAACAAATAGTGTAATACATCTACGGACAACAAATGAACCTAACGTAGCTCATCTAAATTACACCATGCTAACAATAAATTGAAGATGAAAAGCATTAGCATTGTATATTACTGATTTATTTTTTTTATTTATAATGTTAAAAAATTATATATATCTATTATTTATAAATGATGATTTTTTTTTTTTTGTAAACCGCGGATGATTACATAAAGTTCACTTATGGTTTAAAAATTGGGAGGGAACTTTGATGGCCTTAGCAAGACACCTGTGTGAGTCTGAAATTAAATAATACAAATAGCTGAATACAATATTGTTCCCCAGGTGTAGGGTTGCCAGATACCTTTTCCGAAAATACTGGACATCTTTCCATCCTTCCCTTCTCAGGTATGCCGCAAAGCAGAAGAAGGGGGGTAACAGAGTATTATTCATATACTTGTCCAGTATTTATATTTATTTTATCCTGGACAGTCTGCTCAAATACTGGACTGTCCAGTTCAAAACTGGACACCTGGCAACCCTAGACAGGTTGTTCATGAAAGACGTCACATTTTTTGAAACGACGTATCTCCTCCCTCCCCATTAAGTAGGTTTATAGTGAGTCTTTTGAAACGAAAAAAAAATAATTAAGAACCAGTATCTCATAATTAGATTTTTCTTCCTCATTATTAATTGTAATGTTGAACGGAATTTCCCTCCAACGCCATGAAGTATGACGCACCGCATACACTTGTAATGTGCTGCAGGGGCGTAGCGAGGGGGGGGGGGGGGCGGACCGCACCGGGTGACACCATTTAGGGGGGTGACACAAGGCAAAAAATAGCAAAATATATAGAGAAAAACTTGAGGGGGGGGGTGCAAATCGAAAGTTTGAGGGGGGGTGCAAATCGAAAATTCGAAAGTTTGTCCCCGGGAAGGGTTGCTACGTACGCCTATGGGGGGGGGGGGGGGTGACACCATTAAGTGCCGCACCGGGTGACACCCGACCTCGCTAGGCCACTGATGTGCTGTTAACGGCCGTTAACTCCGACTTCCGCCTGCTTTTTTTTTAGATTTGCTTCCATTGAAGAATAAAATACAAGGCAGCAGTTGTTTGATTTTGGTGATGTCACCAGCTATCGAGCCTCATCTACCCGTGGTTTCGAACTCGGAACTCTTAGGTTTGGGACGGAGTGGTCTTTCTGGGCTGCTAGAGAGCTGGACTGCTAACCCGTAAGTTCGAGTTCAAATCCGGGTTCATGTCAGTAGACCGTCCCTGAGTCCACCCAACTCTGATGGGTACCTAACTCCTGTTAGGGAAAGTAAAGGCGACTGGGCATAGTGCTGACCACACTATATCTTCATATTCCGAGGTCACAGAAACAAGTGAACTCTACTTCACTTGCCCCATAAACCGTCAGGTTTGAAAGGGAAACTTTTACTTTACTTTTATTCTTGCCACCCTACCACGGTGATTTTTGTGATTGCAGTTGTAAGTGCTAAGGGTGGGGGTGGAAGGGGGCGGGGGAGTAGGTCGCCTAAGCCAGAGGCGTAGCGAGGGCGGGGCGGGGGATGAAGACCAAATCGGGTTACATCATTTAGAGGGGGGGGGTGACACAAGAGGAAAAACTGCAACATGTACAGAAGTAAAAGGCCTTGGTGCCAGTTCCATTAAGTTAAATGGTCTTTTAAGTACACATTGACAAGTATTACTAGAGAGTGGAAGTGACACCATGACGTAAACGTACTAACTATAGAGAAAACAATGCTACATCCAAATAAATTATTAAATTTCATCTTTAAAAAAAGGATAGGTGGAGGTGGCTGAAATATTGGTCAAAAGATTCAACAAGTGTTGGTAAGATGAACAGTCAATGTAAGTCATCGATACTAAGTCAGCTGTTGGGAATGTGAACAAACCGTCAATGGAAGCTAACGAGAATAAGTAAAGTTTTGAAAGATGAACAAACCGTATATGGAAGCCACCGAGAATAAGTGCCAAAGGTGTTTGAGAGGCCCATTAATTATTTTTAAAACCGTACACGGTGTATTTAAAATTAAATTGTTATAAAAACCCGACTGTTTGGTTGTTGTTTTCGGTTTTTAGTTTTTTATTATTTAAAAAAAAATCGAATTTTATCCATGTCAACAATATGAAGGCAAAATCTTGTCAACTCAGTGGCCTCCATTAGGTTCGACTAAAAGCGTTAGCTAAGTGAAGGAAAAAAAATACTTACAGATCCTGATGAAGCATAACCATTCGGCATCAAACCACGTGGTTGTTGGTTTTCCTGTAGTTCGTTGTCTCGGTGTAGCGGATTGTGTAGGTCATGATGGCTCAGCGTTACGCGTCTGGTCAATGTAACGTGGCCGCTACCTGACAGTTGGCTCAAGGTTGTTTGTTGGCCGAATGTCATTTGGCCCGTGTGAGACAGTTGACTAAATTCCAGCTCGTGGGTCATCGTTACCGTCTGTGAGGAGTGGCAAGGTTGAAGCGTAGAAGGCCAACTCTGGCCTTGTTGAGTCTGAAGGCCTTGTTGAGTCTGAAGGCCTTGTTGAGTCTGAAGGCCTTGTTGAGTCTGAAGGCCTTGTTGAGTCTGAAGGCCTTGTTGAGTCTGAAGGCCTTGTTGAGTCTGAAGGCCTTGTTGAGTCTGAAGGCCTTGATGAGTCTGAAGGCCTTGTTGAGTCTGAAGGCCTTGTTGAGCCTGAAGGCCTTGTTGAGTCTGAAGGCCTTGTTGAGTCTGAAGGCCTTGTTGAGCCTGAAAGCCTTGGTGAGTCTGAAAGCCTTGTTGAGTCTGAAGGCCTTGTTGAGTCTGAAGGCCTTGTTGAGTCTGAAGGCCTTGGTGAGTCTGAAAGCCTTGTTGAGTGTTCTGGCTCATCGACTGTAGGTGCGGATTCAACATAACACGGCTGGCCGCTATAGGGTTGCGGCTTAAGTCCAGTGCCTTGCGGCTCATCCACTCGTCTCCTGGATTAATAAATAGCTGTTGGCGGCTAAGTGTCAGGAGCTGGCGACTTTGACGGGTCAGTGGCTGGTTTTCTCCATGTTGGGCATCGTGTAGTGCTGACTGCAGTTTGATGTGGCTTTTCAACTGGAGGGGGCGCGGGATCATGGCCAGGAGGCGGGGGTCGATGTTTGTATTCAGAGGGTGGGGGTCGATGTTTGCCTGTAGAGGGTGGGGGTCGATTTTTGACTGTAGGTGGGGGTTGACTTGGGTAGGTTTATAACTTAGTCTTAAAGTAGGAAGTTTGTGGTTTCGTTTCGAAGAAAGGAGGTGGTGGTGGCTTTTTAAGGACCTAAGGCTACGGATCATGGATTGGAGGTGAGGGTGGTGTTTTAGGGAGAGGGGGTGGTGAATGCGTTTAAACGCTTCGGGTTGGGGGGTCAATGAAATAAGGCGGGGGCGGGGTTTCATCGGAAGTTGGTTGTGATGCCGTTTTAATGACATGTGGGGGTGATGGACACATGCCAGATGGTGATGGGAAGACAATAAATAATAATGACTGAGTTCCACACGGTACAGGTTTAAGAGGAGGTTTTTGGTTGACCACGGCTGTAGGTGGGTGTTCATAGCTAGGTGGTGGTGGCTGTAGGTTTGGTGCCTGAAACTCTTTTGCAGGTGGTAATGATTTTTCTCAGTCGGTCGATGGATCAAAGCTGGATGGAGATGATTCCTGCTAAGGGTTAAATGATGATGACTTGTATAAATGTGGTGTCTGCTTAGCATAAGGTGGTGGTACACCCTTCTCATTGTAAGGTGGCTACGCAGACCTAGGCTGATTTGCCCTTTACTTTTAATGATGTGACGTCTGGCGATGGACAGGTGATGGTGATGAGGATTAAGCTGCCTGTGTTGATTGTTTAGAATGCGATGAATGCTGTGGCTGCTTGTTGTCTTGATAGGCGAGTGAGCCACAACTTCAATGTTGTTCTCGTCCATCTTGCTGTCTTGTGGAATTTCAGACATGACGCTGCAGAAGTGAAATGGGGTTTGTATGTATGTTTGTATGTATGTATGTTTTTATTTTTGTATAAAAAAAAAAGAAATCACTTGTTTGTTGTGGGGACGAGGTGGTCCTATGGCAGCGATTGAGAATTATAAACCTGAAAACCATGAGCTCGGACCCATCATGTCTAAATTCCATCTTAAAATATACCCAAAAAGGTTATCCTCACTCTTTGAATTTTAATTCAATTTCATTCGACATTTTCATCCACCCAGCTATGATGGGTACCTGACTAAAGTTTGGGGAAGTAAAGGCGACTGGGTACAGTCCATATGACAACGTTGAGCCCACCCAGCTATGATGGGTACCTGACTAAAGTTTGGGAAAGTAAAGTCGACTGGGCATAGATAGTCCATAGGACATCTACGAGCCCATCCATAGAAATTTAGGGGAAATAAAATTAATAAAACTTAAAAACAGACTCTATATACCTTAACACTTCAGGATGGAGTAACCAATGATGTGTTTAGGTATACACAGTATAACTAAATAACAGTCGTACCTTGATCGTATAGCGCTGGCACTGTAAACGGACGATTTTTCGAACCCACTTGGCTTTGGTCGTCACATCAAAGTGTTGTCAAGAAACATCCTTGACAACAATACGCACCACAAGTCACGTCACATCGTTCACTAATGGTGCTGATGCGTGCATTACCTGACAACCAGGCGCGCTTTGGATATTTGAGTTGCTGTGCGTATGAGAAGAGAAAGCCTGGGTTGATTTAGGGATATTTCTGCCGTTAGAATAGTTTAGTGAACATGTTATTACTACTTGCTTATGATTTTGTTGCTTTTATTTTTTAAGCAATACCATTGTTTGCTGGACGAGGTGGTCGAATGGTTGAGCTAACCACTGCTAAACCGAAAGTCACGAGTTCGGATCCCGAGCTTGAGTCTGTAGGACGTCCCTATGTCTACTCAGCTCTGGTGAGTGCGTGAATTACGTGAGATAAACAAAGACGACTGGGTGGAATTCTGACCAGACTATTCCCACGAATGTCTAGGTCATTGAAATAAGTTAAATCTACGTGATAAGTCTTCCAAAGACTCAATTCCAACATTATAATGTAATGTGTATGCGCATTATGATAAGATGAATAATTTCTGAAGTGATTTACTTTTTTATGTTTAGCAAAGTTAAGCAATTTGTATCAACATACAGTGAACATATTTGCTAACATACTAAGCAGAAAAAAGACTAGAAGTATCAAGCGCATAACACACTAGCTAGAAGTATGAACCATACAACACGATAGCTAGACTTATGAAGTAGACATCACACTAGCTAGACGTTTGAAGTAGACACCACACTAGCTAGACGTATCCAACACACCACACTAGCTAGACGTCTACTACACAACACACTAGCTAGATGTATACAGCACACCATACTAGCTAGACGTATACTACACAACACACTAGATAGACGTATACAACACACCACACTAGCTAGATGTATACAGCACACCATACTAGCTAGACGTATACTACACAACACACTAGATAGACGTATACAACACACCACACTAGCTAGATGTATACAACACACCACACTAGCTAGATGTATACAGCACACCATACTAGCTAGACGTATACTACACAACACACTAGCTAGATGTATCCAACACACCACACTAGCTAGACGTATGAAGTAGACACCACACTAGCTAGACGTATGAAGTAGACACCACACTAGCTAGACGTATGAAGTAGACACCACACTAGCTAGACGTATGAAGTAGACACCACACTAGCTAGACGTATGAAGTAGACACCACACTAGCTAGACGTATACAACACACCACACTAGCTAGACGTATGAAGTAGACACCACACTAGCTAGACGTATCCAACACAACGCACTAGCTAGATTTATACAAAACAACACACCAGCTAGATGTATCTAACACAACACACTAGCTAGACGTATGAAGTAGACACCACACTATCTAGACGTATACAACACACCACACTAGCTAGACGTATACAACACAACACACTAGCTAGACGTCTACTACACAACACACTAGCTAGACGTATCCAACACACCACACTAGCTAGACGTATACAACACAACACACTAGCTAGACGTCTACTACACAACACACTAGCTAGACGTATCCAACACAACACACTAGCTAGATGTATCCAACACACCACACTAGCTAGACGTATGAAGTAGACACCACACTATCTAGACGTATGAAGTAGAAATCACACTAGCTAGACGTATACAACACACCACACTAGCTAGACGTATACAACACGCCACACTAGCTAGATGTATACTACACAACACACTAGCTAGACTTTCCAAGTAGACAACATACACGTTAGATATATACAGCACAACAAATGCATTTGATACGGATCTTCGATTTTGATAAAATACTTATATATGAAATTTCATCAACCTAGCTGTAACGGTACTCAAGGTATCGTGTTTACACACAGACAAGATTGCAAAATTATGTTTTCCGTGTCAGTGAGGTGTAAAACGATTACAATACTTTCTCTATACTTCGTATATATGAGAAAGTAAAAAAAAAACAACAAAAAACAACAACATCGTTTTAAACAAGGAATACAAATTCATGAAACCCGTTCAGTAATTTACTCTTCGGTGTGACATGATCATGTTGTGAGTGTTATGTGTGAGGGGCTAGTTGTGTGTGTGTGTGTGGGAGGGGGGCGGAGTAGACAAAAGACTACCTAAACACCCCTTACTTTAATACACACACTTTGTCGTAATCTTAATTAGATGTTTTACTAAGGAAAATAATACTAAACCTATTTGATTTTAAAAGTAGTTTTAACCAGTTAAAAAAAAAAAAAACAATATAATACAAAATAGTGCTTATACACAATTTTGTTACCTTAAATGGTTTTTTTTTCTATTGTTGTTGTTTTTTTTTTTAATTTAATACTTGTTACATTTTCACCAAATCAATTCACACAGCAAAAAAGATGCACGAAAAATAATCCACAACAATCAAGTGATATTTGCGGGACAATCAATAATTTAATTAATGCTATTTTATTATTTAAAAAAAAAATAATTTTACATTTCATTGTTTTGTCATCGGCTCTTGACCTATGTATCAAGTTATAAACAAACGGTTTGAGTAAAAGATGTTTAAATTTCGACGCCCTATTTTTTTTTTAAATCACTGTCAGAAAGAAGAAAACGACAAACTTTAACTAAGTTCGAGTTATAGACTAAAACCACCAAGTATGAAACCCAAGGAGTGAAACTATCAAGTATGAAACCCAAGGGCTGAAACTATCAAGTATGAAACCCAAGGAGTGAAACTATCAAGCATGAAACCCAAGGACTGAAACTATCAAGTATGAGACTCAAAGACTGAAACTATTTCCGGAGGTCGGGGAAAAATGCTTGCAGAATAATTAGTGACAACCGGTAGGATCCGGGCACATATTATGAAACATTTTTTCTTTCTTGTCATCATCCTCCTTGTCTGAGTCTTGTGGGGTCGGCTCAACAGGAGCCAGTATCACATTGCTTGTTGGGGTGGCCACATTTTCAATTGGTGCTTCTTCAGCGGGAGCTGGTGCTTCTTCAGCGGGAGCTGGCGCTTCTTCAGCAGGAGCTGGTGCTTCTTCAACGGGAGCTGGGGCTTCTTCAACGGGAGCTGGTGCCTCTTCAACGGGAGCTGGTGCTTCGGGAGCTGGTGCTTCTTCAACGGGAGCTGGCGCTTCTTCAACGAGAGGTGGGGGTTCATCAACTGGAGCTGGTGCTTCTTCAACGGGAGCTGGTGCTTCTTCAACGGGAGCGGGTGCTTCTTCAACGGGAGCTGGGGCTTCTTCAACGGGAGCTGGCGCTTCTTCAACGGGAGCTGGTGCCTCAGTGGCTGGTGGTGCGGGATCAACTTCTGATGGTGCTGGTTCAACGGGAGCTGGTGCTGGTTCGGCTGGGGTTTGTGTTTTGGGCAGAACCTCAGACTCAGGAGGTGTTGGCTTTGGATCAGCAGGCGATGGTTTCGTTGACTCAACGGGCTTGCTATCACACGGTGAGCGCACTGTGTGGCAGTTGCATGGTTTACGCACATTCGGTTCCATTATGGATGTCTTTTTTACCCCGTGTCTGCAAACATTAAATAGGCATACAATTAAGTTTTGTTTTTACTTTCATAAAGAAAAAAAAAGCAACACTTTTTGTTTTAGCTCGTGCTGTATGCAAATGCGTGGTCTAATGTTAGAAAGCACCTAAAATAATTTAAAACAAAAAGAACATATGCCTGGAAGAGATATAGACATTCTTTATGTTCTTCGTTCTTAATTTTAGTGTTTGAAGGAGGTCCCTCCAGCACAATTAAGTTTACGTGTCAACTGTTTAAGCGCCATTGAGGCCATTGACTCCGATTTCAGCCTGCTCTTCTTTTTTGATTTGCTTCCATAGCCTTTGTCCAGCCTAGAACAAACTACAAGGCAGCAGTTGTTTCATATTTGAAGAGTGGTTGACGAACCCAGAGGGTTCGAACTCGAGCCTTTTCGGTTTAGCGACTCGACCACGCGAACCCCTATATAGACGTTGAATATGTTGAATTGCAAATGCAGAGAAATTGAAAATACTGCGTTTGTTTAAAGAGGCAATTCTATGTATGTAGATCAACCCGAAACTATAACTTCATTTTTTTTCTAATTTAGTAAGACAAACTTTGATCAGCTGTGTAGAAAACCTTGATTATTTTTACTGAAAATCCCCTTTTTTTTAAATTTTTAGTAAACAAATTCGTCGGTAAATGTTTAAAATAAAGCTAAAACGCTTAACCTAGTTATGTAATCTTAGAATAATCATTGAAAAAATTGGAAAATAAAATACTATTGGTAATTACTTTTAGTTACGGAAAAGACTAAAAAAAAAGTCAATTTTCTAGTTAAGTCCAACACAAACCATGTAATCAAGTTTTTAAAACCACGTTAGTTCTAATATCCCGCACACGATTATAAAACTATGTAATGGGAACATGTATATTTCTCCCATACTAATCCATCCATTCTAAAGAGCATACAAAACTAATTCAAAACTAATTCAAGTTTGTCTGTATTTCGTAACAAACATACAAAGGAAAATCCTTTTCAGATGAAAAAAAATTAAGACATGTTACTCTTCTCTAACTAAAATGTGTAGCATTTATTTTGGTATTGCTTTGGACTCAACAGTTTCAGTGTATATATCTATTTAATGTGGCAACATCCTTACCACAAACATTGACACAATTTTATATTATCAAAACGTGTACTTGTAAGGACTACAGTAACCATTTCATAACTTTATCTTTTGCGTTAATTAAAAGGGTCGGCTAGTTTTAAGGAAATAATTTTATTTATCCAAATATTTTAGAAAGAAGGACTTAAGCCAAGTAAAAATAATAAAATAACATCCAACCAAAAGAAAAGGTTAAGTCACTTCTTAAATTTTTAAGTAAATGTATTTACAGGAACAGGGCATTACCCCCACGTTACTCAATTACCCACCGGACATTCCCCCCCCCCGCCGACATTACCCCCTTGTCAATTACCCCCCCCCCCCCCCGCCCAATAGGACATTACCCACTCCTGGTCGGAGCTAGGTACAGCTAGGGTTAGGGTGAGGGCCAGGGCTAGGATTAGGGTTAGTGTTATGGTCAAGGTTAGGCTTAAACAAAAGTCTAGCGTTGGTATTGTGTTAAGTTTTAAGGCTGGGGTGAATGATTAGGTTTTGGTCTTTTTCTTAAGGTAAGGGTCAAGGTAATATATAGGTATAGAATCTGAGTTAGAGTTAGGATTCTAATTCTAACTTGGTGGGGGGTGGGGGGGGTAATTGACAGAGGGGGACTGCTCCGGGGGTATATATTTATTGTTTCATATATTTTTTGTTAGAAAATAATTGGCTTTCTATTTTTAATACGTCTATACATAATATTGGTCCAATGCTGGTTAGTGCACTTGTCAGTGCAGCAGGTGCTTCAAAGTTAACCCACACTCCCGTGGGGCTAGTACAAACACGGGAGTAAAATACACATCGGCAAAAAGCTCGACGAATGAGAGGAAATCGAAAGAGACTGGCCGCGGTATATATGAGATTTATATCGAAAAAAAAAATTCCCCACGTCGAAACCCTCTGATAATTCCTGAGCTCGCAGAGCAACTCACGAGGGTAACGAAAAAATAAACTGAAGTAACTTTTGTGAAAAATTCACTCAAGGGGTGAAGGATGGCTAGACGCATATTTCCTTATAGAAACTTTTGTAAAAATGAAGTGAATATCTGAAAATTTTTACAGCATTTAATCTCTGTACATAAAGCTATTTTTTTTTCCGTGGACTTCGATAATTTATTCCATGCACTTCGGTAATTTATTTATTTGGACTTCGGTAATTTATTCAATGGACTTCGGTAATTTATTCAGTGGACTTCTATAACTTATTCAATGGAACGGTAATTTATTCAATGGACTTCGATAATTTATTCAATGGAACGGTAATTTATTCAATGGACTTCGGTAATTTATTCAATGGACTTCGGTAATTTATTCAATGGACTTCGATAATTTATTCAATGGACTTCGGTAATTTATTCAATGGACTTCGATAATTTATTCAATGGACTTCGGTAATTTATTCCATGGACTTCGATAATTTATTCAATGGACTTCGGTAATTTATTCAATGGACTTCGATAATTTATTCAATGGACTTCGGTAATTTATTCAATGGACTTCGGTAATGTATTCCATGGATCTGGCCGTAGTAATTTATTCGGCAATATGGAAAACTTGCCCGTTAGAATATATGCTCTCGTCGAGGGCTAAATACCAACTGCGAGTGACCACCTCCTTAGATAAGCATAATATATATGGAAAATTATCTTAAATTCAACTCCCTCTAATATTTTGTGAGCTTCCAGACCAGGGGTCGGCAACATGCGGCTTACGAGCCGCATGTGGCTCTTTTGATGTCAAGATGCGGCATTCCAGTTCCGTGCACAAATACTATTATTTATATTATTTCATTTTCAAAACTCATAACAAAAATTATACTGCAAAGAAACACAAGTTTAAACAGAAGAAACAACTCATTAAAGAACAGTGAGTGAGAAAAGGTGCAGTAGAAAGTATACGGACAGCCGCTTGGGCACCAGGCCCAGCCCCACAGCCGTGCTGGCGACAGACACGTGACAACAATGCCATGTCTGCCACTGCCCAAGTGCCGACCTTATCACATAACGTCAAATGGGAAATGATATTTTATTCAGAATGCATTTCCTTATCTGTCAGTAATCATTAACGTGAGTAATGTAGTTTATTTAGTTATTAGCTTTCTACTGTTGAGCCGGGTACTGGACGGTGGGGTACGAGTTTAGTGGGGTGGAAGATAAGCCTGGTGAGAACCAAAGGTCAAAATTTACGATACACGGTAATCAAACCGATATCCAAGCCAGTTGGTCAGCGAGTTTGCCGTGTTGAGGCATGCCTGGCTAATGGGAGACGGGAACAGGGCATTACACCCCCCACCCCCGTCATTACCCACCGACTAATTACCCCCCTGTCAATTACCCCCCACCAAGTAGGACATTACCCCCCCCCCCCCCCCCGGGTCATAGCTTAAGGTTCAGCTAGGGCTAGGGCTAGGGCTAGGGTTCGGGCTAGGACAAGGGCTAGGGCTAAGGTGAGTGTTAGGATCAGGGTTAGGCTTAAATGAATGAGTTGGGTTTGGGTTTATTTTAGGGTGAGGTAAATTGTTAAGTTTTTCATCTTTGTTTTAAGGTTAGGTTTAAGGTAATATATATATATGTATAGATTTGGAGTTAGAATCAGGATTCTATCTTGTTGGATGGTGTGTGTGTGTGGGGGGGGGGTAATTGACGGGAGTGTAATTGTTCCTGGGGGGGGAGGGTAAATACGGGGGGAAATGTATGGGGGGAAATGTCCGGGGGGGGGGGGGGAAATGTCCGGTGGGAGGGAATATCCAGGGGGGGGGGGGTAATGTCCTGTAGCCTAGAGAGACATCCCCTGAGCCGGTGATGTCCGTAAAGAAAGAAAAAAAAGTTAACTGCTTCTTAAGTGCTATATTTTTATTTTTTGATAACTAGTTTAATTATTCTGGCGAAACAAGCGTATGTTTTTATAGGAATAAATATTATTTCATAAATAAAGCTAATTATTTTAAACAACAAATCCATTTTTTTAAATAAATATATTTTAAATTTAAAAAAATGTTAGTGGCTCTTTAAAACCAGGGAAATTTTGAAAATTGTAACTTTTGGCTCTTCCGCTTCAAAAGATTGCCGACCACTGTTTTAGACCAATGCCCAAGGATACCAAAAAACTGGTCGCTTTTGAGAAAATCTTGCGTATATGAACATCTATATATATAATTCTCTTCTGGGAGTCGTTAGAAAACAAGCTGCAAGCGCGCCTTACAATCCCCTCTCTTCCTCTCTGTCGCTACCACCCCCACCCCCCCTTCACATGGTCTGGTGAGCTGTGGTTCACGCTAATGTTTACATTTTACAATCGTAGAGCCGGGTTCGGTAACGGTTATTAGGGGCAGATAATTTAGTTTGAAACGATTTTAAACTTAGAGGAGATAACTAAGAGGCTGATTTCACGGGGGGGGGGGGAGGAGGGTTTAGTGTTTTAAAGCAAATATTTTCAGTGGCAGCATTGGTACTGTCGAATTCACAAATTATGAATTACGGAAAAGTAGAAAAACAACAACTAAATAGCAGCGTATGATACACCGCGGGTCGGCTCGTTGTAATTATTTACGAAAAACTAAGCAAAATGTCAAAAAAAGTATTTATAGGGTACTGTTTTGTTCCTGTGACTAACTTTTGGCATGGACCTCGGTAATTTACTCCGTCATATTAAAAAAAAAAAACAACTATCGGTTACCCTCACCATCCTCGCCAAGAGCTAAAAACTGACCGATAATGACCACCCCTTATTGTAAAATATTTAACACACAAAAAAACGAAACCATTTGATAAATCCTGAGGTCTCAGTTCAATCCCCGAGGGTAACAAAAAGAGTGTTACTTCGATTGTTTATTCTTTTCAAAAAATATAAACAAACATTTCATCCGGGCTCTATGTTGGAGAGGTAGCGTTCTAAAGTAATAATTTTTCAATGGACATAATACTAACTAGAGTCGAAAGAAGACTAACTATATTTAGTACTCGCTAGAGTAATAACTAAAAAAACTATCCGGTGTGTATCTCACTTAAATTGTACAAATGAACACAAAATAATGTAGTATATTTTTGTTATAATATCGAAAAAGCGTATGCAATTTCAGGTACCTCAGCTCAAGTCAAAGTTTCTTTGAAAATAGAAAAAAAAATATGGGGTTTAAACCCTCCACCTCCTCTCATATATTTAACATTTAATTCATTGTTTAATTGTTTAGTTTGAAAACACCTTTAAATTAGACTTTTGTATCATATATACATAAACCATATTTTAGGCTCGAAAGAACATCTAAAAACAGTAGGAATACTATATTACTGTATTTCAAATGTGTATTAGTCCTTATTAGCTGATGATCATAGCTATACTACTAAAGAACATCTTTTTTAAAAAGTAGGAATACTATATTATATATTTCAAATTTGTATTAGTACTCATAAGCTATGGTCAAAGCTATACTAGTAAAGAACATCTTTAAAAAAAGGGTAGAAATACTACATTACCGTATTTCAAATGTGTATTAGTACTTTTAATCTGATGATCAAAGCTATACTACTATAGAACATCTTACTACATCATACTACATTACTATATTTTAAATTTGTATTAGTACTCATAATCTGATGATCAAAGCTGTACTATTAAAAAACATCTAAAAAAAGTAGGAATACTATATTGCTACATTTCAAATGTGTACTTGTTCTCACAAATTGATGATCAAAGCTGTACTACTATAGCATGGGTTCCCAAACTTTTTCGAGTTGCGACCCTTTTTATAAATAGTAAGTAACCCGCAACACCCAGAGAAATAAAAGTCGAAATTAGTAAGGAAATTAATAAATATTAAAGTAAGAATGTCTAGTTTTACTTTATTTTCAATTAATTTTTATAACTGTGTTTACGCGATGGGTGAAACTGCATGAAACTAGCCTCAAAATTCGCGGTTGAGGTTTTCTTTCTTTGTTTTGTTTTAAATTGGAGTAGTGTTGAAAATACACTCTCGCAAAGATATGTAGACACAAAAGGAATTAAAACACGAAAGGCAACAATGTCACAATAGGGTATGAATGGTGCATACTACACACATATTGTGTGAGAGTGTTTTAACGGTACGTTGAACGGAATCATTCCGCATATCAAAGAAGTCACTTTGCTTTTCATCGGGAATGCTGGCAACATCAAAGGACACAGAGAATGGATTATGTGTCAGTTTCTTCTTTCAGCACAGTGAAATAACGCCGCAGTTTGTTTTCAAAAGATTCAAGATGCCCAGAAATCTACGCTTTCAAACGTTTACTTATATCACATTCTACCACACTGCAGGGTTTCTAAAAGATGGCAATCTTTCCTAAATGTATGTTTATTCGACAATAGTTCAGCTTTGTTAAAAATATCCGGCGATTATCATGAAAAGAAATAATATTCGTTCATTTTCCCTGCTAGGTATGATACTCTCTTTAACCACTCTTTGTCGTTAAATTATATCAAAAGGGCTTGATTACTTTGCACTACCAAGAACAACTTTATTTCATATTTCTAATCAAAAACATAATTCACATTTCCTTTTGACAGCCAGCTTACTGTATTGTAGAAGAGCAGAACCCAGTGATCATAATTCATGTCTTTGCACAGTTCTTTAAACAGACGGGTGCTTAGGGCTCGAGATTTAAACTAATTTACGACATTGATTATCGAATTAGGTGACAATTGCAATGTATTCGGAAGTGTCTTGATGGTGAGGGCTTACCGTTGAATCATACAGTGAATTCCCCCTGATTGGAGAGCTAAATATTTTACTTATTTCTGAAAGCCCGATTTTTACCTAGCATAGATGGCGCACCATCGGTACAAATCCTACAGACGTTTTTCCATTTTAATCCTCCAGTTTCATAAAAAACGTATTTATTTTCTCAATAATATCTTCACATTTTGTAGTAGAAACTCATCTTTGATACCATCTGAATGCATATATTTAACAAAGACAACCAATCGTGAACACGAACTTGAAAACAAATAATGGTGAAAGTTTGACTTCATTCAAAATTTGTTATTTAACATCTACGGACTTGTATGCTATACGCCCGCTGAATAGTATTATTAGACAGAGCTATTTGTTGCATCTTCACTGCACTGGAATACCAAAGAACTAATTTCAAAATCTTTAACAAGCAGGGTTTGATGATATTTTCTCCTATTGTATGACTTTTTTTTATTGGCAATATCTAATGACTTTATAAGGTGGTTGCACTAATGCTGTGTTTCCTTGGTGAAAACTTCCTGTTCGATCGAGTCACAGACGTTAGCAACTAGCTTCATGCCGACAAAAGAACTCCTGATATGTTTCGAATGACTCGTCTCAGAATGACGTTTTAGTTTTAAAGGTTTCATAGACTCATGACTGATAACAACTATGCAAAGTAAACATTATGGCTTCTCTATTCCATTACAATAATTTTTTTGTTTAGTTAAGTCTACCAGTTAGCGACGCCCATTAAAGCCCTTCACGATATAGTTTGGGAACCCATGCACTAAAGCGAACTAGCAGGCAATGCCAACCAGCGATGTAAATTGGATGTTTTTATTCATTTTAGAAAAATAAAAAAAATAAAAATTATTAATTAAAATAAATATAAAAAAAATTAAAATACGCGTTTTATCTTACGTGAAATATTAGAAAGCAAGGCAAATATTGTATTCAAGTTTCTTTTGTAAGAATTCCTAAAGTTATTGTATACTTAATCAGTTTAAATTTATTAGATATGATATATAAATCAAAGGCCCATGGACATGAAGTATACTGTCACAATATGTCACCATAAGTTCTCCAGCTTATGTTATAATACATAAGATGTGATATATAAATCAATGGCCCATAGACAGATGATATATAATGTCACCCTAGCACCATAAGTTTCCCATCTTATGTTATACGACATGTTATATATAAATCATCGACCCATAGACAGATGAAATATATAATGTAAATCTAGCACCTTAAGTTTCACAGCTTATGTTATACGACATGTTATATATAAATCATCGACCCATAGACAGATGAAATATATAATGTAAACCTAGCACCTTAAGTTTCACAGCTTATGTTATACGACTTCTGTGGCATAGCGAGGTCGGGTGTCACCCGTTGCAGCACTTAATGGTGTCACACCCCCCCCTCCCAGAGGCGTAGCGACCCTTCCCGGGGACAAACCTTCAAATTTTCGATTTGCACCCCCCCCCACTCGAACTGTCGATTTGCACCCCCCCTCAAGTTTTTCTCTATATATTTTGCTTTTTTTGCCTTGGTGTCACCCCCCTAAATGGTGTCACCCGGTGCGGTCCGCACCCCCGCCCCCCCCCCCCCCCCCCCCACCTCGCTACGCCTCTGTACGACATGTAATATATAAATCAACAGCCCATAGACAGATGAAATATACTGCCACCCTAGCACCATAAGCTTCCCATCTTATATTACACTAGATCTATCATTAGATGTAATACATAATAAATCAACGGTCCATAGACAGATAAAGTATATTGTCACACTCTCACCATTATTATGTTTCGCACCAAATGAACACTAATAGTGTGCGCATAAAAGCACCAAAAAATTTTTGGCTACTTTGCAAAGGACATTTTTAATATTCTTTAAAATAGTAACAAAGCATCTAATTTATTCAGTGTTTATATCAATTTGGGCTTCCGATACAACTGGTCGGAATTTCGCGGGTAAGTCTGGAGTCTAGACAGAGAAATGAAAGTTAGTAAAAAAAGGTAGGCCTACTCTCTAGAGTATTGTTTACCACCCAACACACTTCATGCTTGAGTAACCAACAGAACCGATAAACAAACCTAGATACACCTATTTGTATTATAAAACATGTGAACAGTTACCGCAATGTATTTTTTAATATCCCAAATTTTACGTGAAGATGGCTACCCCTCCAATCTTCACGTCCGTTAGATTGTTGACATTGAACATTCTTGACTGGCGCACTAATGAACACGTTGCGTCGTTCAATAATGGTGCTAGTGGGTTTTCTCATGTCATTCAGTTTTTGGGTGTTTGTGTTGATATATGTAGGGAGAGTAAAGATTTGATTCATTTTGAAAACATTTCTGCCGTAAGAATGGTTCAATGAATGAACACAATACTGCTTTGTTACGGTTTTATTTCATAGATTTCTATAATCTATATTCTATATGTAGATATTTCTATAATTCTTTAAAGTAACAAATAGCGTTTAAACCTACTAACGCCAATCAGGGGCGTCGCGAGGCTGCGGCGGGGGTGTGCGGATCGCACCGGGTAACACCATTTGGGGGGGGGGGGGGTGACACCAAGTCAAAAAAATTGAAAGACTATAGAATAAATATGTAGTTTGCCAGTTCAATGAATGGTTAATTATAATTTAAAAGTATTTTAAGTACATAATGACGATCCCGACAAGGGGAGGGGGATGACACTATAACGTAAACACGCAAACTGTAGAGCCAATAATGCTACACCCAGCTATATTGAACTAATAACAAGCGACTATAGGTAAACATCATTAGTATTAAATGTAAACAGTTTAAAAAATTACCGGGGAAGGAGGCGAGGGGTGATATCAACAGCAAAATTTACAGAACTAAAAAGTGGGGAGGGGGGTGACACCATGAGGTGCCGCACCGGGTGACACCCGATCTAGCTACGCCACTGACACCAGTCATGCTCGAGTGGTTTTGTCCGATGTGCTATAAAAAATGAACACCCCTGTCCTTCACCTTTAAACTTGAACTGCATTCATGGACTCGATCTAGGTTAGAGGACATGACCAAGTTCATAGCGTCTATTACTGTTCCCGCTGAGAAACATTTTTATTTTCATAAGCTTTTGATTTACTTCACAATGTCTGTAAATGTGTAGATTTGTCGTGAACCATGTAATTAAATTTCAACCCATTTATAGTGCAGGGGGCATTTTTTTATTGACATATTTTCTCGGATGATCATTCAAAAATGTCAAATTCATAAAACTGGCTTCTTCTGTTGTTACCTTTTTTTTAAAAAAAGGTCATACTAAATAATGGCATACTGGTAAACGTATTTTATTATAAATTAACAATACAAAGCAAATTGAATTTAAAGCATACACATTACACATAAAGTAATCTTTGTAAAAGTATATTGTTTAAAATATTACACCGATATTCGATAATAAAATTTCCCAAAATTGTGTTTTGTTTTCTGTACTGGCCAGCGTACGTAATATCAAATCTTCCTGGCATATCATTGCCTACCTGACATTATGACGTAGACTTTAGAACTATGTTACAATACACCTTTACCAACAGTGGCGTAGCTAGGGGAGGGCGGGTGGGGCGGCCGCCCCGACGCCGACGCATAGGGGGCGCCAAAAGGGGTAGAGAAATTAATTTGTTTCAAAGCTCATTTAAAGCTGAAGTATTGAATTATGTACAGTCAATGTTAAAAAATAAACAACTACAAGGCTTTACACACTAATTTAACTGTTTTCTATATCAATTTTGTGGCACCGAAATAGAAAATGATACGGGATAGTAACTGGTAAGAAGCGCCACAAATCTTTTCAATTGGGGTGGGGAGTGGGGGTTCACAGACAGGAAAAACTATATATAGAAATGGGATGGAGGGGGCGCAAATTAATAAGCCGCCCCGGACGCCGGTATAGGTGGCTGTTCTTAATTTAGCCTAAGAAATAGCCTGAAAATGCATGACATTTATGCGTGTAGGCTAGACTTTTGCCAAACAACTTAGATAACCTACACACGACTGGCAATTTCACGTAGTGGCAGTACTTATTTTTATCTATTTGTACACATGATGGGCGGCAGGTATAACATTGCCGTCTGTGTTGTGTACGTATATCAAAAATAACATGCCTGAGGTCCAATTTGCCTTTCAAACAAAAACTATTGTATATACATTAATATCCTATATATGTATTGGCCATACATTGTAAATAGGAATAGAAACAGAAATGGGCGGCAGGTATAACATTGCCGTCTGTGTTGTGTACGTATATAAAAAATAACATGCCTAAGGTCCAATTTGCCTTTCAAACAAAAGCTAGTGTATATACATTAAAATCCTATATATGTATTGGCCATACATTGTAAATAGGAATAGAAACAGAAATGGGCTACTCTTAAACATAGAACGCCAGTTATAATCACAAAACAAATAATGATTCCATGTAGACCTGTAGAATGTGCTTCGCATTTTCTTATAAAACATATATTGCAAAGTAACACGTGATTTGAATTGTCGCTTAAAGCAGATGCGTAGCGAGGGGGGGGGGTGGGGGGCGGGGGGGGGGGACATATGTCCCCGGGCGCCGACCTTAGGGGGCGCCAAAATGGGTTGGAAAAATAAATTGAAAGCTTGAGGGGGGTGCAAATCGAAAATTTGAGCGGGGGTGCAAATCGAAAGTTTGAGGGGGGGGGGGGGGGGTGCAAATCGAAAGTTTGTCCCCGGGCGCCGGGAAGGGTCGCTACGCCTCTGTTTCAGCTCTACTTAAAAACCCAAATTTCACCCCCGACCCCCCCCCTCCCCTCACCCACCACGCCGACGGAAAAAAGATCCCCTGAATCATCATTTAATTACACATTTGCATGTTTAGGTTTTTTTTTAATTTGTTACTTTTTTCTAATATTTAGACGTTTTGTATTAGATTAATGTATAAATAAACCATCTAAAATGAATGAAAGTAGGCTACAAGTAATAAAGAAGTATTACTATTGTAAATCTGTATCAGTCCTCACAAGCCGATGATGAAAACTGTAATACTAAAGCGAACACACAACTGACGCTGTAAATTACATGTCTGAGGCAAAAAAAAAAATCGTTCATTACCGAGTGTTACAGAACAATATTTTTATAAGTTTTGAAATTAAAACAAAACAATTATTAATATTTGTGCATGCGGCTCTTTTGATCCATGGTCTAAGTATATAATTAATCATGGTATTAAATAATGCTATCAAAATAATTGTTGGCAAACTTAAATTGCTGCTACTTGTCACATATGAACAGCAACAGATAATTTTCATTTTCAACTTGTCCCTTGATTTTCAAGGGATCCAAAATTTCTCATTGATGTCATATGAACATGGAAGAAGCGGCGGTTTCCCATCTGATAAAATGCCGCCGGTCATTGAGCTAATGGTTTTCTTCACGTTTTAGAGCAACTTAATTATTCAGAAATCCAAAACGTATCAATAATGGACAGAACTTGTGGTAAGAAAATATTAATAACTGCGACATATCTAATTAATAAAACAATCATTTTAGTTTTTATTGTATTATTACTTTTTACCCACATAATTATTTTAGGTTGTTTTTGTTTCCCTTGGTTGCTATATCTTATAATATGGGAAACAACTATTACAACGAAACACTATTTTTTTTTATTGCCGCGATGTATTTCCCGTATTTTATGCCGCCATGAAATCTAATTTCTAAAATGGATAGTTCTACACTTTTCACGGAGCAGCATGTGGCTCTTTGGATGTCAAGGTGCGGCTCTCGATTTTCATGCACAACTATTAATATTTATATTATTTCATTTTCAAAACTCATAAAAAGTAACTTAAATAGAATTAACAAACTAATGAGAGAAGATTGAGAATAGGTAAAAAAGAATGTATACGGACAGCTGACAGCCGCTCTGGCAACAGGTCCAGCCGCACTCCCGTGCTGTGTACAGCCCCTTGGCAACAATTCCATGCTTGCTAGTGCCCGAATGCCGACTTTTTCGAATATCGTTAAATGAGGAATGTTATTCTATTCAGAATGCATTCCCCTACCTGTCAGTATGCATTAATTTGACCTGAGTGACGTAGTATTTTAGTTATTAGTTTCCTAATTTGACCTGAGTGACGAAGTATTTTAGTTATTAGTTTCCTAATTTGACCTGAGTGACGTAGTATTTTAGTTATTAGTTTCCTAATTTGACCTGAGTGACGTAGTATTTTAGTTATTAGTTTTCTAATTTGACCTGAGTGACGAAGTATTTTAGTTATTAGTTTCCTAATTTGACCTGAGTGACAAAGTATTTTAGTTATTAGTTTCCTAATTTGACCTGAGTGACGAAGTATTTTAGTTATTAGTTTCCTAATTTGACCTGAGTGACGAAGTATTTTAGTTATTAGTTTCCTAATTTGACCTGAGTGACTAAGTATTTTAGTTATTAGTTTCCTAATTTTACCTGAGTGACGAAGTATTTTAGTTATTAGTTTCCTAATTTGACCTGAGTGACGAAGTATTTTAGTTATTAGTTTCCTAATTTGACCTGAGTGACGAAGTATTTTAGTTATTAGTTTCCTAATTTAACCTGAGTGACGAAGTATTTTAGTTATTAATTTTCTTAATTTGACCTGAGTGACGAAGTATTTTAGTTATTAGTTTCCTAATTTGACCTGAGTGACGAAGTATTTTAGTTATTAGTTTCCTAATTTGACCTGAGTGACGTAGTATTTTAGTTATTAGTTTCCTAATTTGACCTGAGTGACGTAGTATTTTAGTTATTAGTTTCCTAATTTGACCTGAGTGACGAAGTATTTTAGTTATTAGTTTCCTAATTTGACCTGAGTGACGAAGTATTTTAGTTATTAGTTTCCTAATTTGACCTGAGTGACGTAGTATTTTAGTTATTAGTTTCCTAATTTGACCTGAGTGACGAAGTATTTTAGTTATTAGTTTCCTAATTTGACCTGAGTGACGTAGTATTTTAGTTATTAGTTTCCTAATTTGACCTGAGTGACGAAGTATTTTAGTTATTAGTTTCCTAATTTGACCTGAGTGACGAAGTATTTTAGTTATTAGTTTCCTAATTTGACCTGAGTGACGAAGTATTTTAGTTATTAGTTTCCTAATTTGACCTGAGTGACGAAGTATTTTAGTTATTAGTTTCCTAATTTGACCTGAGTGACGAAGTATTTTAGTTATTAGTTTCCTAATTTGACCTGAGTGACGAAGTATTTTAGTTATTAGTTTCCTAATTTGACCTGAGTGACGAAGTATTTTAGTTATTAGTTTCCTAATTTGACCTGAGTGACGTAGTATTTTAGTTATTAGTTTCCTAATTTGACCTGAGTGACGAAGTATTTTAGTTATTAGTTTCCTAATTTTACCTGAGTGACGAAGTATTTTAGTTATTAGTTTCCTAATTTGACCTGAGTGACGAAGTATTTTAGTTATTAGTTTCCTAATTTGACCTGAGTGACGAAGTATTTTAGTTATTAGTTTCCTAATTTGACCTGAGTGACGAAGTATTTTAGTTATTAGTTTCCTAATTTGACCTGAGTGACGAAGTATTTTAGTTATTAGTTTCCTACGGTTGAGCCATGTACTGGACTCTAGGTTCGAATAGGGTGGAAGATAAGCCCGGTGAGAACCGATGGACAGAAAATATCGATATAAGGTCATCAAACCGATATCCAAACCAGTTAGTCGAAGTTTGCTGTATAGAGGGCTGCCTAGCTATAGGAGACACCAGCGGTGTTCGTAACTGGCTTCTAAATTCGATTGGGATAGTCATATTGTTATATTATTTGATTACTAAATGCATCATAGCAGAGCTATGCATCAATATTAGATCGTAATTAACGCTATTCATTTCAAATCACAAATCAAATTTATTAACTTAATCCTAATCAACTATCATAATATTAAAGAAAAACAAATACGTAAATGGCTCTTCAAAAACTAGGAAATTTTGTAAATTGTAGCTTTTGGCTCTTCCTTCTCAAAAGGTTGCCAACCCATTGTCTAGCATTTAGGGCACATTATTACTCTACCTTACAGTAACAAGATAGCCATATTGTCTTCTTGTTGGCCGATAATGATGTGGATGAGTTATGGCGTCTATGCCACAGAGTGCTTGGGTTTCACGATACTGATGTTGAAGTTTTCATTCGTAGATTTTAAAACGTTTCTGCAGTGGCGTAGGTAGAGGGGGGTTATGGGGGGTCATAAGCCCCTCCCCCCCATAGACCCCCCCGGTATATTTATAAAGTTTGAGGGGGGGGGGTGCAAATCAAAAGTTTGAGGGGGGGTTCTAATCGAAAGTTTGAGAGGGGGGGGGATGCAAATCGAAAGTATGTCCCCGGGTTATATTATACTGCTGGAAAAGATGTAAACCCCCAACCCCTCTCACATGAGACGATCCTGGCTACGCTACTGCTTTCGGTCTGTGGCCAGCTCACAGTTCTAAGACAGCGTTCCGTAACAGCTCCACGAGTTTATACACGTACATCTGCCAGTTCCCTTTGTATAGTTGTTATTTCGTGATATGTTTCACTTCAATGTTTATCAATCTTTTATTGTTCCCAGTCGTTCTGAGTGCAACAAAAGCTAATATTTTGTCATATGTTGCCTTGTCAAACAGGATAAGATTGTTCAACTTATCACGGACTTTTCCTTTAGACCACTTCTTCTCAGCTCTACCACCGGACCCTTCCTTTCTAGACTTTCCTGCAGTTGTTTTGCTTGCCTTGGCAGCTCCCTTGTCTTCTGCCATCTTTGCCGCCATGTTAATCGACTTGGGTGAGAATAAATATAATTATAAATGAATAATATATATAGTTTTAGGCGAAGGGTTGAAAAACTGGAGGTAAATGGTTAAGAAAATCGTTCTTTACTAATACAATTAGGTATCTATATATATAATTCTCTTCTGGGATCAGTTAGAAAATAAAATACTTAAAAAAAACTTTTTAAAAAACCACGTTTTTCTTGTGGACTAAAAAGTAGAAAATAAATTTTCATACATTTGATGACAAACAAAGTGGGTACGTTCACCATCAAATTTCCCGACCCATCTGCCCGACCCACGTTTTTTGTCATCAAATGTATTTTATTTTCTCCTTTTTAGTCCGTTGCTACACATGAAAAACGTGGTTTTTAAAAAAGTGTTTATAAATACACGGACTAAAAATCTTGAGCGACCAGGATTCGAACCTGGGTTGTCGCGGCCACAACGCGAAGTACTAACCACTATACGATCACGGCCAGCGCGCTCACATCGATTGGGGCCGAAGTAACTGTGTCGATAGGCCTCCAGTCTTGTCGGTATCTTTAGAAATCATGTCCTCAATTTTATGGTCCTTGGGGCGTAATTAAATTAAGCTAATTACGGTCACTAATTGCTAGTTTTTATGATTGCATCTGAAATTGTTAGGCGAAAGTAGCATGCATGCCGAATTTCAGGTCTCTAGAGCAATCAGAAGTGGGCTAATTTTCGATGTCAATTTTAACAACAAACCCACAAACGCGAAGCTGAGTTAAGAAAAACGTGTTAATAACAAGCTGCAAGCGCGCCTTGGCAGTCCCCTCTCTTCCTCTCTATCACCATCACTACCACCCCCACCCCACCCCCACATGATCTGGTGAGCGGTGTTCACTCTGAATGTTTACAAATAGTTTGTTGACGGCTATAAGGGGCAGATAATTTAGTTTGAAACGATTTTAAACTTACAGGAGGTAACTAAGAGAAGGCTGCATTTGCGGGGAGTGGGGAGGGGGTAGGGTAGGGGTTTGGGGGGGGGGGGGGGTTAGTGTTTTAAAGCAAATATTTTCAGTGGCAGCATTGGTACTGTCTAATTCACAAATTATGAATGAATGAAAAGTAGAAAATAAAACAACTAAATAGCGGCGTATGATACGCAGCGGGTCGGCTCGTATAATAAAATAATAGTAGTCCACTTATAAAACACTAGCACAAACATTCAATTAAAATGCAGGTTACGCCTAACGAATATTTACATACATTATAAAGCCTTATTTTTTGTAATATATTATTAATAAAATCGATTGTATCATAAAACTTGATTGATTGCTTTCTACTTTAATCACTATGTGAAAAATCACAAGTTATATTCCTTTAATTATTCAGATTATGTATATGGGAAGTAACTAGAACCGATCAAATGTTCATCAAATCAACACAGGCAACGAGTTGGCACCACGAGTTCCACAGATGCTATCTTAGAAAATATGGTCCGTGGGTTGGACATCCTGTACAGTGGACCAGGGATTCTACTTGACTCACTAATCCTATTAACAGCTAAACATTAAATACAAAGCAGATAGTACCGAATTAATTACGCATTAACATATAATTAACATTCCTAAAGTGTGTAGTTTAGTTTTATCGTTTAGTTATGTTTCCCCCCAAGGCAGTAGCGTAGCGAGGGGGGGGGGGGGGGGGCGGGGGGGGGGGACATATGTACCCGGGCGCCGACCTTAGGGGGGGGGGCACCAAATTGAAAGTTTGAGGGGGGGGTGCAAATGAAAAGTTCGAGGGGGGGGGGTGCAAATATCGAAAATTTGCTCCCAAGGGGGCGCCAAATCGAAAGTATGTCCCCGGGCGCCGGGAAGGGTCGCTACGCCTCTGGCTTAAAGTCCTGGATAAGGAGATGTAGGTCGATAACGGAATCGCCTGTAATGGAAAAAATAAATAATTAAACGAGAGTGTTGAAAGTGAAGGTCTCTATATAAAATTATTGAATCGATATTTTATTCTTTGACAATCTACAGGTATGCCAACATATTATGCTCTACATTAAGCGAACTTCTTTTAGTCAAATGTTTTCTGTTAATATATTTCACTTGTGAATCTAAAAAACCCACTAAAAGAACTTGATATATAATGTAATTTTACAAAAAAAAACTTGAATACAAATTGACAATATAGTTGACTATCTATGGGTTAGAATGGATGAATATTTTTTCTTCTAAATGTACGGCTCTATATTCTTAATTTATTATATAATTGTTCACCTTATTGATTTGCAGGTTCTCTTTTTTGTTTATAGAAAGCGCGTGATGCCAAATCGCATGGCGGCTATAATTAGGATCAGCGTTTTAGTTCTTTGCCGCAAGTTGTGTTATGTACAACATACGGGATACAAGTGTGTTTATGAATGTATCAATCGTTCTTGTGTGTACTTCTTGGTGTGGCGAATAAATATGTCGTGATGTTAAGTGTACAGGTGATAAACTTTAAAACAGGTGTTTGTTATTGTCAACGGTATTTAAATAATTAGCACCTTTGATGGAGTTACTAGAGCAGTGGCGTAGCCAGGTCGGGTGTCACCCGGTGCGGAACTTAATGGTGTCATCCCCCAGAGGCGTAGCGATCCTTCCCTGGGACAAACTTTCAAATTTTCTATTTGCCCCCCCCCCCTCAAACTTTTGATTTTCATCCCCCCCCCCTCAAGTTTTTCTCTATATATTTTGCTATTTTTGGCCTTGGTGTCACCCCCCCCCCCACTAAAAGGTGTCAGCCGGTGCGGTCCGCACCCCCCCGACCCCCCCCCCCCCCTCGCTACGCCTCTGTACTAGAGATACATTGTGCTAATATTCTTGGCTCTAAAGTTAGCAATCGAGCGTTATGTTATTTCACCACGCTAATGTTATCACTAAGCTTTTAACTAGGTGGTCTCTTTAATACAGTAGGATCGAAACCATTGCAAGAACATTGAAAAATTGCTTATCAACTAGAAAAATGAGAAAAGGGTGACCACGCCTATCGGAGCTAAAGAAGAATGAGTTCTGCTGAACGAGATGCTAAATATGCCATAGAAAAAAGAAGCCTAGTGTTTTGACGATATTACAACCGTTACACTTCAAGCCAGTTTAGAATAAAGATAACTATTAAAATACGCAATGGTAAACAATTAAAATATAGGTAAGGATAAATTTTTAATTAAAAGTCTGATAAGTAGAAAATTATTTTTTTTTTATACTGAATAAAATAGCAAATAAAACATGTTTATAAAATTATTCAAATTAAAGGTTAGTTTTTTATACATTTTCTATTTCAATAAATATGTTCTAAAGAAAAACAGAACAAAAATGTAAAAAAAATGATCAGCATTTTATGTAAACGGAATTAAAATGGTAAACTATTTCTCTAAAAAGGAACATAACGCACATTATATAGTGTAAAGAATAAAATATATACCAAACCAAAAAATGAAACACAATTATACCACAATTTTTTTTTTTGTTGATATGACAACCATCGATCTTTTATCTACCCATGAAAACGATGGCTGCATTACAGCCAGGGGCATTTCAGTTAAGTCGATGTGGCATTTAAACGGTAGGTTCAAGCAAACTTTAAAGCTTTGTTATTTAAAAAAAAGTAACGATTCCTTTTTAAACCTAGCGATCAATTGGGCAGATGAAGTAGAGTTATAGATTCCTTGAACTTGGTGTATGAAGAGATTATGTGGTCAGCACTATGCCCAGCTTCTTTACTTTCTCTAAACGGTTTAGGTACCCATCAAGGATGGCTGGACCCAAGGACTTTCCACTGACTTGAACCTGGATTCGAAATCGAGAATTTCGATTAGGATCGTAGTGCTTTACCTCCAGGCCACGTCATCCCATATTAAAAATAAAAAATAAAAATAAATTAATAAAAAAAGCATATTTATTACACAGAGAAGATATATTTGAAATTTTGAAAAGTATAAACTATAAACAATTTAATTTTTCTATCAATATACATAAAAGTAGAATGTCTCACAATGCCGAGCTATGTTATATAGGCCTACTTTTATTCGAAATGACATGAGGGTTTATGGCCCATTTTATCTATCGTACAGTATGATTTTAAATAGTAAGATCAATATTTCTCTTCCATATATATTCATCATACATCTTAAATATAACTTTAAATAAATATAGAAAGACATACAGAATACATGTTAAAATGGAATGTCATTTAGTCACTAAATATAAATATAATATGTTCGTGTAGGTTTTTTTTTTTGTTGACCGACAGAATTTATTTTTATAAAACAAAATATTTGCGAATTTGACAGCTGATATTTAACTATGGTTGACTTCCTGGATAAGGGGGAGGTGGGTTGTTTGTTGAATCACCTGTAATATAAAAACAAGTAATTAATTCAAATGAGATAGAAAATAATGATTGATAATTATGAAATTATTATGATAACAAATTCTTTTAAGGCATTGATTTTATGTTTACGAGAGAGGAAAGAAACAAAGGGTACAGAAAGCGATTTGATAGAAACAACACAAACTAGCAATATACGTTTTGACATTCCGTTGGAATCTGACTGCAAAAGCTAACTAATTCAATTTGTCTTCGTAATATTTTACGATACAGACGTTGTTATCAGAAGTTGAGTATGAAGATCGATTTTCATATCGACGGCCATTTTTTAAAGGTAAATTTAAATAAACCTTTTATTTGCAACAACTCTCAATGAGAAACGATTTTAGAAGCGGCACTTTTAATATCATTGAGTGGAACGTTACAAGAAACTATACAAATATACTAACTCTTACCGTGCTTGTTATTTTCTTGATTACATTGAGTTACATCCCTTTGTGGTTCGCCTTGTACTTGTGTGTATACGGTTTCGTACGGCGGAGGAAGAGGGTAAAATGCGGGAATATCCGCTGACGGTAGGACGTCATTGTTCGCGCTGGTGTGGAATATGGCGCTGTATGACGGAGGGTCACCCGAGAATCTGACGTCATATGATGTCTGGTTTGCTGCAGGTGAATTCCTCGACTGATGGCTATCGTGGACTGGGCGGCTGGACATGTGTAGGTCACCGGGGCGGTGGGCGTGAGCCGCATCAAGGGCGTTACGGAGTTTGATCTTCCGTCTGGCATTGACGACAGTAATGGTAATAATAACGATAAGGATGATGAGGCAGAGGGGGACTGCAGTGTAGACGACGATATCGTATGTTGTAGTCTCATCCGTTCCACCTGAATTATATATATATAAATATATAAAAACATAGAATATGACATGTATATATATATATATATATATATATATATATATATATATATATATATATATGAAATATATATATATATATATATATATATATATATATATATATATATATATATATATATATATATATATATATATATATGATATATATATATATATATATATATATATATATATATATATATATATATATATATATATATATATATATATATATATATATATATATATATATATATATATATATATATATACATATATATATATAACCGTATATACACAGGTGTCTTACATGATTTTAGATTAACAGTGATACGCTTCTCAATGATGACGTCATTTTCTGCCCGACAGATGTACTCTTCTGAGTCACCGCATGACGTCATGTACAGGGTGTACTGAAGCGTGTTGACCACTGGGCTTCTGTATATCACCTGGCGGAGGTTGCCCTTGTACAGGGTGAGGGTCAGGTCGGGGATGTTGTTGACGTGACAAAGGAAGTGGGCTGGATGCTGTTTGTTGACGCTGATGTGTGTAGTCAATTTGTTGACAGTAAACACTAGGCTGTCGTCTAGTGTAAATAAACATGAGACTTTTATAGTATAAATTATGAAGTACAGCACCAAATGATTTTGCTTGAGCGCAAGCAATATTTCTAAATCAAAATTCAACTATTTCTTTAAATATATATTTAAAAAAATGAAAAATATTTTTTAGATATAAAACACTGCAATGTTTGCAATTAAAATTAAAAAAAAAACCCATTAAAATCAAATACATATTGAGAGCTAAATAAACATATGACACTTTTAACTCTGGAAACTAAAACTGCTTAATAGAAATTAATAAATAATAGTTTGTTTTGAAAATCATGTAAATACGTGTTGGTTTCTTTTACTGATCTTCTTCTTCTTCTTCGTTCTTAGTTTTTAGTGTTCGATGGGATCGAGCCCTATCTGCAGGAAGGTTTGAACTCGATACTTTCTTCGAATTTATCAACCATGAACTTTTTGGCGACTTGACCACGTCTCCAACACAATTAAGGATTACGTATCAACTTTTTATGCGCCCTTGAGGCTATTGACTCCGATTTCAGCCTGCTTTTCTTTTTGAATTTGCTTCCATAGCCTTTGTCAAACCAAGAACAAACTACAAGGCGGTAGTTGTTTGATTTGGAGTTGTCTCTCCTAGAAGAGTCCCCAGCTAACAAGCCTCATCTGCCCAAGGGTTCGAACTCGATACTTTTTAGCAACCATGAACTTTACCAACTCGACCACGCGGACCCCTATATAGACATTGAATATGATGAATTGCAAATGAAGAGAAATTGAAAATACTTCGATTTTAATAATCGAAATACATGTTTTTAACACATTTTCTATTTTGACGAAGTGAATTGATTTTCTATAATTGTTCAATAAATCTGTAATTTACCAAAGTTATCGAGCGAGATCCAGTTACTGAGTGTCGAGAACGTGTCGCCATTGTCCACATCCGGC
The DNA here is from genome assembly GCF_028476545.2 of Physella acuta. Classification (NCBI taxonomy): domain Eukaryota; kingdom Metazoa; phylum Mollusca; class Gastropoda; family Physidae; genus Physella; species Physella acuta. The sequence goes on from NW_026731638.1 coordinate 457,399, forward strand.
CACACCTCCACTCTGAAGGGCGTGTACATGATGTTGTGGACTATCCCTTCAATCGTGCAAGTTGTTTCATAGAGTGCTCTCCCATATATTGATTTGTGGCTGTAGGTGGTTTGTAATTTTATGTCTGACTCGGGAAGTGCGAACTGAAACACATAGTGGTATGAATTTATTTACATGAAATTGTAGGTGACCCGTCAAAAGAGCGCACGACAAAAGAGCGCCGACAAAAGAGCGCCGACATAAGAGCGCCGACAAAAGAGCGCCGACATAAGAGCGCAGACAAAAGAGCGCAGACAAAAGAGCGCAGACAAAAGAGCGCAGACAAAAGAGCGCAGACAAAAGAGCGCCGACATAAGAGCGCAGCCAATTAAAAAACACATTTATATATTATGGTTAATATGTTATGAATGCAGTTTGAAAATATTTCTAACCCAAATTAATATGGAGAAGATCGAATCACAGAAAGGGAAGGTTATTATTTTGGTCGAAGGCTACAGATGTGGAAAGGGCAGAGCAAATGCTGGTGGAAGTACGACATGGAGATGCTGCAAGAACGATGGCTGCCGAGGATGGATTGAAATGCTGAACGATGTTGTTCTGTCATCATCGGCAGGATACGTACATAGGGAGGCGAAGGAGAAACCATCCTGTTGTTTATAAATTGATCAACCAGTTTCGTCTGGAACAAGATCACAGTTACGAGGTATAGCCCACAACTTAGCAATATAAATGCAACTATAAAGAAACGTTTTACTCATTTGAAATATATTTTCAGTTTGTTACATTTCATTTCAGTTTGTATTCTAAATTTAGGCCTAACATTTAAAATTTTTGTATTTGTTATTAGATTGCGTTTTGAATAATTGGACTTTACGTTGATTTTATCAGTTTTTTAGTTAAAGAAACTGAACAATTAGTTTTTTAATGAAACAATTAAGAGTTAACATCAAACGATGCCTTCTGATCTGAGTTAATTTTTATTAACCATTAACTATTGTTTTCGATCTTTAGTTTGTGCTCTTATGTCGGCGCTCTTTTGTCGGGAAATTAGTGCGCTCTTATGTCGGTGCTCTTATGTCGGCGCTCTTTTGTCAGCGCTCTTATGTCGGCGCTCTTTTGTCGTGCGCTTTTTTGACGGGGTGCCAAAATTGTAAACACATTGTATTTGTTGTTACATATGTGATGAAAAAGAGCATGATTTCCTAGGTTACCGCGGCAGGTTGATATGTGTGGGTAATTCTGGCAAATACTAAATATGGTAGTGTTACATACGTTTTGTAATACCGCCATAATAACGTGATTAGAAGGAAGAGCTGATGTCTGTTAAACCGAAATTCCCGAGTTTGAGTCCCAAGGTGAATTGGGCTTTTAAGCTGGGCACAATGCCCAATTTAGGAGAGAAAACTAAGATTTCAAACATAAGTGCGGCCCTTAGTCGACATGATGACAAGCTGATCAGTGGCGTCGCTAGGTCGGGCGTCACTCGGTGCCGACCCTCTTGGTGTCTCCCCCCACCCTAATTTATCTCTGTAAATTTTGCAGTTGGTGTCACCCCCAGTTAAAGCTTTATAACTAACGAGGGGGTCGGCGTGGTCGAGTCGGTAAAGCTCATGGTTGCTAAACCGAAAAGTCTTGAGTTCGAGCCCTCGTACAGATGGGGCTCGCTAGCTGGGGACAGCCACACTTCTAGGAGAGACAACTCCGAAATTCAAAAAACTGCTGCCTTGTAGTTTGTTCATGGTTGGACAAAGGCTATGGAAGCAAATCCAAAAAGAAAAGCAGGCTGAAATCGGAGTCAATGGCCTCAATGGCACATAACCAGTTGACACGTAATCCTTAATTGTGTTGGAGGCGTGGTCGAGTCGGCAAAAGCTCATGGTTGATAAATTCGAAAAAGTCTCGAGTTCAAACCCTCTGGCATATAAGGCTCGATCCCCTCCAACACTAAAAATTAAGAACGAAGAAGAAGAATTCTAACGACATTTATTTTTTGTCGTTTCTTAATAAAGTGGGATAAGCATTGCTTTTTCTATTATTTGTATGTTAACGTTATCGTTTTACCCCCCCACTCCCCTGTTGGGATCGCCATTATGTACTTTAAATGATTTTTAACTCTAATTCGTCATTCATTGAACTGTCAAAAACATATTTATTCTAGCTATCTTGCTATTTTTTTGTGTCTTGGTGTCACTCCCTTAAATGATGTCACCCGGTGCGGTCCGCACCCCCGCACCCGCCTCGCAACACCTCTGAAACTGATAAATATGTTGATCTCTTGATTTACACACGTAATTAAACGTTATATCATTTTTTTCATTTTTAACAATGTCTGTATTCTGTAAATCGAGGGTCAGTTTGTTGTCAGATCTTGTAACTTGATAGTTTACAAATTTTAGCGAACTCTTTAAAACTGCTTTAAGACCGTAACGACGCTCCCAGCGTCCGGTAAAATTTTCTCTATTTAATTCGTTGTTTTTCAGAATCCAAGTTTTTTTTATCGTAAATCTAGGTCATGATAACGCTAGAACGGCCATTTTGTGTTGTACTTACTTCGTGTAGTGTTCTTGTTAGGTTGATTTTTGTATGTTATAAAATTGTTTTTGTAAAACAACTAGCAAAACGGCATTTTTAACAATTCGGAATGTATCTGAAAGTTTACGTCGCCGCATTATAAAATTAACCAAAATTACAGTATTTATACCGAGACTAATCCAATCCATGATTTTTGTAGAAAATTGAAAGTACTTTCGTTTTCTTTGAATAAGAACTCATGAAAAGTAATTCCTATCATTAATTTTACAGACATAAGCATATTTTTTGCTCGAAGAAAATCAACTTTTTATTTTTTTTTCTCTAAAGCTAAGTAATTACCTTTCTTTAATAAATAAATAATTACTTAAAATTTATATGTGCGTGTAGTGTATTTAATTATGATTAATTTTTATCCATAATGTGTGGGGTTTAAATCAACGGGTAAAAAGATATGGGTCGTTAGGCCGCAGGGGTACTGACAAAAATGGGTGAAAAAAATAATTCCGGTATATCGTGAACATAATTACGGACTTAAAGAGGTAAATTACTTGTCCAAACAAATCTAGAAAATGTAGTTATGCAGATCATCAAATTCTTCACTAGATTAATGTGAACTGGTGTTTATTGATATCTTCAACAGAGTTTCTTCCAGGCATCTCTTCCGAAAAAAAGTCTACCGCCCCCCGAACGAAATGAAATTTATATAGAAAATATATACTTTTAACAGTGTCTGCCCCCCCCCCCCCGAAGAAAGTCTACCGCCCCCCCCCCCGGAAATTTCAAGTGCCCCCCCCCCAAGAGATAAAAAGTCGGGAAGAAACACTAATCTTCACGTCTTAGAGACTTCCACCAACACATTCCTTCTTAACATATTATAATTGAAACATGTAGAGTTTTCGAAATCATTTTAGTGGGAAAAATTTATTTCTTACAGTAGTCCATTTAAAGCATGTGATTAAAATACGTTTTTACCTGTGAGTTGAGCCTACACCTGCCTTGTGGGTAGACCAAAAATGTACAGGTGATCAGAAATGTTTGACCAAAGTTGGCGACGGAGCTGTTACAATAGGTGCTGTAAGGCGGTACTGAGAAAATAGAGGAATATTTGTAACCTTATCTTGGCCGATACTGTAAATGTATGCTAGAATAAAACGTTTATTTTAAGGAAGGCAGAAATATTATTATTTACTCGAGTAATAATAACCCAAATTAGTCAACAGACAGTACTACATCATCTACATTAGCATATTATTTTATGTAACTTAATTAAGCGTATATATATAATGATCTCTAAAACACCCATCATTATGCTATTACCAGTACTAAATTTCTGAAATAAATTACCTGTGCACTTCACTAGAAACTTACCTACAGTTGTAATCTCGCACTTAGATAAAGTCTGCCTATTCCAACCGCTTGTCTTAACACATGCAACTTGAGTCAACGTTCGCGGCACATGAAACACTTTGAGGTAAGTTGTGAAGGGTGAACTTTTTACCGTGAAATTTCCTATCTCATAGTCTGAAAATTATTATTGTTCGTTACATTTTGGAAAAAACTAACGGAATATGAAGTAGAGCGATGCATATCAATTTTATTATTTAACATAATTAGTTCTCCCATTTAGGAAAACAAACTTTAAAATGATTTTAAAAATCGTAACAATGAAAATTCTTTAAAACATTTCAATTTAATTTTGACATGGAAAATTATTTATTCTAGCCGGGAATAATTGTTATTGAATGAGATCGTAAACACTTATATTGTACGTGACATTGATTGATATTTGCTAAATTATGTTGAATTAATTAACATCGTTTGTATAATATTTATACCAGGTATGCTCTTTAGCTTCGCTAAGGTTTGTGAACATATGATTTCAAACAAAAGATTTACCTAAGCATTTATCAAAATTAGACCCACTTGACATTATTTCTAACTCAACACCAACATTTTAAACGTATAATTTTGTACTGGAAAGTAAAAAGCTGTCTATAGTTAGCTTGCATATGTCCATCATTATACTTACCTAAGTTATAATTGGACTGCGTCAGATGGCACTGCGTGTGTGAGTACAAAATATTGTGTGTACATTGTCCCACAAAAACTGGACGTTCCTCCACGTACACATACCAATTCATGGCGTACTCGTTATACTTGCCGCTACAGTTAACAATGAGCGCATCATTCTCTTTTACAACTCTATCGCAGCTTGCAGCCTCTGATGCTTTACAAATTGAAAGAAACTCTAGAAGCATTGTTCATGTATTACACTTGAACAAAGGAACTAATGTTTTAATATCTTTTATAATAAAATATGTGTAATTTTAATATGTATACATATGCATATGCTTATATATATATATATATATATATATATATATATATATATATATATATATATATATATATATATATATATATGTATATATATATATATACATATACATATATATATATAAGCATATATATATATATATATATATATATATATATATATATATATATACATATATAAATATGTAATCTGTAATAACTTTTGAGTTGTACATAGCCCACTCAATGTTCATGGGATTCTTATCTATCGAATAACGTTATCTGTTGGTGTATGGCATATGTTTAGAGATATAACCAAGCCCTGTGTTTGTACTTACATGATTGGAGAAGTATTTCTACACATATATACAGCAACAGCTTGTGATGTATTGACCTAGTGATATGTTTAGCGGATTGTTATTGAAACATACAGATTTAAAAGTGAAGGCACATTATATTATATTTTTTGTAGAATGAAATAATTTTTAAAAATAATTTTTTTTTTTACTAATTATGAGGTTTTGTAGTTGCTACAATTTCTTGGCAAATTTGGTTGAATTAAAAGTGTATTTTTTAAAGTCATTTTTCTTCGTCCTCATTTTGAGATTAAAGTCAATGCGAGTCTGGGATTTCAAAGGACGGCATGACATGGAATTGTACAGTGTGGCATGGGACGATATAAAATGGGATAAATAGAATAAAATGAATAAATGGAATAATTGGAATAAATGGAATAAATGGAATAAATGGAATAAATGGAATAAATGGAATAAATGGAATAAATGGAATAAAAGGAATAAATGGAATAAATGGAATAAATGGAATAAATGGAATAAATGGAATAAAGGGAATAAATGGAATAAATGGAAAAAATGGAATATATGGAATAGAATGGAATAGAATGGAATAGAATGGAATAGAATGCAATAGAATGCAATAGAATGCAATAGAATGGAATAGAATGGAATAGAATGGAATAGAATGCAATAGAATGCAATAGAATGGAATAGAATAGAATGGAATGGAATGGAATTAGAATGGAATTAGAATTTAATAGAATGGAATAGAATGGAATAAAATGGAATAGAATAGGATAGAATAGGATAGAATAGGATAGAATAGGATTGAATAGGATAGAATAGGATAGAATAGGATAGAATACGATAGAATACGATAGAATAGGATAGAATAGGATAGAATAGGATAGAATAGGATAGGATAGGATAGGATAGGATAGGATAGGATAGAATTGGATAGAATAGGATAGAATAGGATAGAATAGGATAGAATAGGATAGAATAGGATAGAATAGGATAGAATAGGATAGAATAGGATAGAATAGGATAGAATAGGATAGAATAGAATAGAATAGAATAGAATAGAATAGAATAGAATAGAATAGAATAGAATAGAATAGAATAGAATAGAATAGAATAGAATAGAATAACTTAATAATCATAATTGTATAGAGTACATAACAGATTTATGACTTACATTTTTTTCTGCACGCTAATATATCCGTCAGTTAGTTCAAAATGGGAAGCTATTTTTATTTGAAGGAAACAGCAGTGCTTCCATATTGTTACATGTTTGTTTTTCACCTTGCCATATCTGTAGATAAGACTAAACTAGGCCTTGGTATTCGAATCAGGAACGTATTTATAGTTATCAGCAAGCAAATAGCAAGCAAATGTCCTAAACTTTGCTCTAGAGTTTGCGATTACGCACTCATTTGTCTGACCACACCTTGATAATGAATTTTTAAAGCTGCCAACAAGGTGTTCTTTAAAAAAATATGCAATCAAATCAACTGTTACTACACTGGGAAAAAAAGCATATCACAAAGTAAAGTGAGCAAAAATTTAGAGAAGTCTCTCGGAGCTTTGAACTTAATGAAGTCCGCTAAACAAAATTTTGAATGTGCAAGCGCTATTATAGAGCTTCCACAACAAGTGCGATTCAACTTTGTACACGTAAGGGGTCATCCATAATGACGTCACACTTTTGTTGACGATTTTTACCTCCTTCCCCCCCCCCTCCGTCACACGTCGTCACAAAAAGGCAGACCCCCCCCCTAAAATGACGTCACACCTCAGCCTACAACCCCCCTCAAAAATGCTGTTGAATTTTTTCAAAATCTTGTCAGAACTCTGTCAACATTGAGTATTTTGATAAATTCCTATTACAATTTATTAAAACCGATTCCTAAACGCGAAATAACGGTTAAAACTTGTTTTCTAACATTGCTTTTTTACAATGCAAAACTGTGACGTCACACCCTCTGAACCCCCCCCCCCCCCCTTCTCATCACACACCGTCACAAAATTACGGCCCCCTCCCTTCCCCCTACGAGTGTGACGTCATTTATGGACGACCCTTAACGATAAACAACCACAATACAGGTAGCGAAAACTATTACTAGTTCTCATCCGTAGGATATCAAACTTGAGATAGATGAAACATCAGATAAGACCAAATGTCTTCAAAAAAATAATAAATACAAACGAATAAAATCTTTAATTTTAATATTTTATTTGAAGTAAAACAAAAAAAAAATATTATTATATAAGCTGCCATTAAAAGCAATCAAAATTATATATAAATTGTTTTTCAAAAGGAATTAATAAAGAGCATATTACATCGTGTTAAAATTTGAAAAAACAAACAAATAACTATACCATTAAATACATATAGTCATATATCACAGGACGTTTTTAGTGTAAAGTCAAACACCATCCTTATCAATCTATCAGAACAACAACCGTGTTACAGTCTTAAAGCAATCGGTCCGCTTTATGGAACTTAGATGCAACATTTAAAAGCAGAGTCTCCTCCAGGCATACTGCCCCCCCCCCCACCCCCCCCCTCCCACCCCTGCGCTCCGAACAAAATAGAATTTATATAACATATTTTTATCAGTGTCTGCCCCCCCCCCCCCCGGAAAATTTAGTCTGAAAATATTAAGTGTCTCCCCCCCTCATCCCTCCCGGAGAAAAACGCCTGGAAGAAACATTGTTTACAAGATGTCCTTACAATCGCAAAGCATGTTTTTAACATGTTTAAAAAAAAAAAAAACACCAATGTCAGCTGAGTCTCAGAAACAGGTCAAATCTACCTCCCCTGCCCCATGTCACAACAGGTCAGAAAGGCAACTTGACTATACACATTTTAAAGAGGTCATTCCTCAGCTTACAACTTCTGTATTAAAAAATTAATTCTTTATTTCTGTGGACACCATGTTGTAAATAATGCAGAGTTATTGTTCTCAAGTTGTATAATTTATTGTGTGTTGTACTTATGGATATATCATTAATTTAATTAAAGTATTCAAATAAATTTGTGTATAACATATTAAAAAAAATCTCTACATAAATACGTATCTTAAGGTCTAAAACGTGTACATACATATAGCTTATAGGTGGATGGTGTCACAATGCGGACTGTGTTTTTGTCTTATATCCTAATCGGTATGGCTGAGGCAATCAGTAGCGTAGCGAGGGGGCAGGGGTGGGGGGGCGGGGGGGGGGGGACATGTCCCCGGGCGCCGACCTTAGGGGGCGCCAAAATGGGTTGGAAAAATAAATTGAAAGGTTGAGGGGGGGTGCGAATCGAAAGTTTGAGGGGGGTGCAAATTAAAATCTCGAGGGGGGTGCAAATTGAAAGTTTGAGGAGGGGGGCGGGTGCAAATCGAAAGTTTGAGGGGGGTGCAAATCGAAATCTCGAGGGGGGGGGGTGCAAATCCAAAAGTTTGTCCCCGGGCGCCGGGAAGGGTCGCTACGCTTCTGGAGGCAATTAGCCCATTAGTCCCATTTAGCCACACCTTTTTGTATACAGTGAGAGCAATAGTTTTATTCCTCCTGCACCGTAAACGTCAATATCAGAACATAAAAGATAAATAGGCAACTTGTTAACATAGAATGTCAGATTCTCTTATATGGGTTTTATAATGACGTATAAATGTGCTTAACATGTTTCATATAAAAACAGTATTAGTGTTAGTGAAAGGCGATACGAAGTATCATTTAACTTCCTGGATATGGAGGGGGTAGGTCGATTATTGAATCACCTGTAATGGAAAAAAAAAGCGAGATTGTAAACATTCAAATTGAAGATCACTACATACAATTATTGCATTGAATTTTTGTTTTCTAACAATCTACATACATTTCAACAAATAATAGTCTACCTTAACCATACTTCTTTAATTCGATTATGTTGTGTTGATACATTTAAACTGAATAGTTTTTTTTATAATAACATTCTCTTAGGATCTTGTTTTAAAAGTTTCCTAATCAATGTGTCTTGCTGTTAGTTTCTGATATAAACTGTGTTGGTTTGCATTACGATTGCATTTACAAATCACTGGCCATTTTGAAAACATAAACTTCTACCTCAAAACTAATGTTTACATTTAAACACAATTTTTTTTTTTACAAAACATGTGTGTTTTTGATTGTTTAACCAATTATGTTATTGGTTACATGTGTCGTGTAGACATACAGTAAATAAAATAACGAGAAATGTTTCAAGAACTGAAACTCTTACCAGGCTTGTTGTTTTCTTGATTACATTGAGGGACAGCACTTTGATGTTCGCCCTCGACTTGAGTGTATACAGTTTCGTACGGCGGGGAAAGAGGGTAAAATGCGGGAATATCCGCCGACGGTATGACGTCATTGTTCGAGCTTGTATGGAAAATAGAGCTGTATGACGGGGGGTTAGCCGTGTATCTGACGTCATAAGATGGCTGGTTTGTTACGTGTGGATTTCTTGACCGATGACCTCTATGGCATGAGCGTCCGCGCCCCCTGGAACATCCTCTCGAGGTTCTGCTCGGGAAAGCTGTCATATTGATGTCACCAGTTCTACGGGCCTGAGCCTCTAGGAGGGCGTTGCGTAGTTTTATCTTTCGTCTAATGCAGACGACAGAAATGGTAACAATAACGATGAGGATGATGAGGCAGAGAGGCAAAGCAACGTAAACGACGATAGTGTATGTTGTTGACGTGTCCTCTGTTCCACCTGCAATATATGAATATATATATATATATATATATATATATATATATATATATATATATATATATATATATATATATATATATATATATATATATATATATATATATATATATATATATATATATATATATATACACACACATATATATATATATATATATATATATATGTGTGTGTGTGTGTATATATATATATATATATATGTCTATATATATATATATATATATATATATATATATATATATATATATATATATATATATATATATGTATATATGTCTTTATATATATATATATATATATATATATATATATATATATATATATATATATATATATATATCCAAATGCCTTACAAGAGTTTAGGATGACGGTGATCCTTTTCTCAATGATGATGTCATTATCTGTCCGACAGATGTACACGTCTGAGTCACTGCATGACGTCATGTACAGGGTGTACTGAAGCGTATTGACCACTGGACTTCTGTATATCACCTGGCGGAGGTCGCCCTTGTACAGTGTGAGGGTCAGGTCGGGGATGTTGTTGACGTAACACAGGAAGTTGACTTGTTGCTGTTTTTTGACGCTGATGTCCGTAGTCAATTTGTTGACAGTAAACACCAGTGTCTGGTCTAATTAAAGAAATAAGACGAGTGTATAGAAACTTTGATGTATAGCACAAAATCATTATAATCATTTAATTATTAAGAGTCCGGTCTTAGGCATGACTTACGTGGGTCGAAAACGTAGTAAATCATGTTAGTGTTACTTTTTGCGAAATAAAAGGTCCAGGAAATACCTTCTAATTTATTTTTTTTTACTCAGGGAAATGTTTTCCATTATGCGATTTATAAAAAAAAAAACGAGCTGACCCGCTACGTAGTGTACGCCGCCATCTAGTTGTATTATTTTCTGCTTATCAGCAATTCATAATTTGTGAATTCAACACAACCCCCCCCCCCCCCTCCCACCCAGTGAAAGCAGCCGTTTACAGACAAAGAAAAGATCAATTAGAAATTGTTACCTCCCCTTCGTTTCAAATCGTTTAATACTAAATTATCTGCCCCCAATAGGGCTGGTAAGTAGGTCACCAGCCAGTTCTATGGCTCAGGCAGATTTTATTAAGCCGTAGAACTGGTTGGTGACCTACTTACCAGGCCTATAGCCGTCACTAACCCGGCTCTACGATTGTAAACATTCGGGGTGAACCACAGATCACTTGCCAGGAGGGGAAGAGGGTGGTGGCTAAGCTGTGTGGTGTTTTCTATGGTCTCCATGAAGAGAATTATACACGGTTTCTAAACGTGCATGAATTCAACAATTTACCAAAGTTATCGAGCGAGATCCAATCACTGAGTGTTGAATACTTGTCGCCATTCTCCACGTCCGGGTGGGCCTCGACTCTAAAGGGCGAGTACAGTACGTTGTGGACGATCCCCTCTATGGTGCATGTTGTCTGGTAGAGTGGTTTCCCATTGACTTGCTCGTGACTGTAGGTTGTTTGTAGCTGTAGCTGGTCTGTATCAGGGAGTACGAACTGAAACACATACAATAAGAGATGGCAGTGGCGTAGCCAGGATTGTTTTCAGGGGGGGGGGGGGGTTCCAATTTTTACCCGGGAACAAACTTTCGATTTGCACCCCCCCCCCTCAAACTTTCAATTTGCACGTCCCCCCCCCCCCTTAAACTTTCGATTTGCAACCCCCCCTCAAACTTTCGATTTGCACCCCCTCATACTTTATATATATATATACCGAGGGGTCTATGGGGGGGTTATGACCCCCCCCCTAACCCCCCCCTGCCTACGCCACTGAGAGATGGTGATTTTACTTAAAATACTTTATTTAAAAAAAGGTCAACCCATATTATAAAAAAGAGTATTTACATACTAGAACAGCTTGAAGTAGCGTAGAGCTTTAGGATGGTAGGCTGTGTGCATAATTTTGCATAAGATAAGAATAAACGCAACAACGATAGTAACATTTTTATTTTTATGAGCTTTTACAATGTCTCTTCATTGGTAGTTTCTTTTTTTCTTCTTTATGGTGTTGTGGTAGATTCTGTTAACCAGTGGCGTAGCCAGGATCGTCTCAAGGGGGGGGTCCAATTTTTACCGGGGCCAAACTTTCGATTTGCACCCCCCTCAAACTTTCTATTTGCACCCCCTTCATACTTTATATATATATATACCGAGGGGTCTATGGGGGTTATGACCCCCCCTAACCCCCCCTCCCCCCCTGCCTACGCCACTGCTGTTAACTCAATTCAGTCCTCTCTAGTATTTTTTCAAACTTTTGTCCAATCTTTCATGATACATTAGCCTTCGAAGACAACAATAATTTCTTGGTATTAAATTAATCTAAATTGCATTGTTATTCAATTTCATCGTTGGTCGCTCATGAAATCTCCTCAACATTTTAGCGAATATGGCTTACATTGAAAAACATAAAAAGTTTTAATTAATTCTTTTTTTTTTTCTTTTATTATTATTACTTTTTAAAGCTTTTTATTATACGCTATGAGAATGCTGCTGTTATTTGTTAAAACAATTGTTTATCTATTTTTTATTTTCTTGAGCGTTCAAAAATGTATAATCAAGAATTTTTGTTTCTAAAAATCTATATTCTGTTTTTATGTGTATTATGTTCTATGATAGGTCAAGGGAGACGTGGAGGCGTACAGCGGTGAAACAGCTGGCAGAGGCAGGACTGTCATGGGGGACTGCTAGTTAGCAGCTGGCAGAGGCAGGAATGTGATGGGGACTGTTAGTTAGCAGCTGGCAGAGGCAGGACTGTGATGGGGGACTACCAGGTAGCAGCTGGCAGAGGCAGGACTGTGATGGGGGACTACCAGGTAGCAGCTGGCAGAGGCAGGACTGTGATGGGGGACTGCTAGTTAGCAGCTGGCAGAGGCAGGACTGTCATGGGGGACTGCTAGGTAGCAGCTGGCAGAGGCAGGACTGTCATGTGGGACTACCAGGTTGCAGCTGGCAGAGGCAGGACTGTCATGGGGGACTGCCAGAAAATTGCCGGTGACCGACAAAAGTGAAGGGACCTTTCTGTGGCGGCCCCATGTGTCTTGGAAAAGATGATGTTAGGATTTACCTGTGAGTTGAGACTGCACGTGCCTTTTGGGTAGACCAGGAATCTGCAGGTGACTTGAAATGTTTGACCAGAGTTTGTTAAGGAGCTGTTGCAAAGTGTTTTGTACGGTCGCACTGTTGAGGAACACAAATAATTTAAATCTTATAGGTGACCACTAGTTTAAAGTTTTTATTAGTGACCACTAATTTAAAGTTTGTATAGTTGACCACTAGTTTAAAGTTTGTATAAGTGACCACTAGTTTAAAGTTTGTATAGTTGACCACTAGTTTAAAATGTGTATAGTTGACCACTAGTTTAAAGTTTGTATAGTTGACCACTAGTTTAAAGTTTTTTTATAGCTGGCCACTAGTTTAAAGTTTGTATAGTTGACCACGAGTTTAAAGTTTGTATAGTTGACCACTAGTTTAAAGTTTTTATAGCTGGCCACTAGTTTAAAGTTTGTATAGTTGACAACTAGTTTAAAGTTTGTATAGTTGACCATTAGTCTAAAGCTTGTATAGTTGACCACTAGTTTAAAGTTTGTATGGTTGACCATTAGTCTAAAGCTTGTATAGTTTACCACTAGTTTAAAGTTTGTATGGTTGACCATTAGTCTAAAGTTTGTATAGTTGACCACTAGTTTAAAGTTTGTATGGTTGACCATTAGTCTAAAGTTTGTATAGTTGACCACTAGTTTAAAGTTTGTATAGTTGACCATTGGTATAAAGTTTGTATAGTTGACCATTAGTCTAAAGTTTGTATAGTTGACCATTAGTCTAAAGTTTGTATAGTTGACCATAAGTCTAAAATTTGTATAGTTGACCATTAGTCTAAAGTTTGTATAGTTGACCATTAGTCTAAATTTTGTATAGTTGACCATTAGTCTAAATTTTGTATAGTTGACCATTAGTCTAAAGTTTGTATAGTTGACCATTAGTCTAAAGTTTGTATAGTTGACCATTAGTCTAAAGTTTGTATAGTTGACCATTAGTCTAAAGTTTGTATAGTTGACCATTAGTCTAAAGTTTGTATAGTTGACCATTAGTCTAAAGTTTGTGTAGTTGACCATTAGTCTAAATTTTGTATAGTTGAACATTAGCCTAAAGTTTGTATAGTTGACCATTAGTCTAAAGTTTGTATAGTTGACCATTAGTCTAAATTTTGTATAGTTGACCATTAGTCTAAAGTTTGTATAGTTGACCATTAGTCTAAAGTTTGTATAGTTGACCACTAGTTTAAAGTTTGAACTCAGATGTATGTTAGAATTATTTTTTTTAGTAATCATTTTTTTAAAAGAGATACTAAACTGCATCATTTTTTTTTATAAATAGCACGCCATATTTAGAATACATTTGCATGAAGTTAGACCTAAACGATTACTTCTGAAATAAACTACACTACCCAAGTTAACTATTTTACCTCTTAACTTAACCCGCATAACTTTTCGTGTGAACAACAGATGATGTCTTACCTACGACTGTAATCGCACATGTAGAACCGGTAGTGAGGACTGGTAAGAGAGGTATACACCTGACTTTAGTCAGCTCTCTCGGAACTTGATACACTGTTAAGTAGGATGTGAACTGGGAACTTGCATTTGGGACAATCCCAATGTCATAGTCTGGAATAAACAGTTTTCGCTTTAAAACACACGGGGCAGATGAATTAGAGTTTATCGGGTTCACAGAATAATATATGGAATAATTAAACTCGCAATATGAAGGGATAGTGTGGTCAGCAGTATGTCCAGCCGCCTGGATTAATAAAGGGAAATTCTACTGACTTGATGGCGAATTCGAACTCGAGACTTTCGGTTTAGAAGTCTATCTCTCTATCGCTAGGCGAAGCCGTCCTCTTCTAATGAGAGTTGATGTTTAAAAAAGGAAGAGAGCAAGGGACAACACTTGACTTTTTTTAAAGCAAACTGTTCTGTATTATTTGTTGTTGGGAATATCATTTCTTATCTAATGCACGCAGTTTTATTTTATAAAGTTTTAAGAATGTGATTGAATCTGAATCAGAACTAACGAAAAGATATGCTAAATCAAACAAAGGATTTTTGATTTGACATGTCGACGACGAAATGAAAGATGTTTCCTTTATTTCATTAAAACACTATAGAAGATAGGGATAAGGTTTAATTTTAACTTTAGACTGAAATAACTTTTAAATCGTTCATTATATTATTTTAACACACAACACAAACACATGCATTGTTATCAGCCCCCTACAGTTGCACCTTAATCACCATAAGTTGTTATATCTAAAGAGAAACCGTCTAAAATTAGAAAGTCTATATTCTTTATTCAACTTACCATCGTAAAGGTTAGACGATGCGAGCCGGCACTGAAGTGCTTGTGATCGGTAACTATACGTACACTCTCCGACATTAATCCTAGTGTTGTTGATTTCCACGACCCATTTCAGGCCCATCGTGAAGAATGTTCTGCAGTATAACACCAACCCATGCCTTTCTTCAACAACACTGTCGCAGCTCTCACCAACCGATGCTTTTAAAACTTAACGGACAGAGAAATGTTTAGTAGGAAAATATTTTCTTATGGTTTTTACTGCTTTATTTAGATAATAACACATTTGTGGGATTCCTATCAGGATAAAAGATAATTTAACTTTTTTGTTTTTCTTTTAATAAACAGTTTTCTAATTATTATTTATTGTATCACTATTTTAGGTAACTGTTAGTAGATTATTTATTCTTTCACTTATTTTAGGTGTGCATATATATATATATATATATATATATATATATATATATATATATATATATATATATATATATATATATATATATAAATACTTGTGTGTATGTATATTGTAATGAAAATTATTTGCTTTTGTTATAGAACCACTGTTTTAATCCTAACGAATACCTTTGACAAAGAATTGTGTGGTTTAAATATTCTTATCGTTTGGATTTTTGTTGATTTATTTTCTAAATGTGTTTAGAAAGATGTACAGGCAATATTTATACTTACGTAGATTCAAAAGTACAACGACACATATCACTAGCAGGAACTTGAACTCCATTTACCTAGATTTTATGTATGATTATTAAGTAAGATATGTGACAATTGATATAATGTAGACTAAGTTCTTTTAAAAATAGTTTCGTAGTTTATTCCAAGTATATTTCAATGATTAATTCAATATTTCTTTAAATTTAAAAGCAATTTATTGTGTATTCCATTTTCTGCTTTTTGTAACGTTTTTGTCAAATAGTAAAGTATGTTTAGAGTCAATTCTTACATGATCTAATCTTCGGAATTAAGTACAAGTTTTATTCAAAGTTTTATGATCAGAGAAATTATTAAAGATTAAAAACTTGCTTTGTTGCCTCCTAGTAACGGGTTTATAAATGACGATATAATGATGAGCTAACTATATAAAGTACATATATACTGTAATCTCTACTTTAAACGTTTAGTATTTCATATTACGCATTAAATGTAATTGAATTGTTCCAAAATTATGGTACAAACTATGGCAAAAGTGTGTATTTTTTAATAAATGGTGCAAACATCTAATAAAAAAAAGAAACTATTGTTAAAATATTCTATTTATGAAGAAGATATATATTTATATGTTGAGGATAATGCGAATATGAGGTTCAACACTTACTGTGTATTTTTTACCATGTCTGTATGTACATTACAACATCCTCATACAGTTCAAGGAGACAAGAGACTTTAACCAGACTGTAACGGTTATGTCACCTTCCTGTTACTGGTTTGTTGTTCGTCTTATCGTATTTAACAAGTGCGCAAATCTAGACCGTGGTATTTTGGGCTTCAAATACATTCACAGTTCTATAAAAGCACATTTGTGTCTTGGCGTGTTGTATCCTAATACAAGCTTATCTGTATAACCTACTTGAAATATAGTATACAACTTTAATCACGATTTTAGCAACTTACTGTAGGAAATGTAACTTGTAATTCACATTGGCAGTAAGAGGGAAGTATTGAAGTAAAATTTCATCCCTGTTGCTGAATGGTATTTTAAAACCCGTAATGACAAAACACATCGCAGCTATAAATAGAACCAGCGACTTAGTTCCTTGTCGCAAGTCGAGTTAGGCACTACACACAGGATACAGGTGGTGGGCATTGGAGTGTATCAATCGTGCTTGTGTGTATTTCATGGTGTGTCGGGCGAAAATGTCATGTTGTACATTGTATAGAAGATAAGCTATCGCTGTCATACTAACATATTTAACACACCTTTTGTAGAGTTAATAGAGACATGTTGTGTTGGCAGTCGTTGTATTATACATATACATGTACATATATATATATATATATATATATATATATATATATATATATATATATATATATATATATATATATATAATATATATATATATATATATATATATATATATACATATATATATATACATATATATAAATAAATATATAAATTTAAAAGCAAATGACATTAAGAAAGAACAGTAAAAACAACATATAAACATTTTTTTTTTATTATTTACAGAACATAATTGACTTAACAATTAAACGTTGTTCTTAAATTCGCAAAGGAAATTACACTTTAAAAAGTTTAGTTATTACATCTAAAACTATTTCAGAAAAAGCATATAATTTAAAATATAACACCGATGTTAAAGT